>NW_028276060.1:0-300000 GCF_052056855.1 Sturnus vulgaris
TCAGTAAGGAGAAGGTGAACCTAAGCACAGCCTCTTCAATCTGGCCGCCTCTGCTCTGGTAGCAACTTTTGCAAGACGGCAAAGGGAGACGCGAGTATGTAGAACGGAGGGCAGCGAGACGCCGTGTGTTATGCGCCCTTTCAGGGCTGCTGACAAGGGGCTACTTTAAGAACGCCTTCTTCGTCCTCGCGTCCTTCTCGCTTCGCTCTAGCTGCAAGGAGTACAGCACAGCGAAGGAGTGAGGACGGGCACTGCCCCAGCTTTTGCCCTGGCGTGCAACGGCTGTGTGCTGCTTTTCCAAGCAGCAAGAGCACTGAGAAGTGAAAGCGATTGTGAAGGAGCTCTTTGGCTGCTCGTGTGCTCTTCGCTGCACTGCGCCGCTCGCAAGCGGCTTCGTTCTTCGGCGTCTGCCGTCCGGAGAGAGCTGAACTGCAGCGGTCAGTTTCAGCTCTGCCCAACAGCGCGCTCTCAGTTCTGCGGACAAGCACGCCCTGTTGCCTTGGCTCCGAGTGCAAAAGTCCCTAGCGAGCACTCACTCAGTGCAATGCACCCAGAAAGACGCTCTCGCTCGTCTTTCAAGGAGCGATTCCTAACAGCAGAAGCAGCAGAGGCACAAACGGATGACGAGAAGGGACAATGTAGAACACGTCTCTGTCCTGGCACATTGTCGTGTGCGATACGTCCCTCCGGGTCTTCGGTCCTTGCGAAGCTCTATGTACTGCGAGCGCTGCTACTTGAAGCTGAGACGGACCGCGGAGCTAGCAGCGAATTCGGAGAGCGCTAAGCACGAAGTCAAGAAGCGAGACGTGTCCCTGCAACGCGGTGCTAAGAGCAGCTTCCTCGCGGCGGGGGCGAGCTCCGGCCACAAGACATTCTCGTCCTAGCAACGGATCTCTGTGAAGGGCGTAGGCGAAAAGCTTTCGATTTCCATTCGAACTGCGAGAAAGGCAGACTGTTACACGGAGCTCTGAGAACAAAGGTGCACGCCCTAGGCGGGCTTGGGCAGAAGCAGCGTTCTCGAGCGCTTGGCTGCCGGCACACTGCTGGGTAGGTGGCGCCCCTGCGGCGGCTTCTGGCCGCCGGCAAGTGAAAGCGGAGCCCAGGCGTGGGCGAGGGCGGTGAACGAAGCGGCTAAGTGCCGTGCTTGTGTGCACCACGTTAGAGGCTACTAGGAGAGGAAGGTGGTTGACTCTCGCTTGCCTTCCCAAGTGCCCTTAGCAGTCGGAAGGAGCAAGCTGAAGCACTGCTGCTTGTGCTGCTCCTTGGTTCCCTTGCAGCCCGCTCTGAAAGCATTGGCGGTCGCTTCTAGGCGCCGAGTTGCACACAACACAGCACCACGCTAAGTGCCGCGGAGAAGGGAAATCCAGAGTGCAGCGAGGAGCTGGACGTGGCTTACGTGCAGTAAGGAGAAGGTGAACCTAAGCACAGCCTCTTCAATCTGGCCGCCTCTGCTCTGGTAGCAACTTTTGCAAGTCAGCCAAAGGAGACGCGAGTATGTAGAACGGAGGCAGCGAGACGCCGTGTGTTATGCGCCCTTTCAGGGCTGCTGACAAGGGGCTACTTTAAGAACGCCTTCTTCGTCCTCGCGTCCTTCTCGCTTCGCTCTAGCTGCAAGGAGTACAGCACAGCGAAGGAGTGAGGACGGGCACTGCCCCAGCTTTCGCCCTGGCGTGCAACGGCTGTGTGCTGCTTTTCCAAGCAGCAAGAGCACTGAGAAGTGAAAGCGATTGTGAAGGAGCTCTTTGGCTGCTCGTGTGCTCTTCGCTGCACTGCGCCGCTCGCAAGCGGCTTCGTTCTTCGGCGTCTGCCGTCCGGAGAGAGCTGAACTGCAGCGGTCAGTTTCAGCTCTGCCCCAACAGCGCGCTCTCAGTTCTGCGGACAAGCACGCCCTGTTGCCTTGGCTCCGAGTGCAAAGTCCCTAGCGAGCACTCACTCAGTGCAATGCACCAGAAAGACGCTCTCGCTCGTCTTTCAAGGAGCGATTCCTAACAGCAGAAGCAGCAGAGGCACAAACTGGATGACGAGAAGGGACAATGTAGAACACGTCTCTGTCCTGGCACATTTCGATACGTCCCTCCGGGTCTTCGGTCCTTGCGAAGCTCTATGTACTGCGAGCGCTGCTACTTGAAGCTGAGACGGACCGCGGAGCTAGCAGCGAATTCGGAGAGCGCTAAGCACGAAGTCAAGAAGCGAGACGTGTCCCTGCAACGCGGTGCTAAGAGCAGCTTCCTCGCGGCGGGGGCGAGCTCCGGCCACAAGACATTCTCGTCCTAGCAACGGATCTCTGTGAAGGGCGTAGGCGAAAAGCTTTCGATTTCCATTCGAACTGCGAGAAAGGCAGACTGTTACACGGAGCTCTGAGAACAAAGGTGCACGCCCTAGGCGGGCTTGGGCAGAAGCAGCGTTCTCGAGCGCTTGGCTGCCGGCACACTGCTGGGTAGGTGGCGCCCCTGCGGCGGCTTCTGGCCGCCGGCAAGTGAAAGCGGAGCCAGGCGTGGGCGAGGGCGGTGAACGAAGCGGCTAAGTGCCGTGCTTGTGTGCACCACGTTAGAGGCTACTAGGAGAGGAAGGTGGTTGACTCTCGCTTGCCTTCCCAAGTGCCCTTAGCAGTCGGAAGGAGCAAGCTGAAGCACTGCTGCTTGTGCTGCTCCTTGGTTCCCTTGCAGCCCGCTCTGAAAGCATTGGCGGTCGCTTCTAGGCGCCGAGTTGCACACACACAGCACCACGCTAAGTGCCGCGGAGAAGGGAAATCCAGAGTGCAGCGAGGAGCTGGACGTGGCTTACGTGCAGTAAGGAGAAGGTGAACCTAAGCACAGCCTCTTCAATCTGGCCGCCTCTGCTCTGGTAGCAACTTTTGCAAGTCAGCAAAGGGAGACGCGAGTATGTAGAACGGAGGGCAGCGAGACGCCCGTGTGTTATGCGCCCTTTCAGGGCTGCTGACAAGGGGCTACTTTAAGAACGCCTTCTTCGTCCTCGCGTCCTTCTCGCTTCGCTCTAGCTGCAAGGAGTACAGCACAGCGAAGGAGTGAGGACGGGCACTGCCCCAGCTTTCGCCCTGGCGTGCAACGGCTGTGTGCTGCTTTTCCAAGCAGCAAGAGCACTGAGAAGTGAAAGCGATTGTGAAGGAGCTCTTTGGCTGCTCGTGTGCTCTTCGCTGCACTGCGCCGCTCGCAAGCGGCTTCGTTCTTCGGCGTCTGCCGTCCGGAGAGAGCTGAACTGCAGCGGTCAGTTTCAGCTCTGCCCAACAGCGCGCTCTCAGTTCTGCGGACAAGCACGCCTGTTGCCTTGGCTCCGAGTGCAAAGTCCCTAGCGAGCACTCACTCAGTGCAATGCACCCAGAAAGACGCTCTCGCTCGTCTTTCAAGGAGCGATTCCTAACAGCAGAAGCAGCAGAGGCACAAACTGGATGACGAGAAGGGGACAATGTAGAACACGTCTCTGTCCTGGCACATTGTCGTGTGCGATACGTCCCTCCGGGTCTTCGGTCCTTGCGAAGCTCTATGTACTGCGAGCGCTGCTACTTGAAGCTGAGACGGACCGCGGAGCTAGCAGCGAATTCGGAGAGCGCTAAGCACGAAGTCAAGAAGCGAGACGTGTCCCTGCAACGCGGTGCTAAGAGCAGCTTCCTCGCGGCGGGGGCGAGCTCCGGCCACAAGACATTCTCGTCCTAGCAACGGATCTCTGTGAAGGGCGTAGGCGAAAAGCTTTCGATTTCCATTCGAACTGCGAGAAAGGCAGACTGTTACACGGAGCTCTGAGAACAAAGGTGCACGCCCTAGGCGGGCTTGGGCAGAAGCAGCGTTCTCGAGCGCTTGGCTGCCGGCACACTGCTGGGTAGGTGGCGCCCCTGCGGCGGCTTCTGGCCGCCGGCAAGTGAAAGCGGAGCCAGGCGTGGGCGAGGGCGGTGAACGAAGCGGCTAAGTGCCGTGCTTGTGTGCACCACGTTAGAGGCTACTAGGAGAGGAAGGTGGTTGACTCTCGCTTGCCTTCCCAAGTGCCCTTAGCAGTCGGAAGGAGCAAGCTGAAGCACTGCTGCTTGTGCTGCTCCTTGGTTCCCTTGCAGCCCGCTCTGAAAGCATTGGCGGTCGCTTCTAGGCGCCGAGTTGCACACACACAGCACCACGCTAAGTGCCGCGGAGAAGGGAAATCCAGAGTGCAGCGAGGAGCTGGACGTGGCTTACGTGCAGTAAGGAGAAGGTGAACCTAAGCACAGCCTCTTCAATCTGGCCGCCTCTGCTCTGGTAGCAACTTTTGCAAGTCAGCAAAGGGAGACGCGAGTATGTAGAACGGAGGGCAGCGAGACGCCGTGTGTTATGCGCCCTTTCAGGGCTGCTGACAAGGGGCTACTTTAAGAACGCCTTCTTCGTCCTCGCGTCCTTCTCGCTTCGCTCTAGCTGCAAGGAGTACAGCACAGCGAAGGAGTGAGGACGGGCACTGCCCCAGCTTTCGCCCTGGCGTGCAACGGCTGTGTGCTGCTTTTCCAAGCAGCAAGAGCACTGAGAAGTGAAAGCGATTGTGAAGGAGCTCTTTGGCTGCTCGTGTGCTCTTCGCTGCACTGCGCCGCTCGCAAGCGGCTTCGTTCTTCGGCGTCTGCCGTCCGGAGAGAGCTGAACTGCAGCGGTCAGTTTCAGCTCTGCCCAACAGCGCGCTCTCAGTTCTGCGGACAAGCACGCCCTGTTGCCTTGGCTCCGAGTGCAAAGTCCCTAGCGAGCACTCACTCAGTGCAATGCACCCAGAAAGACGCTCTCGCTCGTCTTTCAAGGAGCGATTCCTAACAGCAGAAGCAGCAGAGGCACAAACTGGATGACGAGAAGGGACAATGTAGAACACGTCTCTGTCCTGGCACATTGTCGTGTGCGATACGTCCCTCCGGGTCTTCGGTCCTTGCGAAGCTCTATGTACTGCGAGCGCAGCTACTTGAAGCTGAGACGGACCGCGGAGCTAGCAGCGAATTCGGAGAGCGCTAAGCACGAAGTCAAGAAGCGAGACGTGTCCCTGCAACGCGGTGCTAAGAGCAGCTTCTTCGCGGCGGGGGCGAGCTCCGGCCACAAGACATTCTCGTCCTAGCAACGGATCTCTGTGAAGGGCGTAGGCGAAAAGCTTTCGATTTCCATTCGAACTGCGAGAAAGGCAGACTGTTACACGGAGCTCTGAGAACAAAGGTGCACGCCCTAGGCGGGCTTGGGCAGAAGCAGCGTTCTCGAGCGCTTGGCTGCCGGCACACTGCTGGGTAGGTGGCGCCCCTGCGGCGGCTTCTGGCCGCCGGCAAGTGAAAGCGGAGCCAGGCGTGGGCGAGGGCGGTGAACGAAGCGGCTAAGTGCCGTGCTTGTGTGCACCACGTTAGAGGCTACTAGGAGAGGAAGGTGGTTGACTCTCGCTTGCCTTCCCAAGTGCCCTTAGCAGTCGGAAGGAGCAAGCTGAAGCACTGCTGCTTGTGCTGCTCCTTGGTTCCCTTGCAGCCCGCTCTGAAAGCATTGGCGGTCGCTTCTAGGCGCCGAGTTGCACACACACAGCACCACGCTAAGTGCCGCGGAGAAGGGAAATCCAGAGTGCAGCGAGGAGCTGGACGTGGCTTACGTGCAGTAAGGAGAAGGTGAACCTAAGCACAGCCTCTTCAATCTGGCCGCCTCTGCTCTGGTAGCAACTTTTGCAAGTCAGCAAAGGGAGACGCGAGTATGTAGAACGGAGGGCAGCGAGACGCCGTGTGTTATGCGCCCTTTCAGGGCTGCTGACAAGGGGCTACTTTAAGAACGCCTTCTTCGTCCTCGCGTCCTTCTCGCTTCGCTCTAGCTGCAAGGAGTACAGCACAGCGAAGGAGTGAGGACGGGCACTGCCCCAGCTTTCGCCCTGGCGTGCAACGGCTGTGTGCTGCTTTTCCAAGCAGCAAGAGCACTGAGAAGTGAAAGCGATTGTGAAGGAGCTCTTTGGCTGCTCGTGTGCTCTTCGCTGCACTGCGCCGCTCGCAAGCGGCTTCGTTCTTCGGCGTCTGCCGTCCGGAGAGAGCTGAACTGCAGCGGTCAGTTTCAGCTCTGCCCAACAGCGCGCTCTCAGTTCTGCGGACAAGCACGCCCTGTTGCCTTGGCTCCGAGTGCAAAGTCCCTAGCGAGCACTCACTCAGTGCAATGCACCCAGAAAGACGCTCTCGCTCGTCTTTCAAGGAGCGATTCCTAACAGCAGAAGCAGCAGAGGCACAAACAGGATGACGAGAAGGGACAATGTAGAACACGTCTCTGTCCTGGCACATTGTCGTGTGCGATACGTCCCTCCGGGTCTTCGGTCCTTGCGAAGCTCTATGTACTGCGAGCGCTGCTACTTGAAGCTGAGACGGACCGCGGAGCTAGCAGCGAATTCGGAGAGCGCTAAGCACGAAGTCAAGAAGCGAGACGTGTCCCTGCAACGCGGTGCTAAGAGCAGCTTCCTCGCGGCGGGGGCGAGCTCCGGCCACAAGACATTCTCGTCCTAGCAACGGATCTCTGTGAAGGGCGTAGGCGAAAAGCTTTCGATTTCCATTCGAACTGCGAGAAAGGCAGACTGTTACACGGAGCTCTGAGAACAAAGGTGCACGCCCTAGGCGGGCTTGGGCAGAAGCAGCGTTCTCGAGCGCTTGGCTGCCGGCACACTGCTGGGTAGGTGGCGCCCCTGCGGCGGCTTCTGGCCGCCGGCAAGTGAAAGCGGAGCCAGGCGTGGGCGAGGGCGGTGAACGAAGCGGCTAAGTGCCGTGCTTGTGTGCACCACGTTAGAGGCTACTAGGAGAGGAAGGTGGTTGACTCTCGCTTGCCTTCCCAAGTGCCCTTAGCAGTCGGAAGGAGCAAGCTGAAGCACTGCTGCTTGTGCTGCTCCTTGGTTTCCCTTGCAGCCCGCTCTGAAAGCATTGGCGGTCGCTTCTAGGCGCCGAGTTGCACACACACAGCACCACGCTAAGTGCCGCGGAGAAGGGAAATCCAGAGTGCAGCGAGGAGCTGGACGTGGCTTACGTGCAGTAAGGAGAAGGTGAACCTAAGCACAGCCTCTTCAATCTGGCCGCCTCTGCTCTGGTAGCAACTTTTGCAAGTCAGCAAAGGGAGACGCGAGTATGTAGAACGGAGGGCAGCGAGACGCCGTGTGTTATGCGCCCTTTCAGGGCTGCTGACAAGGGGCTACTTTAAGAACGCCTTCTTCGTCCTCGCGTCCTTCTCGCTTCGCTCTAGCTGCAAGGAGTACAGCACAGCGAAGGAGTGAGGACGGGCACTGCCCCAGCTTTCGCCCTGGCGTGCAACGGCTGTGTGCTGCTTTTCCAAGCAGCAAGAGCACTGAGAAGTGAAAGCGATTGTGAAGGAGCTCTTTGGCTGCTCGTGTGCTCTTCGCTGCACTGCGCCGCTCGCAAGCGGCTTCGTTCTTCGGCGTCTGCCGTCCGGAGAGAGCTGAACTGCAGCGGTCAGTTTCAGCTCTGCCCAACAGCGCGCTCTCAGTTCTGCGGACAAGCACGCCCTGTTGCCTTGGCTCCGAGTGCAAAGTCCCTAGCGAGCACTCACTCAGTGCAATGCACCCAGAAAGACGCTCTCGCTCGTCTTTCAAGGAGCGATTCCTAACAGCAGAAGCAGCAGAGGCACAAACTGGATGACGAGAAGGGACAATGTAGAACACGTCTCTGTCCTGGCACATTGTCGTGTGCGATACGTCCCTCCGGGTCTTCGGTCCTTGCGAAGCTCTATGTACTGCGAGCGCAGCTACTTGAAGCTGAGACGGACCGCGGAGCTAGCAGCGAATTCGGAGAGCGCTAAGCACGAAGTCAAGAAGCGAGACGTGTCCCTGCAACGCGGTGCTAAGAGCAGCTTCCTCGCGGCGGGGGCGAGCTCCGGCCACAAGACATTCTCGTCCTAGCAACGGATCTCTGTGAAGGGCGTAGGCGAAAAGCTTTCGATTTCCATTCGAACTGCGAGAAAGGCAGACTGTTACACGGAGCTCTGAGAACAAAGGTGCACGCCCTAGGCGGGCTTGGGCAGAAGCAGCGTTCTCGAGCGCTTGGCTGCCGGCACACTGCTGGGTAGGTGGCGCCCCTGCGGCGGCTTCTGGCCGCCGGCAAGTGAAAGCGGAGCCAGGCGTGGGCGAGGGCGGTGAACGAAGCGGCTAAGTGCCGTGCTTGTGTGCACCACGTTAGAGGCTACTAGGAGAGGAAGGTGGTTGACTCTCGCTTGCCTTCCCAAGTGCCCTTAGCAGTCGGAAGGAGCAAGCTGAAGCACTGCTGCTTGTGCTGCTCCTTGGTTCCCTTGCAGCCCGCTCTGAAAGCATTGGCGGTCGCTTCTAGGCGCCGAGTTGCACACACACAGCACCACGCTAAGTGCCGCGGAGAAGGGAAATCCAGAGTGCAGCGAGGAGCTGGACGTGGCTTACGTGCAGTAAGGAGAAGGTGAACCTAAGCACAGCCTCTTCAATCTGGCCGCCTCTGCTCTGGTAGCAACTTTTGCAAGTCAGCAAAGGGAGGACGCGAGTATGTAGAACGGAGGGCAGCGAGACGCCGTGTGTTATGCGCCCTTTCAGGGCTGCTGACAAGGGGCTACTTTAAGAACGCCTTCTTCGTCCTCGCGTCCTTCTCGCTTCGCTCTAGCTGCAAGGAGTACAGCACAGCGAAGGAGTGAGGACGGGCACTGCCCCAGCTTTCGCCCTGGCGTGCAACGGCTGTGTGCTGCTTTTCCAAGCAGCAAGAGCACTGAGAAGTGAAAGCGATTGTGAAGGAGCTCTTTGGCTGCTCGTGTGCTCTTCGCTGCACTGCGCCGCTCGCAAGCGGCTTCGTTCTTCGGCGTCTGCCGTCCGGAGAGAGCTGAACTGCAGCGGTCAGTTTCAGCTCTGCCCAACAGCGCGCTCTCAGTTCTGCGGACAAGCACGCCCTGTTGCCTTGGCTCCGAGTGCAAAGTCCCTAGCGAGCACTCACTCAGTGCAATGCACCCAGAAAGACGCTCTCGCTCGTCTTTCAAGGAGCGATTCCTAACAGCAGAAGCAGCAGAGGCACAAACTGGATGACGAGAAGGGACAATGTAGAACACGTCTCTGTCCTGGCACATTGTCGTGTGCGATACGTCCCTCCGGGTCTTCGGTCCTTGCGAAGCTCTATGTACTGCGAGCGCAGCTACTTGAAGCTGAGACGGACCGCGGAGCTAGCAGCGAATTCGGAGAGCGCTAAGCACGAAGTCAAGAAGCGAGACGTGTCCCCTGCAACGCGGTGCTAAGAGCAGCTTCTTCGCGGCGGGGGCGAGCTCCGGCCACAAGACATTCTCGTCCTAGCAACGGATCTCTGTGAAGGGCGTAGGCGAAAAGCTTTCGATTTCCATTCGAACTGCGAGAAAGGCAGACTGTTACACGGAGCTCTGAGAACAAAGGTGCACGCCCTAGGCGGCTTGGGCAGAAGCAGCGTTCTCGAGCGCTTGGCTGCCGGCACACTGCTGGGTAGGTGGCGCCCCTGCGGCGGCTTCTGGCCGCCGGCAAGTGAAAGCGGAGCCAGGCGTGGGCGAGGGCGGTGAACGAAGCGGCTAAGTGCCGTGCTTGTGTGCACCACGTTAGAGGCTACTAGGAGAGGAAGGTGGTTGACTCTCGCTTGCCTTCCCAAGTGCCCTTAGCAGTCGGAAGGAGCAAGCTGAAGCACTGCTGCTTGTGCTGCTCCTTGGTTCCCTTGCAGCCCGCTCTGAAAGCATTGGCGGTCGCTTCTAGGCGCCGAGTTGCACACACACAGCACCACGCTAAGTGCCGCGGAGAAGGGAAATCCAGAGTGCAGCGAGGAGCTGGACGTGGCTTACGTGCAGTAAGGAGAAGGTGAACCTAAGCACAGCCTCTTCAATCTGGCCGCTCCTAACAGCAGAAGGCAGGCAGAAGTCAGCAAAGGGAGACGCGAGTATGTAGAACGGAGGGCAGCGAGACGCCGTGTGTTATGCGCCCTTTCAGGGCTGCTGACAAGGGGCTACTTTAAGAACGCCTTCTTCGTCCTCGCGTCCTTCTCGCTTCGCTCTAGCTGCAAGGAGTACAGCACAGCGAAGGAGTGAGGACGGGCACTGCCCCAGCTTTCGCCCTGGCGTGCAACGGCTGTGTGCTGCTTTTCCAAGCAGCAAGAGCACTGAGAAGTGAAAGCGATTGTGAAGGAGCTCTTTGGCTGCTCGTGTGCTCTTCGCTGCACTGCGCCGCTCGCAAGCGGCTTCGTTCTTCGGCGTCTGCCGTCCGGAGAGAGCTGAACTGCAGCGGTCAGTTTCAGCTCTGCCCAACAGCGCGCTCTCAGTTCTGCGGACAAGCACGCCCTGTTGCCTTGGCTCCGAGTGCAAAGTCCCTAGCGAGCACTCACTCAGTGCAATGCACCCAGAAAGACGCTCTCGCTCGTCTTTCAAGGAGCGATTCCTAACAGCAGAAGCAGCAGAGGCACAAACAGGATGACGAGAAGGGACAATGTAGAACACGTCTCTGTCCTGGCACATTGTCGTGTGCGATACGTCCCTCCGGGTCTTCGGTCCTTGCGAAGCTCTATGTACTGCGAGCGCTGCTACTTGAAGCTGAGACGGACCGCGGAGCTAGCAGCGAATTCGGAGAGCGCTAAGCACGAAGTCAAGAAGCGAGACGTGTCCCTGCAACGCGGTGCTAAGAGCAGCTTCCTCGCGGCGGGGGCGAGCTCCGGCCACAAGACATTCTCGTCCTAGCAACGGATCTCTGTGAAGGGCGTAGGCGAAAAGCTTTCGATTTCCATTCGAACTGCGAGAAAGGCAGACTGTTACACGGAGCTCTGAGAACAAAGGTGCACGCCCTAGGCGGGCTTGGGCAGAAGCAGCGTTCTCGAGCGCTTGGCTGCCGGCACACTGCTGGGTAGGTGGCGCCCCTGCGGCGGCTTCTGGCCGCCGGCAAGTGAAAGCGGAGCCAGGCGTGGGCGAGGGCGGTGAACGAAGCGGCTAAGTGCCGTGCTTGTGTGCACCACGTTAGAGGCTACTAGGAGAGGAAGGTGGTTGACTCTCGCTTGCCTTCCCAAGTGCCCTTAGCAGTCGGAAGGAGCAAGCTGAAGCACTGCTGCTTGTGCTGCTCCTTGGTTCCCTTGCAGCCCGCTCTGAAAGCATTGGCGGTCGCTTCTAGGCCGCCGAGTTGCACACACACAGCACCACGCTAAGTGCCGCGGAGAAGGGAAATCCAGAGTGCAGCGAGGAGCTGGACGTGGCTTACGTGCAGTAAGGAGAAGGTGAACCTAAGCACAGCCTCTTCAATCTGGCCGCCTCTGCTCTGGTAGCAACTTTTGCAAGTCAGCAAAGGGAGACGCGAGTATGTAGAACGGAGGGCAGCGAGACGCCGTGTGTTATGCGCCCTTTCAGGGCTGCTGACAAGGGGCTACTTTAAGAACGCCTTCTTCGTCCTCGCGTCCTTCTCGCTTCGCTCTAGCTGCAAGGAGTACAGCACAGCGAAGGAGTGAGGACGGGCACTGCCCCAGCTTTTGCCCTGGCGTGCAACGGCTGTGTGCTGCTTTTCCAAGCAGCAAGAGCACTGAGAAGTGAAAGCGATTGTGAAGGAGCTCTTTGGCTGCTCGTGTGCTCTTCGCTGCACTGCGCCGCTCGCAAGCGGCTTCGTTCTTCGGCGTCTGCCGTCCGGAGAGAGCTGAACTGCAGCGGTCAGTTTCAGCTCTGCCCAACAGCGCGCTCTCAGTTCTGCGGACAAGCACGCCCTGTTGCCTTGGCTCCGAGTGCAAAGTCCCTAGCGAGCACTCACTCAGTGCAATGCACCCAGAAAGACGCTCTCGCTCGTCTTTCAAGGAGCGATTCCTAACAGCAGAAGCAGCAGAGGCACAAACAGGATGACGAGAAGGGACAATGTAGAACACGTCTCTGTCCTGGCACATTGTCGTGTGCGATACGTCCCTCCGGGTCTTCGGTCCTTGCGAAGCTCTATGTACTGCGAGCGCTGCTACTTGAAGCTGAGACGGACCGCGGAGCTAGCAGCGAATTCGGAGAGCGCTAAGCACGAAGTCAAGAAGCGAGACGTGTCCCTGCAACGCGGTGCTAAGAGCAGCTTCCTCGCGGCGGGGGCGAGCTCCGGCCACAAGACATTCTCGTCCTAGCAACGGATCTCTGTGAAGGGCGTAGGCGAAAAGCTTTCGATTTCCATTCGAACTGCGAGAAAGGCAGACTGGTACACGGAGCTCTGAGAACAAAGGTGCACGCCCTAGGCGGGCTTGGGCAGAAGCAGCGTTCTCGAGCGCTTGGCTGCCGGCACACTGCTGGGTAGGTGGCGCCCCTGCGGCGGCTTCTGGCCGCCGGCAAGTGAAAGCGGAGCCAGGCGTGGGCGAGGGCGGTGAACGAAGCGGCTAAGTGCCGTGCTTGTGTGCACCACGTTAGAGGCTACTAGGAGAGGAAGGTGGTTGACTCTCGCTTGCCTTCCCAAGTGCCCTTAGCAGTCGGAAGGAGCAAGCTGAAGCACTGCTGCTTGTGCTGCTCCTTGGTTCCCTTGCAGCCCGCTCTGAAAGCATTGGCGGTCGCTTCTAGGCGCCGAGTTGCACACACACAGCACCACGCTAAGTGCCGCGGAGAAGGGAAATCCAGAGTGCAGCGAGGAGCTGGACGTGGCTTACGTGCAGTAAGGAGAAGGTGAACCTAAGCACAGCCTCTTCAATCTGGCCGCCTCTGCTCTGGTAGCAACTTTTGCAAGTCAGCAAAGGGAGACGCGAGTATGTAGAACGGAGGGCAGCGAGACGCCGTGTGTTATGCGCCCTTTCAGGGCTGCTGACAAGGGGCTACTTTAAGAACGCCTTCTTCGTCCTCGCGTCCTTCTCGCTTCGCTCTAGCTGCAAGGAGTACAGCACAGCGAAGGAGTGAGGACGGGCACTGCCCCAGCTTTCGCCCTGGCGTGCAACGGCTGTGTGCTGCTTTTCCAAGCAGCAAGAGCACTGAGAAGTGAAAGCGATTGTGAAGGAGCTCTTTGGCTGCTCGTGTGCTCTTCGCTGCACTGCGCCGCTCGCAAGCGGCTTCGTTCTTCGGCGTCTGCCGTCCGGAGAGAGCTGAACTGCAGCGGTCAGTTTCAGCTCTGCCCAACAGCGCGCTCTCAGTTCTGCGGACAAGCACGCCCTGTTGCCTTGGCTCCGAGTGCAAAGTCCCTAGCGAGCACTCACTCAGTGCAATGCACCCAGAAAGACGCTCTCGCTCGTCTTTCAAGGAGCGATTCCTAACAGCAGAAGCAGCAGAGGCACAAACTGGATGACGAGAAGGGACAATGTAGAACACGTCTCTGTCCTGGCACATTGTCGTGTGCGATACGTCCCTCCGGGTCTTCGGTCCTTGCGAAGCTCTATGTACTGCGAGCGCAGCTACTTGAAGCTGAGACGGACCGCGGAGCTAGCAGCGAATTCGGAGAGCGCTAAGCACGAAGTCAAGAAGCGAGACGTGTCCCTGCAACGCGGTGCTAAGAGCAGCTTCTTCGCGGCGGGGGCGAGCTCCGGCCACAAGACATTCTCGTCCTAGCAACGGATCTCTGTGAAGGGCGTAGGCGAAAAGCTTTCGATTTCCATTCGAACTGCGAGAAAGGCAGACTGTTACACGGAGCTCTGAGAACAAAGGTGCACGCCCTAGGCGGGCTTGGGCAGAAGCAGCGTTCTCGAGCGCTTGGCTGCCGGCACACTGCTGGGTAGGTGGCGCCCCTGCGGCGGCTTCTGGCCGCCGGCAAGTGAAAGCGGAGCCAGGCGTGGGCGAGGGCGGTGAACGAAGCGGCTAAGTGCCGTGCTTGTGTGCACCACGTTAGAGGCTACTAGGAGAGGAAGGTGGTTGACTCTCGCTTGCCTTCCCAAGTGCCCTTAGCAGTCGGAAGGAGCAAGCTGAAGCACTGCTGCTTGTGCTGCTCCTTGGTTCCCTTGCAGCCCGCTCTGAAAGCATTGGCGGTCGCTTCTAGGCGCCGAGTTGCACACACACAGCACCACGCTAAGTGCCGCGGAGAAGGGAAATCCAGAGTGCAGCGAGGAGCTGGACGTGGCTTACGTGCAGTAAGGAGAAGGTGAACCTAAGCACAGCCTCTTCAATCTGGCCGCCTCTGCTCTGGTAGCAACTTTTGCAAGTCAGCAAAGGGAGACGCGAGTATGTAGAACGGAGGGCAGCGAGACGCCGTGTGTTATGCGCCCTTTCAGGGCTGCTGACAAGGGGCTACTTTAAGAACGCCTTCTTCGTCCTCGCGTCCTTCTCGCTTCGCTCTAGCTGCAAGGAGTACAGCACAGCGAAGGAGTGAGGACGGGCACTGCCCCAGCTTTCGCCCTGGCGTGCAACGGCTGTGTGCTGCTTTTCCAAGCAGCAAGAGCACTGAGAAGTGAAAGCGATTGTGAAGGAGCTCTTTGGCTGCTCGTGTGCTCTTCGCTGCACTGCGCCGCTCGCAAGCGGCTTCGTTCTTCGGCGTCTGCCGTCCGGAGAGAGCTGAACTGCAGCGGTCAGTTTCAGCTCTGCCCAACAGCGCGCTCTCAGTTCTGCGGACAAGCACGCCCTGTTGCCTTGGCTCCGAGTGCAAAGTCCCTAGCGAGCACTCACTCAGTGCAATGCACCCAGAAAGACGCTCTCGCTCGTCTTTCAAGGAGCGATTCCTAACAGCAGAAGCAGCAGAGGCACAAACAGGATGACGAGAAGGGACAATGTAGAACACGTCTCTGTCCTGGCACATTGTCGTGTGCGATACGTCCCTCCGGGTCTTCGGTCCTTGCGAAGCTCTATGTACTGCGAGCGCTGCTACTTGAAGCTGAGACGGACCGCGGAGCTAGCAGCGAATTCGGAGAGCGCTAAGCACGAAGTCAAGAAGCGAGACGTGTCCCTGCAACGCGGTGCTAAGAGCAGCTTCCTCGCGGCGGGGGCGAGCTCCGGCCACAAGACATTCTCGTCCTAGCAACGGATCTCTGTGAAGGGCGTAGGCGAAAAGCTTTCGATTTCCATTCGAACTGCGAGAAAGGCAGACTGTTACACGGAGCTCTGAGAACAAAGGTGCACGCCCTAGGCGGGCTTGGGCAGAAGCAGCGTTCTCGAGCGCTTGGCTGCCGGCACACTGCTGGGTAGGTGGCGCCCCTGCGGCGGCTTCTGGCCGCCGGCAAGTGAAAGCGGAGCCAGGCGTGGGCGAGGGCGGTGAACGAAGCGGCTAAGTGCCGTGCTTGTGTGCACCACGTTAGAGGCTACTAGGAGAGGAAGGTGGTTGACTCTCGCTTGCCTTCCCAAGTGCCCTTAGCAGTCGGAAGGAGCAAGCTGAAGCACTGCTGCTTGTGCTGCTCCTTGGTTCCCTTGCAGCCCGCTCTGAAAGCATTGGCGGTCGCTTCTAGGCGCCGAGTTGCACACACACAGCACCACGCTAAGTGCCGCGGAGAAGGGAAATCCAGAGTGCAGCGAGGAGCTGGACGTGGCTTACGTGCAGTAAGGAGAAGGTGAACCTAAGCACAGCCTCTTCAATCTGGCCGCCTCTGCTCTGGTAGCAACTTTTGCAAGTCAGCAAAGGGAGACGCGAGTATGTAGAACGGAGGGCAGCGAGACGCCGTGTGTTATGCGCCCTTTCAGGGCTGCTGACAAGGGGCTACTTTAAGAACGCCTTCTTCGTCCTCGCGTCCTTCTCGCTTCGCTCTAGCTGCAAGGAGTACAGCACAGCGAAGGAGTGAGGACGGGCACTGCCCCAGCTTTCGCCCTGGCGTGCAACGGCTGTGTGCTGCTTTTCCAAGCAGCAAGAGCACTGAGAAGTGAAAGCGATTGTGAAGGAGCTCTTTGGCTGCTCGTGTGCTCTTCGCTGCACTGCGCCGCTCGCAAGCGGCTTCGTTCTTCGGCGTCTGCCGTCCGGAGAGAGCTGAACTGCAGCGGTCAGTTTCAGCTCTGCCCAACAGCGCGCTCTCAGTTCTGCGGACAAGCACGCCCTGTTGCCTTGGCTCCGAGTGCAAAGTCCCTAGCGAGCACTCACTCAGTGCAATGCACCCAGAAAGACGCTCTCGCTCGTCTTTCAAGGAGCGATTCCTAACAGCAGAAGCAGCAGAGGCACAAACTGGATGACGAGAAGGGACAATGTAGAACACGTCTCTGTCCTGGCACATTGTCGTGTGCGATACGTCCCTCCGGGTCTTCGGTCCTTGCGAAGCTCTATGTACTGCGAGCGCTGCTACTTGAAGCTGAGACGGACCGCGGAGCTAGCAGCGAATTCGGAGAGCGCTAAGCACGAAGTCAAGAAGCGAGACGTGTCCCTGCAACGCGGTGCTAAGAGCAGCTTCCTCGCGGCGGGGGCGAGCTCCGGCCACAAGACATTCTCGTCCTAGCAACGGATCTCTGTGAAGGGCGTAGGCGAAAAGCTTTCGATTTCCATTCGAACTGCGAGAAAGGCAGACTGTTACACGGAGCTCTGAGAACAAAGGTGCACGCCCTAGGCGGGCTTGGGCAGAAGCAGCGTTCTCGAGCGCTTGGCTGCCGGCACACTGCTGGGTAGGTGGCGCCCCTGCGGCGGCTTCTGGCCGCCGGCAAGTGAAAGCGGAGCCAGGCGTGGGCGAGGGCGGTGAACGAAGCGGCTAAGTGCCGTGCTTGTGTGCACCACGTTAGAGGCTACTAGGAGAGGAAGGTGGTTGACTCTCGCTTGCCTTCCCAAGTGCCCTTAGCAGTCGGAAGGAGCAAGCTGAAGCACTGCTGCTTGTGCTGCTCCTTGGTTCCCTTGCAGCCCGCTCTGAAAGCATTGGCGGTCGCTTCTAGGCGCCGAGTTGCACACACACAGCACCACGCTAAGTGCCGCGGAGAAGGGAAATCCAGAGTGCAGCGAGGAGCTGGACGTGGCTTACGTGCAGTAAGGAGAAGGTGAACCTAAGCACAGCCTCTTCAATCTGGCCGCCTCTGCTCTGGTAGCAACTTTTGCAAGTCAGCAAAGGGAGACGCGAGTATGTAGAACGGAGGGCAGCGAGACGCCGTGTGTTATGCGCCCTTTCAGGGCTGCTGACAAGGGGCTACTTTAAGAACGCCTTCTTCGTCCTCGCGTCCTTCTCGCTTCGCTCTAGCTGCAAGGAGTACAGCACAGCGAAGGAGTGAGGACGGGCACTGCCCCAGCTTTCGCCCTGGCGTGCAACGGCTGTGTGCTGCTTTTCCAAGCAGCAAGAGCACTGAGAAGTGAAAGCGATTGTGAAGGAGCTCTTTGGCTGCTCGTGTGCTCTTCGCTGCACTGCGCCGCTCGCAAGCGGCTTCGTTCTTCGGCGTCTGCCGTCCGGAGAGAGCTGAACTGCAGCGGTCAGTTTCAGCTCTGCCCAACAGCGCGCTCTCAGTTCTGCGGACAAGCACGCCCTGTTGCCTTGGCTCCGAGTGCAAAGTCCCTAGCGAGCACTCACTCAGTGCAATGCACCCAGAAAGACGCTCTCGCTCGTCTTTCAAGGAGCGATTCCTAACAGCAGAAGCAGCAGAGGCACAAACAGGATGACGAGAAGGGACAATGTAGAACACGTCTCTGTCCTGGCACATTGTCGTGTGCGATACGTCCCTCCGGGTCTTCGGTCCTTGCGAAGCTCTATGTACTGCGAGCGCTGCTACTTGAAGCTGAGACGGACCGCGGAGCTAGCAGCGAATTCGGAGAGCGCTAAGCACGAAGTCAAGAAGCGAGACGTGTCCCTGCAACGCGGTGCTAAGAGCAGCTTCCTCGCGGCGGGGGCGAGCTCCGGCCACAAGACATTCTCGTCCTAGCAACGGATCTCTGTGAAGGGCGTAGGCGAAAAGCTTTCGATTTCCATTCGAACTGCGAGAAAGGCAGACTGTTACACGGAGCTCTGAGAACAAAGGTGCACGCCCTAGGCGGGCTTGGGCAGAAGCAGCGTTCTCGAGCGCTTGGCTGCCGGCACACTGCTGGGTAGGTGGCGCCCCTGCGGCGGCTTCTGGCCGCCGGCAAGTGAAAGCGGAGCCAGGCGTGGGCGAGGGCGGTGAACGAAGCGGCTAAGTGCCGTGCTTGTGTGCACCACGTTAGAGGCTACTAGGAGAGGAAGGTGGTTGACTCTCGCTTGCCTTCCCAAGTGCCCTTAGCAGTCGGAAGGAGCAAGCTGAAGCACTGCTGCTTGTGCTGCTCCTTGGTTCCCTTGCAGCCCGCTCTGAAAGCATTGGCGGTCGCTTCTAGGCGCCGAGTTGCACACACACAGCACCACGCTAAGTGCCGCGGAGAAGGGAAATCCAGAGTGCAGCGAGGAGCTGGACGTGGCTTACGTGCAGTAAGGAGAAGGTGAACCTAAGCACAGCCTCTTCAATCTGGCCGCCTCTGCTCTGGTAGCAACTTTTGCAAGTCAGCAAAGGGAGACGCGAGTATGTAGAACGGAGGGCAGCGAGACGCCGTGTGTTATGCGCCCTTTCAGGGCTGCTGACAAGGGGCTACTTTAAGAACGCCTTCTTCGTCCTCGCGTCCTTCTCGCTTCGCTCTAGCTGCAAGGAGTACAGCACAGCGAAGGAGTGAGGACGGGCACTGCCCCAGCTTTCGCCCTGGCGTGCAACGGCTGTGTGCTGCTTTTCCAAGCAGCAAGAGCACTGAGAAGTGAAAGCGATTGTGAAGGAGCTCTTTGGCTGCTCGTGTGCTCTTCGCTGCACTGCGCCGCTCGCAAGCGGCTTCGTTCTTCGGCGTCTGCCGTCCGGAGAGAGCTGAACTGCAGCGGTCAGTTTCAGCTCTGCCCAACAGCGCGCTCTCAGTTCTGCGGACAAGCACGCCCTGTTGCCTTGGCTCCGAGTGCAAAGTCCCTAGCGAGCACTCACTCAGTGCAATGCACCCAGAAAGACGCTCTCGCTCGTCTTTCAAGGAGCGATTCCTAACAGCAGAAGCAGCAGAGGCACAAACAGGATGACGAGAAGGGACAATGTAGAACACGTCTCTGTCCTGGCACATTGTCGTGTGCGATACGTCCCTCCGGGTCTTCGGTCCTTGCGAAGCTCTATGTACTGCGAGCGCTGCTACTTGAAGCTGAGACGGACCGCGGAGCTAGCAGCGAATTCGGAGAGCGCTAAGCACGAAGTCAAGAAGCGAGACGTGTCCCTGCAACGCGGTGCTAAGAGCAGCTTCCTCGCGGCGGGGGCGAGCTCCGGCCACAAGACATTCTCGTCCTAGCAACGGATCTCTGTGAAGGGCGTAGGCGAAAAGCTTTCGATTTCCATTCGAACTGCGAGAAAGGCAGACTGGTACACGGAGCTCTGAGAACAAAGGTGCACGCCCTAGGCGGGCTTGGGCAGAAGCAGCGTTCTCGAGCGCTTGGCTGCCGGCACACTGCTGGGTAGGTGGCGCCCCTGCGGCGGCTTCTGGCCGCCGGCAAGTGAAAGCGGAGCCAGGCGTGGGCGAGGGCGGTGAACGAAGCGGCTAAGTGCCGTGCTTGTGTGCACCACGTTAGAGGCTACTAGGAGAGGAAGGTGGTTGACTCTCGCTTGCCTTCCCAAGTGCCCTTAGCAGTCGGAAGGAGCAAGCTGAAGCACTGCTGCTTGTGCTGCTCCTTGGTTCCCTTGCAGCCCGCTCTGAAAGCATTGGCGGTCGCTTCTAGGCGCCGAGTTGCACACACACAGCACCACGCTAAGTGCCGCGGAGAAGGGAAATCCAGAGTGCAGCGAGGAGCTGGACGTGGCTTACGTGCAGTAAGGAGAAGGTGAACCTAAGCACAGCCTCTTCAATCTGGCCGCCTCTGCTCTGGTAGCAACTTTTGCAAGTCAGCAAAGGGAGACGCGAGTATGTAGAACGGAGGGCAGCGAGACGCCGTGTGTTATGCGCCCTTTCAGGGCTGCTGACAAGGGGCTACTTTAAGAACGCCTTCTTCGTCCTCGCGTCCTTCTCGCTTCGCTCTAGCTGCAAGGAGTACAGCACAGCGAAGGAGTGAGGACGGGCACTGCCCCAGCTTTCGCCCTGGCGTGCAACGGCTGTGTGCTGCTTTTCCAAGCAGCAAGAGCACTGAGAAGTGAAAGCGATTGTGAAGGAGCTCTTTGGCTGCTCGTGTGCTCTTCGCTGCACTGCGCCGCTCGCAAGCGGCTTCGTTCTTCGGCGTCTGCCGTCCGGAGAGAGCTGAACTGCAGCGGTCAGTTTCAGCTCTGCCCAACAGCGCGCTCTCAGTTCTGCGGACAAGCACGCCCTGTTGCATTGGCTCCGAGTGCAAAGTCCCTAGCGAGCACTCACTCAGTGCAATGCACCCAGAAAGACGCTCTCGCTCGTCTTTCAAGGAGCGATTCCTAACAGCAGAAGCAGCAGAGGCACAAACAGGATGACGAGAAGGGACAATGTAGAACACGTCTCTGTCCTGGCACATTGTCGTGTGCGATACGTCCCTCCGGGTCTTCGGTCCTTGCGAAGCTCTATGTACTGCGAGCGCTGCTACTTGAAGCTGAGACGGACCGCGGAGCTAGCAGCGAATTCGGAGAGCGCTAAGCACGAAGTCAAGAAGCGAGACGTGTCCCTGCAACGCGGTGCTAAGAGCAGCTTCCTCGCGGCGGGGGCGAGCTCCGGCCACAAGACATTCTCGTCCTAGCAACGGATCTCTGTGAAGGGCGTAGGCGAAAAGCTTTCGATTTCCATTCGAACTGCGAGAAAGGCAGACTGTTACACGGAGCTCTGAGAACAAAGGTGCACGCCCTAGGCGGGCTTGGGCAGAAGCAGCGTTCTCGAGCGCTTGGCTGCCGGCACACTGCTGGGTAGGTGGCGCCCCTGCGGCGGCTTCTGGCCGCCGGCAAGTGAAAGCGGAGCCAGGCGTGGGCGAGGGCGGTGAACGAAGCGGCTAAGTGCCGTGCTTGTGTGCACCACGTTAGAGGCTACTAGGAGAGGAAGGTGGTTGACTCTCGCTTGCCTTCCCAAGTGCCCTTAGCAGTCGGAAGGAGCAAGCTGAAGCACTGCTGCTTGTGCTGCTCCTTGGTTCCCTTGCAGCCCGCTCTGAAAGCATTGGCGGTCGCTTCTAGGCGCCGAGTTGCACACACACAGCACCACGCTAAGTGCCGCGGAGAAGGGAAATCCAGAGTGCAGCGAGGAGCTGGACGTGGCTTACGTGCAGTAAGGAGAAGGTGAACCTAAGCACAGCCTCTTCAATCTGGCCGCCTCTGCTCTGGTAGCAACTTTTGCAAGTCAGCAAAGGGAGACGCGAGTATGTAGAACGGAGGGCAGCGAGACGCCGTGTGTTATGCGCCCTTTCAGGGCTGCTGACAAGGGGCTACTTTAAGAACGCCTTCTTCGTCCTCGCGTCCTTCTCGCTTCGCTCTAGCTGCAAGGAGTACAGCACAGCGAAGGAGTGAGGACGGGCACTGCCCCAGCTTTCGCCCTGGCGTGCAACGGCTGTGTGCTGCTTTTCCAAGCAGCAAGAGCACTGAGAAGTGAAAGCGATTGTGAAGGAGCTCTTTGGCTGCTCGTGTGCTCTTCGCTGCACTGCGCCGCTCGCAAGCGGCTTCGTTCTTCGGCGTCTGCCGTCCGGAGAGAGCTGAACTGCAGCGGTCAGTTTCAGCTCTGCCCAACAGCGCGCTCTCAGTTCTGCGGACAAGCACGCCCTGTTGCCTTGGCTCCGAGTGCAAAGTCCCTAGCGAGCACTCACTCAGTGCAATGCACCCAGAAAGACGCTCTCGCTCGTCTTTCAAGGAGCGATTCCTAACAGCAGAAGCAGCAGAGGCACAAACAGGATGACGAGAAGGGACAATGTAGAACACGTCTCTGTCCTGGCACATTGTCGTGTGCGATACGTCCCTCCGGGTCTTCGGTCCTTGCGAAGCTCTATGTACTGCGAGCGCAGCTACTTGAAGCTGAGACGGACCGCGGAGCTAGCAGCGAATTCGGAGAGCGCTAAGCACGAAGTCAAGAAGCGAGACGTGTCCCTGCAACGCGGTGCTAAGAGCAGCTTCCTCGCGGCGGGGGCGAGCTCCGGCCACAAGACATTCTCGTCCTAGCAACGGATCTCTGTGAAGGGCGTAGGCGAAAAGCTTTCGATTTCCATTCGAACTGCGAGAAAGGCAGACTGTTACACGGAGCTCTGAGAACAAAGGTGCACGCCCTAGGCGGGCTTGGGCAGAAGCAGCGTTCTCGAGCGCTTGGCTGCCGGCACACTGCTGGGTAGGTGGCGCCCCTGCGGCGGCTTCTGGCCGCCGGCAAGTGAAAGCGGAGCCAGGCGTGGGCGAGGGCGGTGAACGAAGCGGATAAGTGCCGTGCTTGTGTGCACCACGTTAGAGGCTACTAGGAGAGGAAGGTGGTTGACTCTCGCTTGCCTTCCCAAGTGCCCTTAGCAGTCGGAAGGAGCAAGCTGAAGCACTGCTGCTTGTGCTGCTCCTTGGTTCCCTTGCAGCCCGCTCTGAAAGCATTGGCGGTCGCTTCTAGGCGCCGAGTTGCACACACACAGCACCACGCTAAGTGCCGCGGAGAAGGGAAATCCAGAGTGCAGCGAGGAGCTGGACGTGGCTTACGTGCAGTAAGGAGAAGGTGAACCTAAGCACAGCCTCTTCAATCTGGCCGCCTCTGCTCTGGTAGCAACTTTTGCAAGTCAGCAAAGGGAGACGCGAGTATGTAGAACGGAGGGCAGCGAGACGCCGTGTGTTATGCGCCCTTTCAGGGCTGCTGACAAGGGGCTACTTTAAGAACGCCTTCTTCGTCCTCGCGTCCTTCTCGCTTCGCTCTAGCTGCAAGGAGTACAGCACAGCGAAGGAGTGAGGACGGGCACTGCCCCAGCTTTCGCCCTGGCGTGCAACGGCTGTGTGCTGCTTTTCCAAGCAGCAAGAGCACTGAGAAGTGAAAGCGATTGTGAAGGAGCTCTTTGGCTGCTCGAGTGCTCTTCGCTGCACTGCGCCGCTCGCAAGCGGCTTCGTTCTTCGGCGTCTGCCGTCCGGAGAGAGCTGAACTGCAGCGGTCAGTTTCAGCTCTGCCCAACAGCGCGCTCTCAGTTCTGCGGACAAGCACGCCCTGTTGCCTTGGCTCCGAGTGCAAAGTCCCTAGCGAGCACTCACTCAGTGCAATGCACCCAGAAAGACGCTCTCGCTCGTCTTTCAAGGAGCGATTCCTAACAGCAGAAGCAGCAGAGGCACAAACAGGATGACGAGAAGGGACAATGTAGAACACGTCTCTGTCCTGGCACATTGTCGTGTGCGATACGTCCCTCCGGGTCTTCGGTCCTTGCGAAGCTCTATGTACTGCGAGCGCAGCTACTTGAAGCTGAGACGGACCGCGGAGCTAGCAGCGAATTCGGAGAGCGCTAAGCACGAAGTCAAGAAGCGAGACGTGTCCCTGCAACGCGGTGCTAAGAGCAGCTTCCTCGCGGCGGGGGCGAGCTCCGGCCACAAGACATTCTCGTCCTAGCAACGGATCTCTGTGAAGGGCGTAGGCGAAAAGCTTTCGATTTCCATTCGAACTGCGAGAAAGGCAGACTGTTACACGGAGCTCTGAGAACAAAGGTGCACGCCCTAGGCGGGCTTGGGCAGAAGCAGCGTTCTCGAGCGCTTGGCTGCCGGCACACTGCTGGGTAGGTGGCGCCCCTGCGGCGGCTTCTGGCCGCCGGCAAGTGAAAGCGGAGCCAGGCGTGGGCGAGGGCGGTGAACGAAGCGGCTAAGTGCCGTGCTTGTGTGCACCACGTTAGAGGCTACTAGGAGAGGAAGGTGGTTGACTCTCGCTTGCCTTCCCAAGTGCCCTTAGCAGTCGGAAGGAGCAAGCTGAAGCACTGCTGCTTGTGCTGCTCCTTGGTTCCCTTGCAGCCCGCTCTGAAAGCATTGGCGGTCGCTTCTAGGCGCCGAGTTGCACACACACAGCACCACGCTAAGTGCCGCGGAGAAGGGAAATCCAGAGTGCAGCGAGGAGCTGGACGTGGCTTACGTGCAGTAAGGAGAAGGTGAACCTAAGCACAGCCTCTTCAATCTGGCCGCCTCTGCTCTGGTAGCAACTTTTGCAAGTCAGCAAAGGGAGACGCGAGTATGTAGAACGGAGGGCAGCGAGACGCCGTGTGTTATGCGCCCTTTCAGGGCTGCTGACAAGAGGCTACTTTAAGAACGCCTTCTTCGTCCTCGCGTCCTTCTCGCTTCGCTCTAGCTGCAAGGAGTACAGCACAGCGAAGGAGTGAGGACGGGCACTGCCCCAGCTTTCGCCCTGGCGTGCAACGGCTGTGTGCTGCTTTTCCAAGCAGCAAGAGCACTGAGAAGTGAAAGCGATTGTGAAGGAGCTCTTTGGCTGCTCGTGTGCTCTTCGCTGCACTGCGCCGCTCGCAAGCGGCTTCGTTCTTCGGCGTCTGCCGTCCGGAGAGAGCTGAACTGCAGCGGTCAGTTTCAGCTCTGCCCAACAGCGCGCTCTCAGTTCTGCGGACAAGCACGCCCTGTTGCCTTGGCTCCGAGTGCAAAGTCCCTAGCGAGCACTCACTCAGTGCAATGCACCCAGAAAGACGCTCTCGCTCGTCTTTCAAGGAGCGATTCCTAACAGCAGAAGCAGCAGAGGCACAAACAGGATGACGAGAAGGGACAATGTAGAACACGTCTCTGTCCTGGCACATTGTCGTGTGCGATACGTCCCTCCGGGTCTTCGGTCCTTGCGAAGCTCTATGTACTGCGAGCGCTGCTACTTGAAGCTGAGACGGACCGCGGAGCTAGCAGCGAATTCGGAGAGCGCTAAGCACGAAGTCAAGAAGCGAGACGTGTCCCTGCAACGCGGTGCTAAGAGCAGCTTCCTCGCGGCGGGGGCGAGCTCCGGCCACAAGACATTCTCGTCCTAGCAACGGATCTCTGTGAAGGGCGTAGGCGAAAAGCTTTCGATTTCCATTCGAACTGCGAGAAAGGCAGACTGTTACACGGAGCTCTGAGAACAAAGGTGCACGCCCTAGGCGGGCTTGGGCAGAAGCAGCGTTCTCGAGCGCTTGGCTGCCGGCACACTGCTGGGTAGGTGGCGCCCCTGCGGCGGCTTCTGGCCGCCGGCAAGTGAAAGCGGAGCCAGGCGTGGGCGAGGGCGGTGAACGAAGCGGCTAAGTGCCGTGCTTGTGTGCACCACGTTAGAGGCTACTAGGAGAGGAAGGTGGTTGACTCTCGCTTGCCTTCCCAAGTGCCCTTAGCAGTCGGAAGGAGCAAGCTGAAGCACTGCTGCTTGTGCTGCTCCTTGGTTCCCTTGCAGCCCGCTCTGAAAGCATTGGCGGTCGCTTCTAGGCGCCGAGTTGCACACACACAGCACCACGCTAAGTGCCGCGGAGAAGGGAAATCCAGAGTGCAGCGAGGAGCTGGACGTGGCTTACGTGCAGTAAGGAGAAGGTGAACCTAAGCACAGCCTCTTCAATCTGGCCGCCTCTGCTCTGGTAGCAACTTTTGCAAGTCAGCAAAGGGAGACGCGAGTATGTAGAACGGAGGGCAGCGAGACGCCGTGTGTTATGCGCCCTTTCAGGGCTGCTGACAAGGGGCTACTTTAAGAACGCCTTCTTCGTCCTCGCGTCCTTCTCGCTTCGCTCTAGCTGCAAGGAGTACAGCACAGCGAAGGAGTGAGGACGGGCACTGCCCCAGCTTTCGCCCTGGCGTGCAACGGCTGTGTGCTGCTTTTCCAAGCAGCAAGAGCACTGAGAAGTGAAAGCGATTGTGAAGGAGCTCTTTGGCTGCTCGTGTGCTCTTCGCTGCACTGCGCCGCTCGCAAGCGGCTTCGTTCTTCGGCGTCTGCCGTCCGGAGAGAGCTGAACTGCAGCGGTCAGTTTCAGCTCTGCCCAACAGCGCGCTCTCAGTTCTGCGGACAAGCACGCCCTGTTGCCTTGGCTCCGAGTGCAAAGTCCCTAGCGAGCACTCACTCAGTGCAATGCACCCAGAAAGACGCTCTCGCTCGTCTTTCAAGGAGCGATTCCTAACAGCAGAAGCAGCAGAGGCACAAACAGGATGACGAGAAGGGACAATGTAGAACACGTCTCTGTCCTGGCACATTGTCGTGTGCGATACGTCCCTCCGGGTCTTCGGTCCTTGCGAAGCTCTATGTACTGCGAGCGCAGCTACTTGAAGCTGAGACGGACCGCGGAGCTAGCAGCGAATTCGGAGAGCGCTAAGCACGAAGTCAAGAAGCGAGACGTGTCCCTGCAACGCGGTGCTAAGAGCAGCTTCTTCGCGGCGGGGGCGAGCTCCGGCCACAAGACATTCTCGTCCTAGCAACGGATCTCTGTGAAGGGCGTAGGCGAAAAGCTTTCGATTTCCATTCGAACTGCGAGAAAGGCAGACTGTTACACGGAGCTCTGAGAACAAAGGTGCACGCCCTAGGCGGGCTTGGGCAGAAGCAGCGTTCTCGAGCGCTTGGCTGCCGGCACACTGCTGGGTAGGTGGCGCCCCTGCGGCGGCTTCTGGCCGCCGGCAAGTGAAAGCGGAGCCAGGCGTGGGCGAGGGCGGTGAACGAAGCGGCTAAGTGCCGTGCTTGTGTGCACCACGTTAGAGGCTACTAGGAGAGGAAGGTGGTTGACTCTCGCTTGCCTTCCCAAGTGCCCTTAGCAGTCGGAAGGAGCAAGCTGAAGCACTGCTGCTTGTGCTGCTCCTTGGTTCCCTTGCAGCCCGCTCTGAAAGCATTGGCAGTCGCTTCTAGGCGCCGAGTTGCACACACACAGCACCACGCTAAGTGCCGCGGAGAAGGGAAATCCAGAGTGCAGCGAGGAGCTGGACGTGGCTTACGTGCAGTAAGGAGAAGGTGAACCTAAGCACAGCCTCTTCAATCTGGCCGCCTCTGCTCTGGTAGCAACTTTTGCAAGTCGGCAAAGGGAGACGCGAGTATGTAGAACGGAGGGCAGCGAGACGCCGTGTGTTATGCGCCCTTTCAGGGCTGCTGACAAGAGGCTACTTTAAGAACGCCTTCTTCGTCCTCGCGTCCTTCTCGCTTCGCTCTAGCTGCAAGGAGTACAGCACAGCGAAGGAGTGAGGACGGGCACTGCCCCAGCTTTCGCCCTGGCGTGCAACGGCTGTGTGCTGCTTTTCCAAGCAGCAAGAGCACTGAGAAGTGAAAGCGATTGTGAAGGAGCTCTTTGGCTGCTCGTGTGCTCTTCGCTGCACTGCGCCGCTCGCAAGCGGCTTCGTTCTTCGGCGTCTGCCGTCCGGAGAGAGCTGAACTGCAGCGGTCAGTTTCAGCTCTGCCCAACAGCGCGCTCTCAGTTCTGCGGACAAGCACGCCCTGTTGCCTTGGCTCCGAGTGCAAAGTCCCTAGCGAGCACTCACTCAGTGCAATGCACCCAGAAAGACGCTCTCGCTCGTCTTTCAAGGAGCGATTCCTAACAGCAGAAGCAGCAGAGGCACAAACAGGATGACGAGAAGGGACAATGTAGAACACGTCTCTGTCCTGGCACATTGTCGTGTGCGATACGTCCCTCCGGGTCTTCGGTCCTTGCGAAGCTCTATGTACTGCGAGCGCTGCTACTTGAAGCTGAGACGGACCGCGGAGCTAGCAGCGAATTCGGAGAGCGCTAAGCACGAAGTCAAGAAGCGAGACGTGTCCCTGCAACGCGGTGCTAAGAGCAGCTTCCTCGCGGCGGGGGCGAGCTCCGGCCACAAGACATTCTCGTCCTAGCAACGGATCTCTGTGAAGGGCGTAGGCGAAAAGCTTTCGATTTCCATTCGAACTGCGAGAAAGGCAGACTGTTACACGGAGCTCTGAGAACAAAGGTGCACGCCCTAGGCGGGCTTGGGCAGAAGCAGCGTTCTCGAGCGCTTGGCTGCCGGCACACTGCTGGGTAGGTGGCGCCCCTGCGGCGGCTTCTGGCCGCCGGCAAGTGAAAGCGGAGCCAGGCGTGGGCGAGGGCGGTGAACGAAGCGGCTAAGTGCCGTGCTTGTGTGCACCACGTTAGAGGCTACTAGGAGAGGAAGGTGGTTGACTCTCGCTTGCCTTCCCAAGTGCCCTTAGCAGTCGGAAGGAGCAAGCTGAAGCACTGCTGCTTGTGCTGCTCCTTGGTTCCCTTGCAGCCCGCTCTGAAAGCATTGGCGGTCGCTTCTAGGCGCCGAGTTGCACACACACAGCACCACGCTAAGTGCCGCGGAGAAGGGAAATCCAGAGTGCAGCGAGGAGCTGGACGTGGCTTACGTGCAGTAAGGAGAAGGTGAACCTAAGCACAGCCTCTTCAATCTGGCCGCCTCTGCTCTGGTAGCAACTTTTGCAAGTCAGCAAAGGGAGACGCGAGTATGTAGAACGGAGGGCAGCGAGACGCCGTGTGTTATGCGCCCTTTCAGGGCTGCTGACAAGGGGCTACTTTAAGAACGCCTTCTTCGTCCTCGCGTCCTTCTCGCTTCGCTCTAGCTGCAAGGAGTACAGCACAGCGAAGGAGTGAGGACGGGCACTGCCCCAGCTTTCGCCCTGGCGTGCAACGGCTGTGTGCTGCTTTTCCAAGCAGCAAGAGCACTGAGAAGTGAAAGCGATTGTGAAGGAGCTCTTTGGCTGCTCGTGTGCTCTTCGCTGCACTGCGCCGCTCGCAAGCGGCTTCGTTCTTCGGCGTCTGCCGTCCGGAGAGAGCTGAACTGCAGCGGTCAGTTTCAGCTCTGCCCAACAGCGCGCTCTCAGTTCTGCGGACAAGCACGCCCTGTTGCATTGGCTCCGAGTGCAAAGTCCCTAGCGAGCACTCACTCAGTGCAATGCACCCAGAAAGACGCTCTCGCTCGTCTTTCAAGGAGCGATTCCTAACAGCAGAAGCAGCAGAGGCACAAACAGGATGACGAGAAGGGACAATGTAGAACACGTCTCTGTCCTGGCACATTGTCGTGTGCGATACGTCCCTCCGGGTCTTCGGTCCTTGCGAAGCTCTATGTACTGCGAGCGCTGCTACTTGAAGCTGAGACGGACCGCGGAGCTAGCAGCGAATTCGGAGAGCGCTAAGCACGAAGTCAAGAAGCGAGACGTGTCCCTGCAACGCGGTGCTAAGAGCAGCTTCCTCGCGGCGGGGGCGAGCTCCGGCCACAAGACATTCTCGTCCTAGCAACGGATCTCTGTGAAGGGCGTAGGCGAAAAGCTTTCGATTTCCATTCGAACTGCGAGAAAGGCAGACTGTTACACGGAGCTCTGAGAACAAAGGTGCACGCCCTAGGCGGGCTTGGGCAGAAGCAGCGTTCTCGAGCGCTTGGCTGCCGGCACACTGCTGGGTAGGTGGCGCCCCTGCGGCGGCTTCTGGCCGCCGGCAAGTGAAAGCGGAGCCAGGCGTGGGCGAGGGCGGTGAACGAAGCGGCTAAGTGCCGTGCTTGTGTGCACCACGTTAGAGGCTACTAGGAGAGGAAGGTGGTTGACTCTCGCTTGCCTTCCCAAGTGCCCTTAGCAGTCGGAAGGAGCAAGCTGAAGCACTGCTGCTTGTGCTGCTCCTTGGTTCCCTTGCAGCCCGCTCTGAAAGCATTGGCGGTCGCTTCTAGGCGCCGAGTTGCACACACACAGCACCACGCTAAGTGCCGCGGAGAAGGGAAATCCAGAGTGCAGCGAGGAGCTGGACGTGGCTTACGTGCAGTAAGGAGAAGGTGAACCTAAGCACAGCCTCTTCAATCTGGCCGCCTCTGCTCTGGTAGCAACTTTTGCAAGTCAGCAAAGGGAGACGCGAGTATGTAGAACGGAGGGCAGCGAGACGCCGTGTGTTATGCGCCCTTTCAGGGCTGCTGACAAGGGGCTACTTTAAGAACGCCTTCTTCGTCCTCGCGTCCTTCTCGCTTCGCTCTAGCTGCAAGGAGTACAGCACAGCGAAGGAGTGAGGACGGGCACTGCCCCAGCTTTCGCCCTGGCGTGCAACGGCTGTGTGCTGCTTTTCCAAGCAGCAAGAGCACTGAGAAGTGAAAGCGATTGTGAAGGAGCTCTTTGGCTGCTCGTGTGCTCTTCGCTGCACTGCGCCGCTCGCAAGCGGCTTCGTTCTTCGGCGTCTGCCGTCCGGAGAGAGCTGAACTGCAGCGGTCAGTTTCAGCTCTGCCCAACAGCGCGCTCTCAGTTCTGCGGACAAGCACGCCCTGTTGCATTGGCTCCGAGTGCAAAGTCCCTAGCGAGCACTCACTCAGTGCAATGCACCCAGAAAGACGCTCTCGCTCGTCTTTCAAGGAGCGATTCCTAACAGCAGAAGCAGCAGAGGCACAAACAGGATGACGAGAAGGGACAATGTAGAACACGTCTCTGTCCTGGCACATTGTCGTGTGCGATACGTCCCTCCGGGTCTTCGGTCCTTGCGAAGCTCTATGTACTGCGAGCGCAGCTACTTGAAGCTGAGACGGACCGCGGAGCTAGCAGCGAATTCGGAGAGCGCTAAGCACGAAGTCAAGAAGCGAGACGTGTCCCTGCAACGCGGTGCTAAGAGCAGCTTCCTCGCGGCGGGGGCGAGCTCCGGCCACAAGACATTCTCGTCCTAGCAACGGATCTCTGTGAAGGGCGTAGGCGAAAAGCTTTCGATTTCCATTCGAACTGCGAGAAAGGCAGACTGTTACACGGAGCTCTGAGAACAAAGGTGCACGCCCTAGGCGGGCTTGGGCAGAAGCAGCGTTCTCGAGCGCTTGGCTGCCGGCACACTGCTGGGTAGGTGGCGCCCCTGCGGCGGCTTCTGGCCGCCGGCAAGTGAAAGCGGAGCCAGGCGTGGGCGAGGGCGGTGAACGAAGCGGCTAAGTGCCGTGCTTGTGTGCACCACGTTAGAGGCTACTAGGAGAGGAAGGTGGTTGACTCTCGCTTGCCTTCCCAAGTGCCCTTAGCAGTCGGAAGGAGCAAGCTGAAGCACTGCTGCTTGTGCTGCTCCTTGGTTCCCTTGCAGCCCGCTCTGAAAGCATTGGCAGTCGCTTCTAGGCGCCGAGTTGCACACACACAGCACCACGCTAAGTGCCGCGGAGAAGGGAAATCCAGAGTGCAGCGAGGAGCTGGACGTGGCTTACGTGCAGTAAGGAGAAGGTGAACCTAAGCACAGCCTCTTCAATCTGGCCGCCTCTGCTCTGGTAGCAACTTTTGCAAGTCAGCAAAGGGAGACGCGAGTATGTAGAACGGAGGGCAGCGAGACGCCGTGTGTTATGCGCCCTTTCAGGGCTGCTGACAAGGGGCTACTTTAAGAACGCCTTCTTCGTCCTCGCGTCCTTCTCGCTTCGCTCTAGCTGCAAGGAGTACAGCACAGCGAAGGAGTGAGGACGGGCACTGCCCCAGCTTTCGCCCTGGCGTGCAACGGCTGTGAGCTGCTTTTCCAAGCAGCAAGAGCACTGAGAAGTGAAAGCGATTGTGAAGGAGCTCTTTGGCTGCTCGTGTGCTCTTCGCTGCACTGCGCCGCTCGCAAGCGGCTTCGTTCTTCGGCGTCTGCCGTCCGGAGAGAGCTGAACTGCAGCGGTCAGTTTCAGCTCTGCCCAACAGCGCGCTCTCAGTTCTGCGGACAAGCACGCCCTGTTGCATTGGCTCCGAGTGCAAAGTCCCTAGCGAGCACTCACTCAGTGCAATGCACCCAGAAAGACGCTCTCGCTCGTCTTTCAAGGAGCGATTCCTAACAGCAGAAGCAGCAGAGGCACAAACAGGATGACGAGAAGGGACAATGTAGAACACGTCTCTGTCCTGGCACATTGTCGTGTGCGATACGTCCCTCCGGGTCTTCGGTCCTTGCGAAGCTCTATGTACTGCGAGCGCTGCTACTTGAAGCTGAGACGGACCGCGGAGCTAGCAGCGAATTCGGAGAGCGCTAAGCACGAAGTCAAGAAGCGAGACGTGTCCCTGCAACGCGGTGCTAAGAGCAGCTTCCTCGCGGCGGGGGCGAGCTCCGGCCACAAGACATTCTCGTCCTAGCAACGGATCTCTGTGAAGGGCGTAGGCGAAAAGCTTTCGATTTCCATTCGAACTGCGAGAAAGGCAGACTGTTACACGGAGCTCTGAGAACAAAGGTGCACGCCCTAGGCGGGCTTGGGCAGAAGCAGCGTTCTCGAGCGCTTGGCTGCCGGCACACTGCTGGGTAGGTGGCGCCCCTGCGGCGGCTTCTGGCCGCCGGCAAGTGAAAGCGGAGCCAGGCGTGGGCGAGGGCGGTGAACGAAGCGGCTAAGTGCCGTGCTTGTGTGCACCACGTTAGAGGCTACTAGGAGAGGAAGGTGGTTGACTCTCGCTTGCCTTCCCAAGTGCCCTTAGCAGTCGGAAGGAGCAAGCTGAAGCACTGCTGCTTGTGCTGCTCCTTGGTTCCCTTGCAGCCCGCTCTGAAAGCATTGGCAGTCGCTTCTAGGCGCCGAGTTGCACACACACAGCACCACGCTAAGTGCCGCGGAGAAGGGAAATCCAGAGTGCAGCGAGGAGCTTGACGTGGCTTACGTGCAGTAAGGAGAAGGTGAACCTAAGCACAGCCTCTTCAATCGGGCCGCCTCTGCTCTGGTAGCAACTTTTGCAAGTCGGCAAAGGGAGACGCGAGTATGTAGAACGGAGGGCAGCTAGACGCCGTGTGTTATGCGCCCTTTCAGGGCTGCTGACAAGAGGCTACTTTAAGAACGCCTTCTTCGTCCTCGCGTCCTTCTCGCTTCGCTCTAGCTGCAAGGAGTACAGCACAGCGAAGGAGTGAGGACGGGCACTGCCCCAGCTTTCGCCCTGGCGTGCAACGGCTGTGTGCTGCTTTTCCAAGCAGCAAGAGCACTGAGAAGTGAAAGCGATTGTGAAGGAGCTCTTTGGCTGCTCGTGTGCTCTTCGCTGCACTGCGCCGCTCGCAAGCGGCTTCGTTCTTCGGCGTCTGCCGTCCGGAGAGAGCTGAACTGCAGCGGTCAGTTTCAGCTCTGCCCAACAGCGCGCTCTCAGTTCTGCGGACAAGCACGCCCTGTTGCATTGGCTCCGAGTGCAAAGTCCCTAGCGAGCACTCACTCAGTGCAATGCACCCAGAAAGACGCTCTCGCTCGTCTTTCAAGGAGCGATTCCTAACAGCAGAAGCAGCAGAGGCACAAACAGGATGACGAGAAGGGACAATGTAGAACACGTCTCTGTCCTGGCACATTGTCGTGTGCGATACGTCCCTCCGGGTCTTCGGTCCTTGCGAAGCTCTATGTACTGCGAGCGCTGCTACTTGAAGCTGAGACGGACCGCGGAGCTAGCAGCGAATTCGGAGAGCGCTAAGCACGAAGTCAAGAAGCGAGACGTGTCCCTGCAACGCGGTGCTAAGAGCAGCTTCCTCGCGGCGGGGGCGAGCTCCGGCCACAAGACATTCTCGTCCTAGCAACGGATCTCTGTGAAGGGCGTAGGCGAAAAGCTTTCGATTTCCATTCGAACTGCGAGAAAGGCAGACTGTTACACGGAGCTCTGAGAACAAAGGTGCACGCCCTAGGCGGGCTTGGGCAGAAGCAGCGTTCTCGAGCGCTTGGCTGCCGGCACACTGCTGGGTAGGTGGCGCCCCTGCGGCGGCTTCTGGCCGCCGGCAAGTGAAAGCGGAGCCAGGCGTGGGCGAGGGCGGTGAACGAAGCGGCTAAGTGCCGTGCTTGTGTGCACCACGTTAGAGGCTACTAGGAGAGGAAGGTGGTTGACTCTCGCTTGCCTTCCCAAGTGCCCTTAGCAGTCGGAAGGAGCAAGCTGAAGCACTGCTGCTTGTGCTGCTCCTTGGTTCCCTTGCAGCCCGCTCTGAAAGCATTGGCGGTCGCTTCTAGGCGCCGAGTTGCACACACACAGCACCACGCTAAGTGCCGCGGAGAAGGGAAATCCAGAGTGCAGCGAGGAGCTGGACGTGGCTTACGTGCAGTAAGGAGAAGGTGAACCTAAGCACAGCCTCTTCAATCTGGCCGCCTCTGCTCTGGTAGCAACTTTTGCAAGTCAGCAAAGGGAGACGCGAGTATGTAGAACGGAGGGCAGCGAGACGCCGTGTGTTATGCGCCCTTTCAGGGCTGCTGACAAGGGGCTACTTTAAGAACGCCTTCTTCGTCCTCGCGTCCTTCTCGCTTCGCTCTAGCTGCAAGGAGTACAGCACAGCGAAGGAGTGAGGACGGGCACTGCCCCAGCTTTCGCCCTGGCGTGCAACGGCTGTGTGCTGCTTTTCCAAGCAGCAAGAGCACTGAGAAGTGAAAGCGATTGTGAAGGAGCTCTTTGGCTGCTCGTGTGCTCTTCGCTGCACTGCGCCGCTCGCAAGCGGCTTCGTTCTTCGGCGTCTGCCGTCCGGAGAGAGCTGAACTGCAGCGGTCAGTTTCAGCTCTGCCCAACAGCGCGCTCTCAGTTCTGCGGACAAGCACGCCCTGTTGCATTGGCTCCGAGTGCAAAGTCCCTAGCGAGCACTCACTCAGTGCAATGCACCCAGAAAGACGCTCTCGCTCGTCTTTCAAGGAGCGATTCCTAACAGCAGAAGCAGCAGAGGCACAAACAGGATGACGAGAAGGGACAATGTAGAACACGTCTCTGTCCTGGCACATTGTCGTGTGCGATACGTCCCTCCGGGTCTTCGGTCCTTGCGAAGCTCTATGTACTGCGAGCGCAGCTACTTGAAGCTGAGACGGACCGCGGAGCTAGCAGCGAATTCGGAGAGCGCTAAGCACGAAGTCAAGAAGCGAGACGTGTCCCTGCAACGCGGTGCTAAGAGCAGCTTCCTCGCGGCGGGGGCGAGCTCCGGCCACAAGACATTCTCGTCCTAGCAACGGATCTCTGTGAAGGGCGTAGGCGAAAAGCTTTCGATTTCCATTCGAACTGCGAGAAAGGCAGACTGTTACACGGAGCTCTGAGAACAAAGGTGCACGCCCTAGGCGGGCTTGGGCAGAAGCAGCGTTCTCGAGCGCTTGGCTGCCGGCACACTGCTGGGTAGGTGGCGCCCCTGCGGCGGCTTCTGGCCGCCGGCAAGTGAAAGCGGAGCCAGGCGTGGGCGAGGGCGGTGAACGAAGCGGCTAAGTGCCGTGCTTGTGTGCACCACGTTAGAGGCTACTAGGAGAGGAAGGTGGTTGACTCTCGCTTGCCTTCCCAAGTGCCCTTAGCAGTCGGAAGGAGCAAGCTGAAGCACTGCTGCTTGTGCTGCTCCTTGGTTCCCTTGCAGCCCGCTCTGAAAGCATTGGCGGTCGCTTCTAGGCGCCGAGTTGCACACACACAGCACCACGCTAAGTGCCGCGGAGAAGGGAAATCCAGAGTGCAGCGAGGAGCTGGACGTGGCTTACGTGCAGTAAGGAGAAGGTGAACCTAAGCACAGCCTCTTCAATCTGGCCGCCTCTGCTCTGGTAGCAACTTTTGCAAGTCAGCAAAGGGAGACGCGAGTATGTAGAACGGAGGGCAGCGAGACGCCGTGTGTTATGCGCCCTTTCAGGGCTGCTGACAAGGGGCTACTTTAAGAACGCCTTCTTCGTCCTCGCGTCCTTCTCGCTTCGCTCTAGCTGCAAGGAGTACAGCACAGCGAAGGAGTGAGGACGGGCACTGCCCCAGCTTTCGCCCTGGCGTGCAACGGCTGTGTGCTGCTTTTCCAAGCAGCAAGAGCACTGAGAAGTGAAAGCGATTGTGAAGGAGCTCTTTGGCTGCTCGTGTGCTCTTCGCTGCACTGCGCCGCTCGCAAGCGGCTTCGTTCTTCGGCGTCTGCCGTCCGGAGAGAGCTGAACTGCAGCGGTCAGTTTCAGCTCTGCCCAACAGCGCGCTCTCAGTTCTGCGGACAAGCACGCCCTGTTGCATTGGCTCCGAGTGCAAAGTCCCTAGCGAGCACTCACTCAGTGCAATGCACCCAGAAAGACGCTCTCGCTCGTCTTTCAAGGAGCGATTCCTAACAGCAGAAGCAGCAGAGGCACAAACAGGATGACGAGAAGGGACAATGTAGAACACGTCTCTGTCCTGGCACATTGTCGTGTGCGATACGTCCCTCCGGGTCTTCGGTCCTTGCGAAGCTCTATGTACTGCGAGCGCTGCTACTTGAAGCTGAGACGGACCGCGGAGCTAGCAGCGAATTCGGAGAGCGCTAAGCACGAAGTCAAGAAGCGAGACGTGTCCCTGCAACGCGGTGCTAAGAGCAGCTTCCTCGCGGCGGGGGCGAGCTCCGGCCACAAGACATTCTCGTCCTAGCAACGGATCTCTGTGAAGGGCGTAGGCGAAAAGCTTTCGATTTCCATTCGAACTGCGAGAAAGGCAGACTGTTACACGGAGCTCTGAGAACAAAGGTGCACGCCCTAGGCGGGCTTGGGCAGAAGCAGCGTTCTCGAGCGCTTGGCTGCCGGCACACTGCTGGGTAGGTGGCGCCCCTGCGGCGGCTTCTGGCCGCCGGCAAGTGAAAGCGGAGCCAGGCGTGGGCGAGGGCGGTGAACGAAGCGGCTAAGTGCCGTGCTTGTGTGCACCACGTTAGAGGCTACTAGGAGAGGAAGGTGGTTGACTCTCGCTTGCCTTCCCAAGTGCCCTTAGCAGTCGGAAGGAGCAAGCTGAAGCACTGCTGCTTGTGCTGCTCCTTGGTTCCCTTGCAGCCCGCTCTGAAAGCATTGGCAGTCGCTTCTAGGCGCCGAGTTGCACACACACAGCACCACGCTAAGTGCCGCGGAGAAGGGAAATCCAGAGTGCAGCGAGGAGCTGGACGTGGCTTACGTGCAGTAAGGAGAAGGTGAACCTAAGCACAGCCTCTTCAATCTGGCCGCCTCTGCTCTGGTAGCAACTTTTGCAAGTCAGCAAAGGGAGACGCGAGTATGTAGAACGGAGGGCAGCGAGACGCCGTGTGTTATGCGCCCTTTCAGGGCTGCTGACAAGGGGCTACTTTAAGAACGCCTTCTTCGTCCTCGCGTCCTTCTCGCTTCGCTCTAGCTGCAAGGAGTACAGCACAGCGAAGGAGTGAGGACGGGCACTGCCCCAGCTTTCGCCCTGGCGTGCAACGGCTGTGAGCTGCTTTTCCAAGCAGCAAGAGCACTGAGAAGTGAAAGCGATTGTGAAGGAGCTCTTTGGCTGCTCGTGTGCTCTTCGCTGCACTGCGCCGCTCGCAAGCGGCTTCGTTCTTCGGCGTCTGCCGTCCGGAGAGAGCTGAACTGCAGCGGTCAGTTTCAGCTCTGCCCAACAGCGCGCTCTCAGTTCTGCGGACAAGCACGCCCTGTTGCATTGGCTCCGAGTGCAAAGTCCCTAGCGAGCACTCACTCAGTGCAATGCACCCAGAAAGACGCTCTCGCTCGTCTTTCAAGGAGCGATTCCTAACAGCAGAAGCAGCAGAGGCACAAACAGGATGACGAGAAGGGACAATGTAGAACACGTCTCTGTCCTGGCACATTGTCGTGTGCGATACGTCCCTCCGGGTCTTCGGTCCTTGCGAAGCTCTATGTACTGCGAGCGCTGCTACTTGAAGCTGAGACGGACCGCGGAGCTAGCAGCGAATTCGGAGAGCGCTAAGCACGAAGTCAAGAAGCGAGACGTGTCCCTGCAACGCGGTGCTAAGAGCAGCTTCCTCGCGGCGGGGGCGAGCTCCGGCCACAAGACATTCTCGTCCTAGCAACGGATCTCTGTGAAGGGCGTAGGCGAAAAGCTTTCGATTTCCATTCGAACTGCGAGAAAGGCAGACTGTTACACGGAGCTCTGAGAACAAAGGTGCACGCCCTAGGCGGGCTTGGGCAGAAGCAGCGTTCTCGAGCGCTTGGCTGCCGGCACACTGCTGGGTAGGTGGCGCCCCTGCGGCGGCTTCTGGCCGCCGGCAAGTGAAAGCGGAGCCAGGCGTGGGCGAGGGCGGTGAACGAAGCGGCTAAGTGCCGTGCTTGTGTGCACCACGTTAGAGGCTACTAGGAGAGGAAGGTGGTTGACTCTCGCTTGCCTTCCCAAGTGCCCTTAGCAGTCGGAAGGAGCAAGCTGAAGCACTGCTGCTTGTGCTGCTCCTTGGTTCCCTTGCAGCCCGCTCTGAAAGCATTGGCAGTCGCTTCTAGGCGCCGAGTTGCACACACACAGCACCACGCTAAGTGCCGCGGAGAAGGGAAATCCAGAGTGCAGCGAGGAGCTTGACGTGGCTTACGTGCAGTAAGGAGAAGGTGAACCTAAGCACAGCCTCTTCAATCGGGCCGCCTCTGCTCTGGTAGCAACTTTTGCAAGTCGGCAAAGGGAGACGCGAGTATGTAGAACGGAGGGCAGCTAGACGCCGTGTGTTATGCGCCCTTTCAGGGCTGCTGACAAGAGGCTACTTTAAGAACGCCTTCTTCGTCCTCGCGTCCTTCTCGCTTCGCTCTAGCTGCAAGGAGTACAGCACAGCGAAGGAGTGAGGACGGGCACTGCCCCAGCTTTCGCCCTGGCGTGCAACGGCTGTGTGCTGCTTTTCCAAGCAGCAAGAGCACTGAGAAGTGAAAGCGATTGTGAAGGAGCTCTTTGGCTGCTCGTGTGCTCTTCGCTGCACTGCGCCGCTCGCAAGCGGCTTCGTTCTTCGGCGTCTGCCGTCCGGAGAGAGCTGAACTGCAGCGGTCAGTTTCAGCTCTGCCCAACAGCGCGCTCTCAGTTCTGCGGACAAGCACGCCCTGTTGCATTGGCTCCGAGTGCAAAGTCCCTAGCGAGCACTCACTCAGTGCAATGCACCCAGAAAGACGCTCTCGCTCGTCTTTCAAGGAGCGATTCCTAACAGCAGAAGCAGCAGAGGCACAAACAGGATGACGAGAAGGGACAATGTAGAACACGTCTCTGTCCTGGCACATTGTCGTGTGCGATACGTCCCTCCGGGTCTTCGGTCCTTGCGAAGCTCTATGTACTGCGAGCGCTGCTACTTGAAGCTGAGACGGACCGCGGAGCTAGCAGCGAATTCGGAGAGCGCTAAGCACGAAGTCAAGAAGCGAGACGTGTCCCTGCAACGCGGTGCTAAGAGCAGCTTCCTCGCGGCGGGGGCGAGCTCCGGCCACAAGACATTCTCGTCCTAGCAACGGATCTCTGTGAAGGGCGTAGGCGAAAAGCTTTCGATTTCCATTCGAACTGCGAGAAAGGCAGACTGTTACACGGAGCTCTGAGAACAAAGGTGCACGCCCTAGGCGGGCTTGGGCAGAAGCAGCGTTCTCGAGCGCTTGGCTGCCGGCACACTGCTGGGTAGGTGGCGCCCCTGCGGCGGCTTCTGGCCGCCGGCAAGTGAAAGCGGAGCCAGGCGTGGGCGAGGGCGGTGAACGAAGCGGCTAAGTGCCGTGCTTGTGTGCACCACGTTAGAGGCTACTAGGAGAGGAAGGTGGTTGACTCTCGCTTGCCTTCCCAAGTGCCCTTAGCAGTCGGAAGGAGCAAGCTGAAGCACTGCTGCTTGTGCTGCTCCTTGGTTCCCTTGCAGCCCGCTCTGAAAGCATTGGCGGTCGCTTCTAGGCGCCGAGTTGCACACACACAGCACCACGCTAAGTGCCGCGGAGAAGGGAAATCCAGAGTGCAGCGAGGAGCTGGACGTGGCTTACGTGCAGTAAGGAGAAGGTGAACCTAAGCACAGCCTCTTCAATCTGGCCGCCTCTGCTCTGGTAGCAACTTTTGCAAGTCAGCAAAGGGAGACGCGAGTATGTAGAACGGAGGGCAGCGAGACGCCGTGTGTTATGCGCCCTTTCAGGGCTGCTGACAAGGGGCTACTTTAAGAACGCCTTCTTCGTCCTCGCGTCCTTCTCGCTTCGCTCTAGCTGCAAGGAGTACAGCACAGCGAAGGAGTGAGGACGGGCACTGCCCCAGCTTTCGCCCTGGCGTGCAACGGCTGTGTGCTGCTTTTCCAAGCAGCAAGAGCACTGAGAAGTGAAAGCGATTGTGAAGGAGCTCTTTGGCTGCTCGTGTGCTCTTCGCTGCACTGCGCCGCTCGCAAGCGGCTTCGTTCTTCGGCGTCTGCCGTCCGGAGAGAGCTGAACTGCAGCGGTCAGTTTCAGCTCTGCCCAACAGCGCGCTCTCAGTTCTGCGGACAAGCACGCCCTGTTGCATTGGCTCCGAGTGCAAAGTCCCTAGCGAGCACTCACTCAGTGCAATGCACCCAGAAAGACGCTCTCGCTCGTCTTTCAAGGAGCGATTCCTAACAGCAGAAGCAGCAGAGGCACAAACAGGATGACGAGAAGGGACAATGTAGAACACGTCTCTGTCCTGGCACATTGTCGTGTGCGATACGTCCCTCCGGGTCTTCGGTCCTTGCGAAGCTCTATGTACTGCGAGCGCAGCTACTTGAAGCTGAGACGGACCGCGGAGCTAGCAGCGAATTCGGAGAGCGCTAAGCACGAAGTCAAGAAGCGAGACGTGTCCCTGCAACGCGGTGCTAAGAGCAGCTTCCTCGCGGCGGGGGCGAGCTCCGGCCACAAGACATTCTCGTCCTAGCAACGGATCTCTGTGAAGGGCGTAGGCGAAAAGCTTTCGATTTCCATTCGAACTGCGAGAAAGGCAGACTGTTACACGGAGCTCTGAGAACAAAGGTGCACGCCCTAGGCGGGCTTGGGCAGAAGCAGCGTTCTCGAGCGCTTGGCTGCCGGCACACTGCTGGGTAGGTGGCGCCCCTGCGGCGGCTTCTGGCCGCCGGCAAGTGAAAGCGGAGCCAGGCGTGGGCGAGGGCGGTGAACGAAGCGGCTAAGTGCCGTGCTTGTGTGCACCACGTTAGAGGCTACTAGGAGAGGAAGGTGGTTGACTCTCGCTTGCCTTCCCAAGTGCCCTTAGCAGTCGGAAGGAGCAAGCTGAAGCACTGCTGCTTGTGCTGCTCCTTGGTTCCCTTGCAGCCCGCTCTGAAAGCATTGGCAGTCGCTTCTAGGCGCCGAGTTGCACACACACAGCACCACGCTAAGTGCCGCGGAGAAGGGAAATCCAGAGTGCAGCGAGGAGCTGGACGTGGCTTACGTGCAGTAAGGAGAAGGTGAACCTAAGCACAGCCTCTTCAATCTGGCCGCCTCTGCTCTGGTAGCAACTTTTGCAAGTCAGCAAAGGGAGACGCGAGTATGTAGAACGGAGGGCAGCGAGACGCCGTGTGTTATGCGCCCTTTCAGGGCTGCTGACAAGGGGCTACTTTAAGAACGCCTTCTTCGTCCTCGCGTCCTTCTCGCTTCGCTCTAGCTGCAAGGAGTACAGCACAGCGAAGGAGTGAGGACGGGCACTGCCCCAGCTTTCGCCCTGGCGTGCAACGGCTGTGAGCTGCTTTTCCAAGCAGCAAGAGCACTGAGAAGTGAAAGCGATTGTGAAGGAGCTCTTTGGCTGCTCGTGTGCTCTTCGCTGCACTGCGCCGCTCGCAAGCGGCTTCGTTCTTCGGCGTCTGCCGTCCGGAGAGAGCTGAACTGCAGCGGTCAGTTTCAGCTCTGCCCAACAGCGCGCTCTCAGTTCTGCGGACAAGCACGCCCTGTTGCATTGGCTCCGAGTGCAAAGTCCCTAGCGAGCACTCACTCAGTGCAATGCACCCAGAAAGACGCTCTCGCTCGTCTTTCAAGGAGCGATTCCTAACAGCAGAAGCAGCAGAGGCACAAACAGGATGACGAGAAGGGACAATGTAGAACACGTCTCTGTCCTGGCACATTGTCGTGTGCGATACGTCCCTCCGGGTCTTCGGTCCTTGCGAAGCTCTATGTACTGCGAGCGCTGCTACTTGAAGCTGAGACGGACCGCGGAGCTAGCAGCGAATTCGGAGAGCGCTAAGCACGAAGTCAAGAAGCGAGACGTGTCCCTGCAACGCGGTGCTAAGAGCAGCTTCCTCGCGGCGGGGGCGAGCTCCGGCCACAAGACATTCTCGTCCTAGCAACGGATCTCTGTGAAGGGCGTAGGCGAAAAGCTTTCGATTTCCATTCGAACTGCGAGAAAGGCAGACTGTTACACGGAGCTCTGAGAACAAAGGTGCACGCCCTAGGCGGGCTTGGGCAGAAGCAGCGTTCTCGAGCGCTTGGCTGCCGGCACACTGCTGGGTAGGTGGCGCCCCTGCGGCGGCTTCTGGCCGCCGGCAAGTGAAAGCGGAGCCAGGCGTGGGCGAGGGCGGTGAACGAAGCGGCTAAGTGCCGTGCTTGTGTGCACCACGTTAGAGGCTACTAGGAGAGGAAGGTGGTTGACTCTCGCTTGCCTTCCCAAGTGCCCTTAGCAGTCGGAAGGAGCAAGCTGAAGCACTGCTGCTTGTGCTGCTCCTTGGTTCCCTTGCAGCCCGCTCTGAAAGCATTGGCAGTCGCTTCTAGGCGCCGAGTTGCACACACACAGCACCACGCTAAGTGCCGCGGAGAAGGGAAATCCAGAGTGCAGCGAGGAGCTGGACGTGGCTTACGTGCAGTAAGGAGAAGGTGAACCTAAGCACAGCCTCTTCAATCTGGCCGCCTCTGCTCTGGTAGCAACTTTTGCAAGTCAGCAAAGGGAGCCGCGAGTATGTAGAACGGAGGGCAGCGAGACGCCGTGTGTTATGCGCCCTTTCAGGGCTGCTGACAAGGGGCTACTTTAAGAACGCCTTCTTCGTCCTCGCGTCCTTCTCGCTTCGCTCTAGCTGCAAGGAGTACAGCACAGCGAAGGAGTGAGGACGGGCACTGCCCCAGCTTTCGCCCTGGCGTGCAACGGCTGTGAGCTGCTTTTCCAAGCAGCAAGAGCACTGAGAAGTGAAAGCGATTGTGAAGGAGCTCTTTGGCTGCTCGTGTGCTCTTCGCTGCACTGCGCCGCTCGCAAGCGGCTTCGTTCTTCGGCGTCTGCCGTCCGGAGAGAGCTGAACTGCAGCGGTCAGTTTCAGCTCTGCCCAACAGCGCGCTCTCAGTTCTGCGGACAAGCACGCCCTGTTGCATTGGCTCCGAGTGCAAAGTCCCTAGCGAGCACTCACTCAGTGCAATGCACCCAGAAAGACGCTCTCGCTCGTCTTTCAAGGAGCGATTCCTAACAGCAGAAGCAGCAGAGGCACAAACAGGATGACGAGAAGGGACAATGTAGAACACGTCTCTGTCCTGGCACATTGTCGTGTGCGATACGTCCCTCCGGGTCTTCGGTCCTTGCGAAGCTCTATGTACTGCGAGCGCTGCTACTTGAAGCTGAGACGGACCGCGGAGCTAGCAGCGAATTCGGAGAGCGCTAAGCACGAAGTCAAGAAGCGAGACGTGTCCCTGCAACGCGGTGCTAAGAGCAGCTTCCTCGCGGCGGGGGCGAGCTCCGGCCACAAGACATTCTCGTCCTAGCAACGGATCTCTGTGAAGGGCGTAGGCGAAAAGCTTTCGATTTCCATTCGAACTGCGAGAAAGGCAGACTGTTACACGGAGCTCTGAGAACAAAGGTGCACGCCCTAGGCGGGCTTGGGCAGAAGCAGCGTTCTCGAGCTCTTGGCTGCCCGCACACTGCTGGGTATGTGGCGCCCCTGCGGCGGCTTCTGGCCGCCGGCAAGTGAAAGCGGAGCAAGGCGTGGGCGAGGGCGAGGGCGGTGAACGAAGCGGCTAAGTGCCGTGCTTGTGTGCACCACGTTAGAGGCTACTAGGAGAGGAAGGTGGTTGACTCTCGCTTGCCTTCCCAAGTGCCCTTCGCAGTCGGAAGGAGCAAGCTGAAGCACTGCTGCTTGTGCTGCTCCTTGGTTCCCTTGTAGCCCGCTCTGAAAGCATTGGCAGTCGCTTCTAGGCGCCGAGTTGCACACACACAGCACCACGCTAAGTGCCGCGGAGAAGGGAAATCCAGAGTGCAGCGAGGAGCTGGACGTGGCTTACGTGCAGTAAGGAGAATGTGAACCAAGGCACTGCCTCTTCAATCTGGCCGCCTCTGCTCTGGTAGCAACTTTTGCAAGTCGGCAAAGGGAGCCGCGAGAATGTAGAACGGAGGGCAGCTAGACGCCGAGTGTTATGCGCCCTTTCAGGGCTGCTGCCAGGGGGCTACTTTAAGAGCGCCTTGTCCTTCTTCCTCGCGTCCATCTGGCTTCGCTTTAGCTGCAAGGAGTACAGCACAGCGAAGGCGTGAGGTCGGGCACTGCCCCAGCTTTTGCCCTGGCCTGCCTGTGCTCCGCCTTTAGCTGCACACCAGAACAATGGCATTTCTTTCCCGCAAGGTAAAAAGGGCTTTAGTGTAGCCTTAGGAATGGCAAGTGCCTAGGCATTAAGTTGAGCGACCACGTATGAGGGAGTCTTTAGAGGTTTCCTCCCCCATGGCGCAGGTTTATTCTCATTTTCGTGCTGAACTGAAAAGTCCGGGCATGGCAAGTCTGCCCTGCCTTGTGCAGAGACGAACACAAATGTGGGGCTATGATCCTCTGTGTTCGGAGCTCTGCTTCCGGGTGTGTGGGCCGCCATGAGCCCGCAGCAGCCGCCGAGGACAGTGTGGATTGTGGATGAGGCTGGGCTGGCGCCCCCCCCCCCCGCTGGTCTGACAGCGGCAGGAGCTGCGTCGGAGCGGCATCGCCTGAGGGCCCCATGGGGGGCGGGAAGAGAGCCGGGAGTGACCCCGAACGACACCGGAAGCGATATCCGTAGGGCCCGGAAGGCCAGCGTTGCCATCGAGTTTGGCCGGTAGGAGGCTTCTAAGGTGCTTTGAAAGGTGGAGCTTCTTTGCTCTAGGACAGTCTGGGAGAGCTGAGGGTGTCCAATCTGGAGAACAGAAGGCTCCAGGGAGACCTTCGAGCCCCTTGCAGTGCCTGCTGGGGCTCCAAGATAGCTGGGGAGGGACTTTGGAAAAGGTTCTGGACTCGCAGGACAAGGGGGAATAGCTTCAAACTGCCAGAGGGCTGGGGTAGATGGGATATTGGAAAGGAATTCTTCCTTGTGTGGGTGCTGAGGCCTGGCACATGTTGCTCAAAGAGGCTGTGTAGGAGCCCCATGGCAGGAAGTGTCCAGGGCCAGGCTGGAGCAGACATGGAGCAACCTGGACTAGTGGAAAAGTGTCCCTGCCCATGTCAGGATGTGGGAAGAAGAGACTCTGTCTCTAAGGTCGCTTCCAGTCCAAACCATTCTGGGATTCTAGGATTCATGGAAGGCCCTTTTCCAAGTGAAGTGTTGTATCTCTTGGCTCCCAGCTTGTAGTTGCCAGTTCTTCTGGAAGCAGGCGTGGCGAAGCAGCTGTGATGAGCCATGGGTTCTCAATAGGACGAGTGTGATATATTTGCAGAGAGGAAGGCTGCAGACAGATCTTCAAGGTCCAGGTAAAATAAGCAAAGGATTGAATAAAAGCCAAAGGTTGGTTGTGTTAGTTTGCTGGCTGTTGAAATGGCCCCAGGTCATTTTCAACATTTCTAATTTGGATTTGTTTGAGTAAAAAATGAATGTGTTACCTCCAGCGTAGGCTCTCCAATGCATCTCCATGTGCTCCCATCTCTTTGTTGTATATCGGGTTCTATTAACTGAAGACAGAATCATAACACAGTAGTAAAACATTTAGAGGCGTAGTTAGCCAGCTTCAGGAGTTTTCAACTCTGCTGTTGACTTTTCTGGTAACTGTAGGCAAGGCAACACAATCCAGTTACTCCACTTTCCACTTTCTTTTCCTCTCTGAGGAAAAGATGATCTTTTTTTTTTTTTTTTTTTTCTTCTCATTTTGAAAATAGCCTTGAATGAAGAGAGTTATGCATGTGGCATGTAGGATTCATTACTTTACCTTTCTCTTCTGCTGTCTTTCGTGTACTAGTCTTTTTAAAATTTTTTGTCGCTGTTCTCCATTCAGTAGGTTTGAAAGAATTCTAATTGTTGAGATGATGGTTCTTTGAAGGCTCACTTAGCCCACCTTTTGGGTGAAGGAAAGAAGAAGACAAGGTCCTCTAGGAAGAGTAAAAAGCATACTTTCAAGAGACATTCAGAGATGTCTGCTGATGCCATGCAATTACCGTGTAATCAGCAGAAATGTGTTGGAAAAACACCCATCAGTGACTTCACAAGAAAGCCACACTCAAGACAGGTAAAGAACAGAAGCATAAAACCCCAAAGGTATGAAATGGACAGATTTTCATTGGGAATGAGCAACTCCTGAATTCTTGGTTCTAGAACTAGGGGCTTGTAATAAATAGACTGTCTCCTTGCCAAACGTAAATTTGGTGTCATGAACTGCTCACTGCCCGTTGAAGTGCAGGGCTAGTAGATTAATATTTGCCATGGCAGGCATATTGTATGGCTTTCCTGTTAAAAAGAAATTGGTTTTGCTCATAGCAATCTAGATATGTACCCAGTCTGACACCTATTTTTTAGGCTATATTTCCAAGTAAATGGCTTCCACGATGATGCAGTAAGTTTATGTCATGAACAGGAATGAAGTGATTGCATGCATCCTTTTTTAGCCTAAGCCAGCTGCTGAATAATGAGACAGAGACTCTCACTGACGCCAAGGAGTGCCCGTGCTTTTGGGAAAAGCACTGGGCAGATAAAGCCTATTTCCACATTTCTTGCTAGCGTCTCCTTCAAAGTTCATGGGTTTGCTCATCTTTTAGAGCTGTTCTAGATGTCTTTGTAGTTTACATGTACTAAATGTAGCAGGTATTGCTTTCATGGCGTCCTACTAGATTTGAAGTTGGGATCTACTCAGGCTTCAATGTCTCAGAAGAAGCAACGTTGATTCTTTGAATTCCGTTCTTGAACGTGAGAATGCTACTTATGTAGTTAATGAATTAATTAAATCGAATTCACTTGAATGGAAAAATTGTCTTGTTCATGTAGATTTTAACTTGGGAAATTGATATTTGAGTTCTACTTTTCATTGTTGTTGCTTTTCTGTATTGTTTGATTGCACAGATAGCAGATGTACTGACCAAGTATTGTGTGAAACTGGAGGAAATGTCCTTCCTCTTGGCAGCTGATGTTCACAAGCTCATTAACGCTAAGGCCATGGTAAATGTTTTACCTGGGGCAAGATAGCAGTCTGAATATTCCTAGAATGTCTTTCTTTCCCCAGATGAAATTCATTTTTTCTGCCTATCAATCACTGAAATATAGAAGAAATTTCTACTTGGCAGGGTATTGGTTATCATTTGTGTTCTTTTCTCCCCTCATTTTCTGTAGAAGAGACAATTTTTGGTTTGTTTTTGCATGTTGAAGCAGAGGAAGAAGAAGATGAGGAGAGGATTCCTTGTAAAAGTGAAGAAAATGAGCATGCAGAACAGGGACTAAGCATTATGCAGGTAAGCGAGCAAGAGAATAAGTTTGAAAGTGAAGGCAGTTTTGTCCAAAAGAAGGAGGAATAGGACGTCTTTTTGCTGAGAATGAATAGAAAGGTTTTTTGCATTTAGTTTGTATACGAAGCGCACAGGGCTCTAGATCCTTTTGTGGGAAAATGGAGTGTGTAAAGTTGCCAATCATTTTGGAGCGAATTTGGAGGGTGAATTTGGGGTGCCAGGTGAATTTTGGGTCGAATTCTGGGGATTTGGGGTTTCCCAGGTGAATTTCTGAGGTGAAAAGGTTCAAAAAGGTTTTTTTTTGAAAGCAAGTTAAAGCCAGAAGGTTATTGAAAATTAATAGATGTGATGCAAGTAGGTAATATGCAGACGATACACAGCGAGACAAATCATGGGAAAAATACAGTGGTAACACATGAGTGTGTGAGGATGGGATCAGTATAGCTAAGGCTCAGTTGAAGCTGAATTTGGAAAAGCATGCCAAAACTAAGAATAATAAAGGCACCTACGGGTATTTCAGTGGGAAAAGGAAGATGAAAAGAAACCTATCACACCTCCCCTATTCCCCCCCCCCCCCACCCCCATAAGCCAGACAGGACTAGTGACAACAGACAAGGAGAAGGCTGAGGTACTCAACAAGTGTTGGTCTCAATTTTTACTGCCAGTCACTATTTCCACATCTCTCAGGTTATTGGACTGGTGGACTTGATTCTAACCCATAGTAGCAGGTCAGCTTTCAGACCACTTGAGGAACCTGAGCATGCAAGACCATGGCACCCACCCAGAGGCATGTCAGGGCCCTGAGAGAACTGGCAGCTGTAGTTGCTAAGGTGCTTCCTCCATCATATTTGAGAAATCAAGGCAACCAGCTGAAGTCTCCAGACACTGTGTTGTATTGACTCCAATCCTCTTGGTCTTTTTTGTAAATCTTAGAGCTCTGAGTCAATTTCTGCAGAGGATTCCCAATGCAGTTTCAAAAATGGAATCTTTGTTACTGGTCCTCATGTTGATCTTGGATATTTCCATTTTCTGCACTCCTTTATTTTCGAAACATTTGTAATGACTGAAAAGAAAGCTGAGACGAGGCATTATGCTCTTTCCAGTGATAGAAATGGACCTGTATTCTTTTCAGACAAATATATTTTTGCTGTGTCTAAGCACATGTGCATACCTGTGTTTGATTTATGTGTCCAGGTTTTGGCAGTGGGGCAGCCACAGGGCCGTCCTGTGACAATGGCCCAGGTGCTGCCCCGTCCCGCTTTCTTCCAACTGGCTCCACTTCAGGATGTCCTCCCTGCTGAGAGAAGAGGCTGGGACAGCACCTTTAGAAATGTGACTTTCTGGGTTTTTTTTTGTTTCGTTTTGTTTTGTTATTTTTAAAGTTACTAAAAACCTTCACCCTGATTTTTTGTGTTGGGTTTGGGGCTTTTTTTTTCAGTTTTGGGTGGGTTTTTTGGTGGGCTTTTTTGGGGGCTTTTTTTGTCTCTTTGGGGATTATTGGTTGGGGGGTTTTGTGTGTTTGTTTGGTCTGCTTTTTTTGTTTGTTTTTTTATTACGGTTTTGTAGAGTTTTTTTAAGCAAATTGATTGGAAAACTGAATAGTCCTCCACTATAGTCTCCTGGATTCACCTGAGACTCTTCCTAGGCATCTCCCTGATCTTTTTTGCAATGAGTCTCACATCATTCTCCTGAAGAAACTGTCTGCTTATGGTTTGCATGGGTGGGCTGTTTGCTGGGTGACAAACTGGGTGATGGCCAGGCCCACAGAGTGGTGGGAAATAGAGTTCATCCAGCTGGTCCCCAAGGCTCAGTCTTGGGCCCAGTCCTGTTTAATATCTTGCTCAGTGATCTGGACAAGGGGATAGAGTACACGCCCAGGAAGTTCACAGATGATGCAAAGTTGGCTGGTAGCGTTTTTTTTCTTCTGGAGGACAGCAGGCTCTGCTTCTTCTTCCTCCTGTTCCGAGGTCGCTGCTCCCTCTTCATCCCTCATTAAGTGTGCTGATTTTGTCACTTGGATGAGAAAACAAACAATTTTAGCAACAATACTGGTGGCAGGGTACAAGAAAGGAAGAGTTCACATGAATCCCCCCCCCAACAACAGACAATACCTGATGGCTCCTCTGCCCAGCTTACTGACTACACCGGAACCCATTGTCCCCCAAAGATACTCCCTTCTCCCTGCCCCCAGCCATGATGTGAGATGGAATAGAATAACTAAGATTAAGATTCTCCCTATATAACTCCATCATACTTCGATTCTGGGAAAAACAATTCTTGAAGTTCTATCATTTCAGATCATTTGAATTTGAATTGGCATACTAAAAAGTCTAGCCAGAAACTCATGACAATATTAATAGCCCATTCTAGAATGTCCGAGATGATAGACACTTCTTTCAAGAGAATGTGATACCTCACGTGACTTCTCCAGAATTTAAATGAACAGCGGGAGTAGTCTACAAGATTCTTGCTGCCATCTGGATTTCCTGGTTTTTGGCTGGTCTATGTAAGCCAACCAGCTATTCAGCAGAGGGAATATTAGTGTGCTACTTGATGGTATGTGAGATGGAACACAGTAATTTATGGCTTTTTGCATAGTGATGAAGCTGTAAAGAAAGCTCCGTAATGCTCTGACAAGGAGGCTGCTGGACTTCAAGCAGCAAAGGCCCAAAACGAACCAGTGAAAAGGTGTCATTGAAAAAAAAAAAAAAAAAAAAAAGCCAGGTGGGGAGCAAAGTGATACTTAAGGGCAGTTTACTGAAAGAGGAAATCTAGTGAAAAAAAGGTCCAAGAGTGAAGGAATAACAGGGAAAATGAAACTAAGGAAGGAAATCAATCTCAGCTAATCATTTCAGAAGCTAACAAGTTGTCATTGCAATGATGCATAAAGTGAGAAATTATAAATATGTCTGCGCCAAAATCTGAATTATGAACTTTATTGCATTCTGTCTTTCACGGAATCATACAACAGTCTGTGATTAAAGATCACCTAGTCCTACTTCCTTGCCAGGTAGATCTTACAGTAGATCAAATTGCTCAAGACTAGCCAAACTGATAAGGAGCACTCTCAATGATGGGGCATCCACAACTTCTCTGGAACAGCCGTTTGAGTGTCTCACCAGCTTCATTGTAGAAAAGCTTTTCCTTTTAGCCAATCTAAACCTAGTCTCAGTTTGAAAGCATGTCCCCTTGTCCTTTCTCTGCAAACCTTCCTAAAAAGTCTTTCTCCATTGGTCTTATACCCTCTTTACATATTCAAAGGCCACAATACTGTCTCTCCAGAAACCTCTCTTCTCCAGGCTAAAAGATCCTATTTTTCACAAGAACCAGGTCATAAACTGAAATGGAAGACATCTCAGGAGATCAGATCATCCAACAGCTCAGCGTAAGAATAGCTCTGAAGTCAGATCAACTAGCTTAGGGCTGTGTCTGTTTGAATTTTGAAAATTAGCAGGACTTGAAATGCTTCAAGGAAGAGAACTCTGGGTGGCTCCAGAAACAGCCTGAGAAACTCGAGCAAACTCGAAACCTCAGAAACTACCACTGCTTTCTCTCCCTCAGCCCAAGCAGTCCCAAAGAAGAAGTGTTCCCAGCAGGCTGGGATAGCACGCATATACACTACATATACATGACAGGCATCGCCAGCAGCCACATCCTGCTCCTTTCTGTGGCTGGCAAGAGTGAGACTGGATGTTTACATGTGGGCAACCTGGGTCCCTCCAGCAGCTCACACACTCAGCCTGCCCAGTGACCCCACTGAATTCCAGTATTCGCAGTGTGCCAAGGCCACAGCACTACTCCGCTTGCTGGCACAGACCATCACACGCCTCCTAAATCAGTCAGGACTCCCCTGGTCCCACAGCCAGCACCCCACTTGCTCTCCCCCAGGCCACTGCCATTGTTCACCAACTTCTCCACTTTGATCTTTGCTGGTGCTCTCAACACTGGCACACCCAGATGTTCTGCAGCTGTTGTCTCCTGGTGGAAAGGACTTGTAAAGCCGTGTTTCCACACAGGACTTCCACAACCTTTCAAAGCAACCTTTTCTGGGGTATGAACAATCTCATTCAAATGTCAACATTTCTTTTCCCATATGTGAAATCAGAATTTCCTTCTTCCGGGCATGCCCAAAACAAGGCACAAACTACATTGTGCCTTCTGTTTCACATGCTGAGTCGTTTGTAAACAATGCTAGGAGAATACCTGTTTTGATCCAAGCTAATCTCTGGCCCTTATAGTGCTTTCGGTAGTTAGTTTTGCTTTGCTATTTACTTGATGTCCCATTGAATTGTTGAATCATAAACAGACTATCTGTCTGTATAGCAGCATAGCAGTGATGAATAAATGCAAGAGAAGGAGCAAGGTGATTGTTTGCTAGACTCTTCCTAGAAACTGAGAAATCTGTTACTTAATGCTGACCACAGCAGATGGAGGAAGCATCCTACATGATGTCAAAGCAATGAAGCTGTAATCACTTTTATGATTACAGTCAAGGCACTGCTTTTGCCACCATAAGTGGAGTGCAGGGAATCTTAAAAGACGACACTCTAACTGTTGTCCATGCTCACTGAGAAAATAATGCTTTTACAGCAGAGCAGGTCTCACCGCAGCTAAATCATGGCTTCAACTGTACACCGCCTTCAAAAAAGCCCACAAAAACACAAATGAAAGGATTTGGAACCCAAGGGAATCTCGGATTGTGACATCAGCTCACTTTGGATTCTTTCCAAATTCTCAATTCCATTTTCTTCCCAGCCAATTATCCCACCTAACCTGAGATGTAACTTATGGATATCCAACACATCTAGTTACCTTAGAATTAGATTGCCACTAGGCAAAAAGACAGAAACAAGCAGTTAAGTTCAGACTGAAACCAAGGGTGTTTAGAACAGCAATACTTGGACGTAACTATTCTTGATCAAACCAAAACTTTTAGGACTTACCCATGTATTTTTGGAGGTGGAAAAAGTCCCTAGGGAGCTCACACTCAGTGCCTGGAGAGACGCTCTCGCTGGTTTTTCAAGGACCGATTCGTCACAGCAGAGGCAGCAGAGCACAAGATGGCCGAAGAGAAGGGGCAGTGTAGAATTCTCGGTCTGTCTCTGTCTCCACTCAGTGTAGAACGTCCTTGTCCTGGCACATTGTCGTGTGCGATATGTCCCTCCGGGTCTTCGGTCCTTGCAAAGCTCTATGTACTGCGAGCGCAGCTACTTGCAGCTGAGAAGGACCGCGGAGCTAGCGGCGAATTCGGAGAGCGCTAAGCACGAAGTCAAGAAGCGAGACGTGTCCCTGCAACGCGGTGCTAAGAGCAGCTTCCTGGCGGCGGGGGCGAGCCCCGGCCACGAGACATTCTCGTCCTGGCAACGGATCTCTGTGAAGGGCGTAGGCGAAAAGCTTTCGTTTTCCATTCGAACTGCGAGAGAGGCAGACTGTTACACGGAGCTCTGAGAACAAAGGTGCACGCCCTAGGCTGGCTTGGGCAGAAGAAGCGTTCTCGAGCTCTTGGCTGCCGGCACACTGCTGGGTAGGTGGCGCCCCTGCGGCGGCTTCTGGCCGCCGGCAAGTGAAAGCGGAGCAAGGCGTGGGCGAGGGCGGTGAACGAAGCGGCAAAAGCGCCCTGCTTGTGTGCACCACGTTAGAGGCTACTAGGAGAGGAAGGTGGTTGACTCTCGCTTGCCTTCCCAAGTGCCCTTAGCAGTCGGAAGGAGCAAGCTGAAGCACTGCTGCTTGTGCTGCTCTTTGGTTCCCTTGCAGCCCGCTGTGAAAGCATTGGCAGTCGCTTCTAGGCGCCGAGTTGCACACACACAGCACCACGCTAAGTGCCGCGGAGAAGGGAAATCCAGAGTGCAGCGAGGAGCTTGACGTGGCTTACGTGCAGTAAGGAGAAGGTGAACCTAAGCACAGCCTCTTCAATCTGGCCGCCTCTGCTCTGGTAGCAACTTTTGCAAGTCGGCAAAGGGAGACGCGAGTATGTAGAACGGAGGGCAGCGAGACGCCGTGTGTTATGCGCCCTTTCAGGGCTGCTGACAAGGGGCTACTTTAAGAACGCCTTCTTCGTCCTCGCGTCCTTCTCGCTTCGCTCTAGCTGCAAGGAGTACAGCACAGCGAAGGAGTGAGGACGGGCACTGCCCCAGCTTTTGCCCTGGCGTGCAACGGCTGTGTGCTGCTTTTCCAAGCAGCAAGAGCACTGAGAAGTGAAAGCGATTGTGAAGGAGCTCTTTGGCTGCTCGTGTGCTCTTCGCTGCACTGCGCCGCTCGCAAGCGGCTTCGTTCTTCGGCGTCTGCCGTCCGGAGAGAGCTGAACTGCAGCGGTCAGTTTCAGCTCTGCCCAACAGCGCGCTCTCAGTTCTGCGGACAAGCACGCCCTGTTGCCTTGGCTCCGAGTGCAAAGTCCCTAGCGAGCACTCACTCAGTGCAATGCACCCAGAAAGACGCTCTCGCTCGTCTTTCAAGGAGCGATTCCTAACAGCAGAAGCAGCAGAGGCACAAACTGGATGACGAGAAGGGACAACGTAGAACACGTCTCTGTCCTGGCACATTGTCGTGTGCGATACGTCCCTCCGGGTCTTCGGTCCTTGCGAAGCTCTATGTACTGCGAGCGCAGCTACTTGAAGCTGAGACGGACCGCGGAGCTAGCAGCGAATTCGGAGAGCGCTAAGCACGAAGTCAAGAAGCGAGACGTGTCCCTGCAACGCGGTGCTAAGAGCAGCTTCCTCGCGGCGGGGGCGAGCTCCGGCCACAAGACATTCTCGTCCTAGCAACGGATCTCTGTGAAGGGCGTAGGCGAAAAGCTTTCGATTTCCATTCGAACTGCGAGAAAGGCAGACTGTTACACGGAGCTCTGAGAACAAAGGTGCACGCCCTAGGCGGGCTTGGGCAGAAGCAGCGTTCTCGAGCGCTTGGCTGCCGGCACACTGCTGGGTAGGTGGCGCCCCTGCGGCGGCTTCTGGCCGCCGGCAAGTGAAAGCGGAGCCAGGCGTGGGCGAGGGCGGTGAACGAAGCGGCTAAGTGCCGTGCTTGTGTGCACCACGTTAGAGGCTACTAGGAGAGGAAGGTGGTTGACTCTCGCTTGCCTTCCCAAGTGCCCTTAGCAGTCGGAAGGAGCAAGCTGAAGCACTGCTGCTTGTGCTGCTCCTTGGTTCCCTTGCAGCCCGCTCTGAAAGCATTGGCGGTCGCTTCTAGGCGCCGAGTTGCACACACACAGCACCACGCTAAGTGCCGCGGAGAAGGGAAATCCAGAGTGCAGCGAGGAGCTGGACGTGGCTTACGTGCAGTAAGGAGAAGGTGAACCTAAGCACAGCCTCTTCAATCTGGCCGCCTCTGCTCTGGTAGCAACTTTTGCAAGTCAGCAAAGGGAGACGCGAGTATGTAGAACGGAGGGCAGCGAGACGCCGTGTGTTATGCGCCCTTTCAGGGCTGCTGACAAGGGGCTACTTTAAGAACGCCTTCTTCGTCCTCGCGTCCTTCTCGCTTCGCTCTAGCTGCAAGGAGTACAGCACAGCGAAGGAGTGAGGACGGGCACTGCCCCAGCTTTCGCCCTGGCGTGCAACGGCTGTGTGCTGCTTTTCCAAGCAGCAAGAGCACTGAGAAGTGAAAGCGATTGTGAAGGAGCTCTTTGGCTGCTCGTGTGCTCTTCGCTGCACTGCGCCGCTCGCAAGCGGCTTCGTTCTTCGGCGTCTGCCGTCCGGAGAGAGCTGAACTGCAGCGGTCAGTTTCAGCTCTGCCCAACAGCGCGCTCTCAGTTCTGCGGACAAGCACGCCCTGTTGCCTTGGCTCCGAGTGCAAAGTCCCTAGCGAGCACTCACTCAGTGCAATGCACCCAGAAAGACGCTCTCGCTCGTCTTTCAAGGAGCGATTCCTAACAGCAGAAGCAGCAGAGGCACAAACAGGATGACGAGAAGGGACAATGTAGAACACGTCTCTGTCCTGGCACATTGTCGTGTGCGATACGTCCCTCCGGGTCTTCGGTCCTTGCGAAGCTCTATGTACTGCGAGCGCTGCTACTTGAAGCTGAGACGGACCGCGGAGCTAGCAGCGAATTCGGAGAGCGCTAAGCACGAAGTCAAGAAGCGAGACGTGTCCCTGCAACGCGGTGCTAAGAGCAGCTTCCTCGCGGCGGGGGCGAGCTCCGGCCACAAGACATTCTCGTCCTAGCAACGGATCTCTGTGAAGGGCGTAGGCGAAAAGCTTTCGATTTCCATTCGAACTGCGAGAAAGGCAGACTGTTACACGGAGCTCTGAGAACAAAGGTGCACGCCCTAGGCGGGCTTGGGCAGAAGCAGCGTTCTCGAGCGCTTGGCTGCCGGCACACTGCTGGGTAGGTGGCGCCCCTGCGGCGGCTTCTGGCCGCCGGCAAGTGAAAGCGGAGCCAGGCGTGGGCGAGGGCGGTGAACGAAGCGGCTAAGTGCCGTGCTTGTGTGCACCACGTTAGAGGCTACTAGGAGAGGAAGGTGGTTGACTCTCGCTTGCCTTCCCAAGTGCCCTTAGCAGTCGGAAGGAGCAAGCTGAAGCACTGCTGCTTGTGCTGCTCCTTGGTTCCCTTGCAGCCCGCTCTGAAAGCATTGGCGGTCGCTTCTAGGCGCCGAGTTGCACACACACAGCACCACGCTAAGTGCCGCGGAGAAGGGAAATCCAGAGTGCAGCGAGGAGCTGGACGTGGCTTACGTGCAGTAAGGAGAAGGTGAACCTAAGCACAGCCTCTTCAATCTGGCCGCCTCTGCTCTGGTAGCAACTTTTGCAAGTCAGCAAAGGGAGACGCGAGTATGTAGAACGGAGGGCAGCGAGACGCCGTGTGTTATGCGCCCTTTCAGGGCTGCTGACAAGGGGCTACTTTAAGAACGCCTTCTTCGTCCTCGCGTCCTTCTCGCTTCGCTCTAGCTGCAAGGAGTACAGCACAGCGAAGGAGTGAGGACGGGCACTGCCCCAGCTTTCGCCCTGGCGTGCAACGGCTGTGTGCTGCTTTTCCAAGCAGCAAGAGCACTGAGAAGTGAAAGCGATTGTGAAGGAGCTCTTTGGCTGCTCGTGTGCTCTTCGCTGCACTGCGCCGCTCGCAAGCGGCTTCGTTCTTCGGCGTCTGCCGTCCGGAGAGAGCTGAACTGCAGCGGTCAGTTTCAGCTCTGCCCAACAGCGCGCTCTCAGTTCTGCGGACAAGCACGCCCTGTTGCCTTGGCTCCGAGTGCAAAGTCCCTAGCGAGCACTCACTCAGTGCAATGCACCCAGAAAGACGCTCTCGCTCGTCTTTCAAGGAGCGATTCCTAACAGCAGAAGCAGCAGAGGCACAAACAGGATGACGAGAAGGGACAATGTAGAACACGTCTCTGTCCTGGCACATTGTCGTGTGCGATACGTCCCTCCGGGTCTTCGGTCCTTGCGAAGCTCTATGTACTGCGAGCGCAGCTACTTGAAGCTGAGACGGACCGCGGAGCTAGCAGCGAATTCGGAGAGCGCTAAGCACGAAGTCAAGAAGCGAGACGTGTCCCTGCAACGCGGTGCTAAGAGCAGCTTCCTCGCGGCGGGGGCGAGCTCCGGCCACAAGACATTCTCGTCCTAGCAACGGATCTCTGTGAAGGGCGTAGGCGAAAAGCTTTCGATTTCCATTCGAACTGCGAGAAAGGCAGACTGTTACACGGAGCTCTGAGAACAAAGGTGCACGCCCTAGGCGGGCTTGGGCAGAAGCAGCGTTCTCGAGCGCTTGGCTGCCGGCACACTGCTGGGTAGGTGGCGCCCCTGCGGCGGCTTCTGGCCGCCGGCAAGTGAAAGCGGAGCCAGGCGTGGGCGAGGGCGGTGAACGAAGCGGCTAAGTGCCGTGCTTGTGTGCACCACGTTAGAGGCTACTAGGAGAGGAAGGTGGTTGACTCTCGCTTGCCTTCCCAAGTGCCCTTAGCAGTCGGAAGGAGCAAGCTGAAGCACTGCTGCTTGTGCTGCTCCTTGGTTCCCTTGCAGCCCGCTCTGAAAGCATTGGCGGTCGCTTCTAGGCGCCGAGTTGCACACACACAGCACCACGCTAAGTGCCGCGGAGAAGGGAAATCCAGAGTGCAGCGAGGAGCTGGACGTGGCTTACGTGCAGTAAGGAGAAGGTGAACCTAAGCACAGCCTCTTCAATCTGGCCGCCTCTGCTCTGGTAGCAACTTTTGCAAGTCAGCAAAGGGAGACGCGAGTATGTAGAACGGAGGGCAGCGAGACGCCGTGTGTTATGCGCCCTTTCAGGGCTGCTGACAAGGGGCTACTTTAAGAACGCCTTCTTCGTCCTCGCGTCCTTCTCGCTTCGCTCTAGCTGCAAGGAGTACAGCACAGCGAAGGAGTGAGGACGGGCACTGCCCCAGCTTTCGCCCTGGCGTGCAACGGCTGTGAGCTGCTTTTCCAAGCAGCAAGAGCACTGAGAAGTGAAAGCGATTGTGAAGGAGCTCTTTGGCTGCTCGTGTGCTCTTCGCTGCACTGCGCCGCTCGCAAGCGGCTTCGTTCTTCGGCGTCTGCCGTCCGGAGAGAGCTGAACTGCAGCGGTCAGTTTCAGCTCTGCCCAACAGCGCGCTCTCAGTTCTGCGGACAAGCACGCCCTGTTGCATTGGCTCCGAGTGCAAAGTCCCTAGCGAGCACTCACTCAGTGCAATGCACCCAGAAAGACGCTCTCGCTCGTCTTTCAAGGAGCGATTCCTAACAGCAGAAGCAGCAGAGGCACAAACAGGATGACGAGAAGGGACAATGTAGAACACGTCTCTGTCCTGGCACATTGTCGTGTGCGATACGTCCCTCCGGGTCTTCGGTCCTTGCGAAGCTCTATGTACTGCGAGCGCTGCTACTTGAAGCTGAGACGGACCGCGGAGCTAGCAGCGAATTCGGAGAGCGCTAAGCACGAAGTCAAGAAGCGAGACGTGTCCCTGCAACGCGGTGCTAAGAGCAGCTTCCTCGCGGCGGGGGCGAGCTCCGGCCACAAGACATTCTCGTCCTAGCAACGGATCTCTGTGAAGGGCGTAGGCGAAAAGCTTTCGATTTCCATTCGAACTGCGAGAAAGGCAGACTGTTACACGGAGCTCTGAGAACAAAGGTGCACGCCCTAGGCGGGCTTGGGCAGAAGCAGCGTTCTCGAGCGCTTGGCTGCCGGCACACTGCTGGGTAGGTGGCGCCCCTGCGGCGGCTTCTGGCCGCCGGCAAGTGAAAGCGGAGCCAGGCGTGGGCGAGGGCGGTGAACGAAGCGGCTAAGTGCCGTGCTTGTGTGCACCACGTTAGAGGCTACTAGGAGAGGAAGGTGGTTGACTCTCGCTTGCCTTCCCAAGTGCCCTTAGCAGTCGGAAGGAGCAAGCTGAAGCACTGCTGCTTGTGCTGCTCCTTGGTTCCCTTGCAGCCCGCTCTGAAAGCATTGGCGGTCGCTTCTAGGCGCCGAGTTGCACACACACAGCACCACGCTAAGTGCCGCGGAGAAGGGAAATCCAGAGTGCAGCGAGGAGCTGGACGTGGCTTACGTGCAGTAAGGAGAAGGTGAACCTAAGCACAGCCTCTTCAATCTGGCCGCCTCTGCTCTGGTAGCAACTTTTGCAAGTCAGCAAAGGGAGACGCGAGTATGTAGAACGGAGGGCAGCGAGACGCCGTGTGTTATGCGCCCTTTCAGGGCTGCTGACAAGGGGCTACTTTAAGAACGCCTTCTTCGTCCTCGCGTCCTTCTCGCTTCGCTCTAGCTGCAAGGAGTACAGCACAGCGAAGGAGTGAGGACGGGCACTGCCCCAGCTTTCGCCCTGGCGTGCAACGGCTGTGTGCTGCTTTTCCAAGCAGCAAGAGCACTGAGAAGTGAAAGCGATTGTGAAGGAGCTCTTTGGCTGCTCGTGTGCTCTTCGCTGCACTGCGCCGCTCGCAAGCGGCTTCGTTCTTCGGCGTCTGCCGTCCGGAGAGAGCTGAACTGCAGCGGTCAGTTTCAGCTCTGCCCAACAGCGCGCTCTCAGTTCTGCGGACAAGCACGCCCTGTTGCCTTGGCTCCGAGTGCAAAGTCCCTAGCGAGCACTCACTCAGTGCAATGCACCCAGAAAGACGCTCTCGCTCGTCTTTCAAGGAGCGATTCCTAACAGCAGAAGCAGCAGAGGCACAAACAGGATGACGAGAAGGGACAATGTAGAACACGTCTCTGTCCTGGCACATTGTCGTGTGCGATACGTCCCTCCGGGTCTTCGGTCCTTGCGAAGCTCTATGTACTGCGAGCGCAGCTACTTGAAGCTGAGACGGACCGCGGAGCTAGCAGCGAATTCGGAGAGCGCTAAGCACGAAGTCAAGAAGCGAGACGTGTCCCTGCAACGCGGTGCTAAGAGCAGCTTCCTCGCGGCGGGGGCGAGCTCCGGCCACAAGACATTCTCGTCCTAGCAACGGATCTCTGTGAAGGGCGTAGGCGAAAAGCTTTCGATTTCCATTCGAACTGCGAGAAAGGCAGACTGTTACACGGAGCTCTGAGAACAAAGGTGCACGCCCTAGGCGGGCTTGGGCAGAAGCAGCGTTCTCGAGCGCTTGGCTGCCGGCACACTGCTGGGTAGGTGGCGCCCCTGCGGCGGCTTCTGGCCGCCGGCAAGTGAAAGCGGAGCCAGGCGTGGGCGAGGGCGGTGAACGAAGCGGCTAAGTGCCGTGCTTGTGTGCACCACGTTAGAGGCTACTAGGAGAGGAAGGTGGTTGACTCTCGCTTGCCTTCCCAAGTGCCCTTAGCAGTCGGAAGGAGCAAGCTGAAGCACTGCTGCTTGTGCTGCTCCTTGGTTCCCTTGCAGCCCGCTCTGAAAGCATTGGCGGTCGCTTCTAGGCGCCGAGTTGCACACACACAGCACCACGCTAAGTGCCGCGGAGAAGGGAAATCCAGAGTGCAGCGAGGAGCTGGACGTGGCTTACGTGCAGTAAGGAGAAGGTGAACCTAAGCACAGCCTCTTCAATCTGGCCGCCTCTGCTCTGGTAGCAACTTTTGCAAGTCAGCAAAGGGAGACGCGAGTATGTAGAACGGAGGGCAGCGAGACGCCGTGTGTTATGCGCCCTTTCAGGGCTGCTGACAAGGGGCTACTTTAAGAACGCCTTCTTCGTCCTCGCGTCCTTCTCGCTTCGCTCTAGCTGCAAGGAGTACAGCACAGCGAAGGAGTGAGGACGGGCACTGCCCCAGCTTTCGCCCTGGCGTGCAACGGCTGTGTGCTGCTTTTCCAAGCAGCAAGAGCACTGAGAAGTGAAAGCGATTGTGAAGGAGCTCTTTGGCTGCTCGTGTGCTCTTCGCTGCACTGCGCCGCTCGCAAGCGGCTTCGTTCTTCGGCGTCTGCCGTCCGGAGAGAGCTGAACTGCAGCGGTCAGTTTCAGCTCTGCCCAACAGCGCGCTCTCAGTTCTGCGGACAAGCACGCCCTGTTGCATTGGCTCCGAGTGCAAAGTCCCTAGCGAGCACTCACTCAGTGCAATGCACCCAGAAAGACGCTCTCGCTCGTCTTTCAAGGAGCGATTCCTAACAGCAGAAGCAGCAGAGGCACAAACAGGATGACGAGAAGGGACAATGTAGAACACGTCTCTGTCCTGGCACATTGTCGTGTGCGATACGTCCCTCCGGGTCTTCGGTCCTTGCGAATCTCTATGTACTGCGAGCGCTGCTACTTGAAGCTGAGACGGACCGCGGAGCTAGCAGCGAATTCGGAGAGCGCTAAGCACGAAGTCAAGAAGCGAGACGTGTCCCTGCAACGCGGTGCTAAGAGCAGCTTCCTCGCGGCGGGGGCGAGCTCCGGCCACAAGACATTCTCGTCCTAGCAACGGATCTCTGTGAAGGGCGTAGGCGAAAAGCTTTCGATTTCCATTCGAACTGCGAGAAAGGCAGACTGTTACACGGAGCTCTGAGAACAAAGGTGCACGCCCTAGGCGGGCTTGGGCAGAAGCAGCGTTCTCGAGCGCTTGGCTGCCGGCACACTGCTGGGTAGGTGGCGCCCCTGCGGCGGCTTCTGGCCGCCGGCAAGTGAAAGCGGAGCCAGGCGTGGGCGAGGGCGGTGAACGAAGCGGCTAAGTGCCGTGCTTGTGTGCACCACGTTAGAGGCTACTAGGAGAGGAAGGTGGTTGACTCTCGCTTGCCTTCCCAAGTGCCCTTAGCAGTCGGAAGGAGCAAGCTGAAGCACTGCTGCTTGTGCTGCTCCTTGGTTCCCTTGCAGCCCGCTCTGAAAGCATTGGCGGTCGCTTCTAGGCGCCGAGTTGCACACACACAGCACCACGCTAAGTGCCGCGGAGAAGGGAAATCCAGAGTGCAGCGAGGAGCTGGACGTGGCTTACGTGCAGTAAGGAGAAGGTGAACCTAAGCACAGCCTCTTCAATCTGGCCGCCTCTGCTCTGGTAGCAACTTTTGCAAGTCAGCAAAGGGAGACGCGAGTATGTAGAACGGAGGGCAGCGAGACGCCGTGTGTTATGCGCCCTTTCAGGGCTGCTGACAAGGGGCTACTTTAAGAACGCCTTCTTCGTCCTCGCGTCCTTCTCGCTTCGCTCTAGCTGCAAGGAGTACAGCACAGCGAAGGAGTGAGGACGGGCACTGCCCCAGCTTTCGCCCTGGCGTGCAACGGCTGTGTGCTGCTTTTCCAAGCAGCAAGAGCACTGAGAAGTGAAAGCGATTGTGAAGGAGCTCTTTGGCTGCTCGTGTGCTCTTCGCTGCACTGCGCCGCTCGCAAGCGGCTTCGTTCTTCGGCGTCTGCCGTCCGGAGAGAGCTGAACTGCAGCGGTCAGTTTCAGCTCTGCCCAACAGCGCGCTCTCAGTTCTGCGGACAAGCACGCCCTGTTGCCTTGGCTCCGAGTGCAAAGTCCCTAGCGAGCACTCACTCAGTGCAATGCACCCAGAAAGACGCTCTCGCTCGTCTTTCAAGGAGCGATTCCTAACAGCAGAAGCAGCAGAGGCACAAACAGGATGACGAGAAGGGACAATGTAGAACACGTCTCTGTCCTGGCACATTGTCGTGTGCGATACGTCCCTCCGGGTCTTCGGTCCTTGCGAAGCTCTATGTACTGCGAGCGCAGCTACTTGAAGCTGAGACGGACCGCGGAGCTAGCAGCGAATTCGGAGAGCGCTAAGCACGAAGTCAAGAAGCGAGACGTGTCCCTGCAACGCGGTGCTAAGAGCAGCTTCCTCGCGGCGGGGGCGAGCTCCGGCCACGAGACATTCTCGTCCTAGCAACGGATCTCTGTGAAGGGCGTAGGCGAAAAGCTTTCGATTTCCATTCGAACTGCGAGAAAGGCAGACTGTTACACGGAGCTCTGAGAACAAAGGTGCACGCCCTAGGCGGGCTTGGGCAGAAGCAGCGTTCTCGAGCGCTTGGCTGCCGGCACACTGCTGGGTAGGTGGCGCCCCTGCGGCGGCTTCTGGCCGCCGGCAAGTGAAAGCGGAGCCAGGCGTGGGCGAGGGCGGTGAACGAAGCGGCTAAGTGCCGTGCTTGTGTGCACCACGTTAGAGGCTACTAGGAGAGGAAGGTGGTTGACTCTCGCTTGCCTTCCCAAGTGCCCTTAGCAGTCGGAAGGAGCAAGCTGAAGCACTGCTGCTTGTGCTGCTCCTTGGTTCCCTTGCAGCCCGCTCTGAAAGCATTGGCGGTCGCTTCTAGGCGCCGAGTTGCACACACACAGCACCACGCTAAGTGCCGCGGAGAAGGGAAATCCAGAGTGCAGCGAGGAGCTGGACGTGGCTTACGTGCAGTAAGGAGAAGGTGAACCTAAGCACAGCCTCTTCAATCTGGCCGCCTCTGCTCTGGTAGCAACTTTTGCAAGTCAGCAAAGGGAGACGCGAGTATGTAGAACGGAGGGCAGCGAGACGCCGTGTGTTATGCGCCCTTTCAGGGCTGCTGACAAGGGGCTACTTTAAGAACGCCTTCTTCGTCCTCGCGTCCTTCTCGCTTCGCTCTAGCTGCAAGGAGTACAGCACAGCGAAGGAGTGAGGACGGGCACTGCCCCAGCTTTCGCCCTGGCGTGCAACGGCTGTGTGCTGCTTTTCCAAGCAGCAAGAGCACTGAGAAGTGAAAGCGATTGTGAAGGAGCTCTTTGGCTGCTCGTGTGCTCTTCGCTGCACTGCGCCGCTCGCAAGCGGCTTCGTTCTTCGGCGTCTGCCGTCCGGAGAGAGCTGAACTGCAGCGGTCAGTTTCAGCTCTGCCCAACAGCGCGCTCTCAGTTCTGCGGACAAGCACGCCCTGTTGCCTTGGCTCCGAGTGCAAAGTCCCTAGCGAGCACTCACTCAGTGCAATGCACCCAGAAAGACGCTCTCGCTCGTCTTTCAAGGAGCGATTCCTAACAGCAGAAGCAGCAGAGGCACAAACAGGATGACGAGAAGGGACAATGTAGAACACGTCTCTGTCCTGGCACATTGTCGTGTGCGATACGTCCCTCCGGGTCTTCGGTCCTTGCGAAGCTCTATGTACTGCGAGCGCAGCTACTTGAAGCTGAGACGGACCGCGGAGCTAGCAGCGAATTCGGAGAGCGCTAAGCACGAAGTCAAGAAGCGAGACGTGTCCCTGCAACGCGGTGCTAAGAGCAGCTTCTTCGCGGCGGGGGCGAGCTCCGGCCACAAGACATTCTCGTCCTAGCAACGGATCTCTGTGAAGGGCGTAGGCGAAAAGCTTTCGATTTCCATTCGAACTGCGAGAAAGGCAGACTGTTACACGGAGCTCTGAGAACAAAGGTGCACGCCCTAGGCGGGCTTGGGCAGAAGCAGCGTTCTCGAGCGCTTGGCTGCCGGCACACTGCTGGGTAGGTGGCGCCCCTGCGGCGGCTTCTGGCCGCCGGCAAGTGAAAGCGGAGCCAGGCGTGGGCGAGGGCGGTGAACGAAGCGGCTAAGTGCCGTGCTTGTGTGCACCACGTTAGAGGCTACTAGGAGAGGAAGGTGGTTGACTCTCGCTTGCCTTCCCAAGTGCCCTTAGCAGTCGGAAGGAGCAAGCTGAAGCACTGCTGCTTGTGCTGCTCCTTGGTTCCCTTGCAGCCCGCTCTGAAAGCATTGGCGGTCGCTTCTAGGCGCCGAGTTGCACACACACAGCACCACGCTAAGTGCCGCGGAGAAGGGAAATCCAGAGTGCAGCGAGGAGCTTGACGTGGCTTACGTGCAGTAAGGAGAAGGTGAACCTAAGCACAGCCTCTTCAATCTGGCCGCCTCTGCTCTGGTAGCAACTTTTGCAAGTCAGCAAAGGGAGACGCGAGTATGTAGAACGGAGGGCAGCGAGACGCCGTGTGTTATGCGCCCTTTCAGGGCTGCTGACAAGGGGCTACTTTAAGAACGCCTTCTTCGTCCTCGCGTCCTTCTCGCTTCGCTCTAGCTGCAAGGAGTACAGCACAGCGAAGGAGTGAGGACGGGCACTGCCCCAGCTTTCGCCCTGGCGTGCAACGGCTGTGAGCTGCTTTTCCAAGCAGCAAGAGCACTGAGAAGTGAAAGCGATTGTGAAGGAGCTCTTTGGCTGCTCGTGTGCTCTTCGCTGCACTGCGCCGCTCGCAAGCGGCTTCGTTCTTCGGCGTCTGCCGTCCGGAGAGAGCTGAACTGCAGCGGTCAGTTTCAGCTCTGCCCAACAGCGCGCTCTCAGTTCTGCGGACAAGCACGCCCTGTTGCATTGGCTCCGAGTGCAAAGTCCCTAGCGAGCACTCACTCAGTGCAATGCACCCAGAAAGACGCTCTCGCTCGTCTTTCAAGGAGCGATTCCTAACAGCAGAAGCAGCAGAGGCACAAACAGGATGACGAGAAGGGACAATGTAGAACACGTCTCTGTCCTGGCACATTGTCGTGTGCGATACGTCCCTCCGGGTCTTCGGTCCTTGCGAAGCTCTATGTACTGCGAGCGCTGCTACTTGAAGCTGAGACGGACCGCGGAGCTAGCAGCGAATTCGGAGAGCGCTAAGCACGAAGTCAAGAAGCGAGACGTGTCCCTGCAACGCGGTGCTAAGAGCAGCTTCCTCGCGGCGGGGGCGAGCTCCGGCCACAAGACATTCTCGTCCTAGCAACGGATCTCTGTGAAGGGCGTAGGCGAAAAGCTTTCGATTTCCATTCGAACTGCGAGAAAGGCAGACTGTTACACGGAGCTCTGAGAACAAAGGTGCACGCCCTAGGCGGGCTTGGGCAGAAGCAGCGTTCTCGAGCGCTTGGCTGCCGGCACACTGCTGGGTAGGTGGCGCCCCTGCGGCGGCTTCTGGCCGCCGGCAAGTGAAAGCGGAGCCAGGCGTGGGCGAGGGCGGTGAACGAAGCGGCTAAGTGCCGTGCTTGTGTGCACCACGTTAGAGGCTACTAGGAGAGGAAGGTGGTTGACTCTCGCTTGCCTTCCCAAGTGCCCTTAGCAGTCGGAAGGAGCAAGCTGAAGCACTGCTGCTTGTGCTGCTCCTTGGTTCCCTTGCAGCCCGCTCTGAAAGCATTGGCAGTCGCTTCTAGGCGCCGAGTTGCACACACACAGCACCACGCTAAGTGCCGCGGAGAAGGGAAATCCAGAGTGCAGCGAGGAGCTTGACGTGGCTTACGTGCAGTAAGGAGAAGGTGAACCTAAGCACAGCCTCTTCAATCTGGCCGCCTCTGCTCTGGTAGCAACTTTTGCAAGTCGGCAAAGGGAGACGCGAGTATGTAGAACGGAGGGCAGCTAGACGCCGTGTGTTATGCGCCCTTTCAGGGCTGCTGACAAGAGGCTACTTTAAGAACGCCTTCTTCGTCCTCGCGTCCTTCTCGCTTCGCTCTAGCTGCAAGGAGTACAGCACAGCGAAGGAGTGAGGACGGGCACTGCCCCAGCTTTCGCCCTGGCGTGCAACGGCTGTGTGCTGCTTTTCCAAGCAGCAAGAGCACTGAGAAGTGAAAGCGATTGTGAAGGAGCTCTTTGGCTGCTCGTGTGCTCTTCGCTGCACTGCGCCGCTCGCAAGCGGCTTCGTTCTTCGGCGTCTGCCGTCCGGAGAGAGCTGAACTGCAGCGGTCAGTTTCAGCTCTGCCCAACAGCGCGCTCTCAGTTCTGCGGACAAGCACGCCCTGTTGCATTGGCTCCGAGTGCAAAGTCCCTAGCGAGCACTCACTCAGTGCAATGCACCCAGAAAGACGCTCTCGCTCGTCTTTCAAGGAGCGATTCCTAACAGCAGAAGCAGCAGAGGCACAAACAGGATGACGAGAAGGGACAATGTAGAACACGTCTCTGTCCTGGCACATTGTCGTGTGCGATACGTCCCTCCGGGTCTTCGGTCCTTGCGAAGCTCTATGTACTGCGAGCGCTGCTACTTGAAGCTGAGACGGACCGCGGAGCTAGCAGCGAATTCGGAGAGCGCTAAGCACGAAGTCAAGAAGCGAGACGTGTCCCTGCAACGCGGTGCTAAGAGCAGCTTCCTCGCGGCGGGGGCGAGCTCCGGCCACAAGACATTCTCGTCCTAGCAACGGATCTCTGTGAAGGGCGTAGGCGAAAAGCTTTCGATTTCCATTCGAACTGCGAGAAAGGCAGACTGTTACACGGAGCTCTGAGAACAAAGGTGCACGCCCTAGGCGGGCTTGGGCAGAAGCAGCGTTCTCGAGCGCTTGGCTGCCGGCACACTGCTGGGTAGGTGGCGCCCCTGCGGCGGCTTCTGGCCGCCGGCAAGTGAAAGCGGAGCCAGGCGTGGGCGAGGGCGGTGAACGAAGCGGCTAAGTGCCGTGCTTGTGTGCACCACGTTAGAGGCTACTAGGAGAGGAAGGTGGTTGACTCTCGCTTGCCTTCCCAAGTGCCCTTAGCAGTCGGAAGGAGCAAGCTGAAGCACTGCTGCTTGTGCTGCTCCTTGGTTCCCTTGCAGCCCGCTCTGAAAGCATTGGCGGTCGCTTCTAGGCGCCGAGTTGCACACACACAGCACCACGCTAAGTGCCGCGGAGAAGGGAAATCCAGAGTGCAGCGAGGAGCTGGACGTGGCTTACGTGCAGTAAGGAGAAGGTGAACCTAAGCACAGCCTCTTCAATCTGGCCGCCTCTGCTCTGGTAGCAACTTTTGCAAGTCAGCAAAGGGAGACGCGAGTATGTAGAACGGAGGGCAGCGAGACGCCGTGTGTTATGCGCCCTTTCAGGGCTGCTGACAAGGGGCTACTTTAAGAACGCCTTCTTCGTCCTCGCGTCCTTCTCGCTTCGCTCTAGCTGCAAGGAGTACAGCACAGCGAAGGAGTGAGGACGGGCACTGCCCCAGCTTTCGCCCTGGCGTGCAACGGCTGTGTGCTGCTTTTCCAAGCAGCAAGAGCACTGAGAAGTGAAAGCGATTGTGAAGGAGCTCTTTGGCTGCTCGTGTGCTCTTCGCTGCACTGCGCCGCTCGCAAGCGGCTTCGTTCTTCGGCGTCTGCCGTCCGGAGAGAGCTGAACTGCAGCGGTCAGTTTCAGCTCTGCCCAACAGCGCGCTCTCAGTTCTGCGGACAAGCACGCCCTGTTGCATTGGCTCCGAGTGCAAAGTCCCTAGCGAGCACTCACTCAGTGCAATGCACCCAGAAAGACGCTCTCGCTCGTCTTTCAAGGAGCGATTCCTAACAGCAGAAGCAGCAGAGGCACAAACAGGATGACGAGAAGGGACAATGTAGAACACGTCTCTGTCCTGGCACATTGTCGTGTGCGATACGTCCCTCCGGGTCTTCGGTCCTTGCGAAGCTCTATGTACTGCGAGCGCAGCTACTTGAAGCTGAGACGGACCGCGGAGCTAGCAGCGAATTCGGAGAGCGCTAAGCACGAAGTCAAGAAGCGAGACGTGTCCCTGCAACGCGGTGCTAAGAGCAGCTTCCTCGCGGCGGGGGCGAGCTCCGGCCACAAGACATTCTCGTCCTAGCAACGGATCTCTGTGAAGGGCGTAGGCGAAAAGCTTTCGATTTCCATTCGAACTGCGAGAAAGGCAGACTGTTACACGGAGCTCTGAGAACAAAGGTGCACGCCCTAGGCGGGCTTGGGCAGAAGCAGCGTTCTCGAGCGCTTGGCTGCCGGCACACTGCTGGGTAGGTGGCGCCCCTGCGGCGGCTTCTGGCCGCCGGCAAGTGAAAGCGGAGCCAGGCGTGGGCGAGGGCGGTGAACGAAGCGGATAAGTGCCGTGCTTGTGTGCACCACGTTAGAGGCTACTAGGAGAGGAAGGTGGTTGACTCTCGCTTGCCTTCCCAAGTGCCCTTAGCAGTCGGAAGGAGCAAGCTGAAGCACTGCTGCTTGTGCTGCTCCTTGGTTCCCTTGCAGCCCGCTCTGAAAGCATTGGCGGTCGCTTCTAGGCGCCGAGTTGCACACACACAGCACCACGCTAAGTGCCGCGGAGAAGGGAAATCCAGAGTGCAGCGAGGAGCTGGACGTGGCTTACGTGCAGTAAGGAGAAGGTGAACCTAAGCACAGCCTCTTCAATCTGGCCGCCTCTGCTCTGGTAGCAACTTTTGCAAGTCAGCAAAGGGAGACGCGAGTATGTAGAACGGAGGGCAGCGAGACGCCGTGTGTTATGCGCCCTTTCAGGGCTGCTGACAAGGGGCTACTTTAAGAACGCCTTCTTCGTCCTCGCGTCCTTCTCGCTTCGCTCTAGCTGCAAGGAGTACAGCACAGCGAAGGAGTGAGGACGGGCACTGCCCCAGCTTTCGCCCTGGCGTGCAACGGCTGTGAGCTGCTTTTCCAAGCAGCAAGAGCACTGAGAAGTGAAAGCGATTGTGAAGGAGCTCTTTGGCTGCTCGTGTGCTCTTCGCTGCACTGCGCCGCTCGCAAGCGGCTTCGTTCTTCGGCGTCTGCCGTCCGGAGAGAGCTGAACTGCAGCGGTCAGTTTCAGCTCTGCCCAACAGCGCGCTCTCAGTTCTGCGGACAAGCACGCCCTGTTGCATTGGCTCCGAGTGCAAAGTCCCTAGCGAGCACTCACTCAGTGCAATGCACCCAGAAAGACGCTCTCGCTCGTCTTTCAAGGAGCGATTCCTAACAGCAGAAGCAGCAGAGGCACAAACAGGATGACGAGAAGGGACAATGTAGAACACGTCTCTGTCCTGGCACATTGTCGTGTGCGATACGTCCCTCCGGGTCTTCGGTCCTTGCGAAGCTCTATGTACTGCGAGCGCTGCTACTTGAAGCTGAGACGGACCGCGGAGCTAGCAGCGAATTCGGAGAGCGCTAAGCACGAAGTCAAGAAGCGAGACGTGTCCCTGCAACGCGGTGCTAAGAGCAGCTTCCTCGCGGCGGGGGCGAGCTCCGGCCACAAGACATTCTCGTCCTAGCAACGGATCTCTGTGAAGGGCGTAGGCGAAAAGCTTTCGATTTCCATTCGAACTGCGAGAAAGGCAGACTGTTACACGGAGCTCTGAGAACAAAGGTGCACGCCCTAGGCGGGCTTGGGCAGAAGCAGCGTTCTCGAGCGCTTGGCTGCCGGCACACTGCTGGGTAGGTGGCGCCCCTGCGGCGGCTTCTGGCCGCCGGCAAGTGAAAGCGGAGCCAGGCGTGGGCGAGGGCGGTGAACGAAGCGGCTAAGTGCCGTGCTTGTGTGCACCACGTTAGAGGCTACTAGGAGAGGAAGGTGGTTGACTCTCGCTTGCCTTCCCAAGTGCCCTTAGCAGTCGGAAGGAGCAAGCTGAAGCACTGCTGCTTGTGCTGCTCCTTGGTTCCCTTGCAGCCCGCTCTGAAAGCATTGGCAGTCGCTTCTAGGCGCCGAGTTGCACACACACAGCACCACGCTAAGTGCCGCGGAGAAGGGAAATCCAGAGTGCAGCGAGGAGCTTGACGTGGCTTACGTGCAGTAAGGAGAAGGTGAACCTAAGCACAGCCTCTTCAATCTGGCCGCCTCTGCTCTGGTAGCAACTTTTGCAAGTCGGCAAAGGGAGACGCGAGTATGTAGAACGGAGGGCAGCTAGACGCCGTGTGTTATGCGCCCTTTCAGGGCTGCTGACAAGAGGCTACTTTAAGAACGCCTTCTTCGTCCTCGCGTCCTTCTCGCTTCGCTCTAGCTGCAAGGAGTACAGCACAGCGAAGGAGTGAGGACGGGCACTGCCCCAGCTTTCGCCCTGGCGTGCAACGGCTGTGTGCTGCTTTTCCAAGCAGCAAGAGCACTGAGAAGTGAAAGCGATTGTGAAGGAGCTCTTTGGCTGCTCGTGTGCTCTTCGCTGCACTGCGCCGCTCGCAAGCGGCTTCGTTCTTCGGCGTCTGCCGTCCGGAGAGAGCTGAACTGCAGCGGTCAGTTTCAGCTCTGCCCAACAGCGCGCTCTCAGTTCTGCGGACAAGCACGCCCTGTTGCATTGGCTCCGAGTGCAAAGTCCCTAGCGAGCACTCACTCAGTGCAATGCACCCAGAAAGACGCTCTCGCTCGTCTTTCAAGGAGCGATTCCTAACAGCAGAAGCAGCAGAGGCACAAACAGGATGACGAGAAGGGACAATGTAGAACACGTCTCTGTCCTGGCACATTGTCGTGTGCGATACGTCCCTCCGGGTCTTCGGTCCTTGCGAAGCTCTATGTACTGCGAGCGCAGCTACTTGAAGCTGAGACGGACCGCGGAGCTAGCAGCGAATTCGGAGAGCGCTAAGCACGAAGTCAAGAAGCGAGACGTGTCCCTGCAACGCGGTGCTAAGAGCAGCTTCCTCGCGGCGGGGGCGAGCTCCGGCCACAAGACATTCTCGTCCTAGCAACGGATCTCTGTGAAGGGCGTAGGCGAAAAGCTTTCGATTTCCATTCGAACTGCGAGAAAGGCAGACTGTTACACGGAGCTCTGAGAACAAAGGTGCACGCCCTAGGCGGGCTTGGGCAGAAGCAGCGTTCTCGAGCGCTTGGCTGCCGGCACACTGCTGGGTAGGTGGCGCCCCTGCGGCGGCTTCTGGCCGCCGGCAAGTGAAAGCGGAGCCAGGCGTGGGCGAGGGCGGTGAACGAAGCGGCTAAGTGCCGTGCTTGTGTGCACCACGTTAGAGGCTACTAGGAGAGGAAGGTGGTTGACTCTCGCTTGCCTTCCCAAGTGCCCTTAGCAGTCGGAAGGAGCAAGCTGAAGCACTGCTGCTTGTGCTGCTCCTTGGTTCCCTTGCAGCCCGCTCTGAAAGCATTGGCAGTCGCTTCTAGGCGCCGAGTTGCACACACACAGCACCACGCTAAGTGCCGCGGAGAAGGGAAATCCAGAGTGCAGCGAGGAGCTGGACGTGGCTTACGTGCAGTAAGGAGAAGGTGAACCTAAGCACAGCCTCTTCAATCTGGCCGCCTCTGCTCTGGTAGCAACTTTTGCAAGTCAGCAAAGGGAGACGCGAGTATGTAGAACGGAGGGCAGCGAGACGCCGTGTGTTATGCGCCCTTTCAGGGCTGCTGACAAGGGGCTACTTTAAGAACGCCTTCTTCGTCCTCGCGTCCTTCTCGCTTCGCTCTAGCTGCAAGGAGTACAGCACAGCGAAGGAGTGAGGACGGGCACTGCCCCAGCTTTCGCCCTGGCGTGCAACGGCTGTGAGCTGCTTTTCCAAGCAGCAAGAGCACTGAGAAGTGAAAGCGATTGTGAAGGAGCTCTTTGGCTGCTCGTGTGCTCTTCGCTGCACTGCGCCGCTCGCAAGCGGCTTCGTTCTTCGGCGTCTGCCGTCCGGAGAGAGCTGAACTGCAGCGGTCAGTTTCAGCTCTGCCCAACAGCGCGCTCTCAGTTCTGCGGACAAGCACGCCCTGTTGCATTGGCTCCGAGTGCAAAGTCCCTAGCGAGCACTCACTCAGTGCAATGCACCCAGAAAGACGCTCTCGCTCGTCTTTCAAGGAGCGATTCCTAACAGCAGAAGCAGCAGAGGCACAAACAGGATGACGAGAAGGGACAATGTAGAACACGTCTCTGTCCTGGCACATTGTCGTGTGCGATACGTCCCTCCGGGTCTTCGGTCCTTGCGAAGCTCTATGTACTGCGAGCGCTGCTACTTGAAGCTGAGACGGACCGCGGAGCTAGCAGCGAATTCGGAGAGCGCTAAGCACGAAGTCAAGAAGCGAGACGTGTCCCTGCAACGCGGTGCTAAGAGCAGCTTCCTCGCGGCGGGGGCGAGCTCCGGCCACAAGACATTCTCGTCCTAGCAACGGATCTCTGTGAAGGGCGTAGGCGAAAAGCTTTCGATTTCCATTCGAACTGCGAGAAAGGCAGACTGTTACACGGAGCTCTGAGAACAAAGGTGCACGCCCTAGGCGGGCTTGGGCAGAAGCAGCGTTCTCGAGCGCTTGGCTGCCGGCACACTGCTGGGTAGGTGGCGCCCCTGCGGCGGCTTCTGGCCGCCGGCAAGTGAAAGCGGAGCCAGGCGTGGGCGAGGGCGGTGAACGAAGCGGCTAAGTGCCGTGCTTGTGTGCACCACGTTAGAGGCTACTAGGAGAGGAAGGTGGTTGACTCTCGCTTGCCTTCCCAAGTGCCCTTAGCAGTCGGAAGGAGCAAGCTGAAGCACTGCTGCTTGTGCTGCTCCTTGGTTCCCTTGCAGCCCGCTCTGAAAGCATTGGCGGTCGCTTCTAGGCGCCGAGTTGCACACACACAGCACCACGCTAAGTGCCGCGGAGAAGGGAAATCCAGAGTGCAGCGAGGAGCTGGACGTGGCTTACGTGCAGTAAGGAGAAGGTGAACCTAAGCACAGCCTCTTCAATCTGGCCGCCTCTGCTCTGGTAGCAACTTTTGCAAGTCGGCAAAGGGAGACGCGAGTATGTAGAACGGAGGGCAGCTAGACGCCGTGTGTTATGCGCCCTTTCAGGGCTGCTGACAAGAGGCTACTTTAAGAACGCCTTCTTCGTCCTCGCGTCCTTCTCGCTTCGCTCTAGCTGCAAGGAGTACAGCACAGCGAAGGAGTGAGGACGGGCACTGCCCCAGCTTTCGCCCTGGCGTGCAACGGCTGTGTGCTGCTTTTCCAAGCAGCAAGAGCACTGAGAAGTGAAAGCGATTGTGAAGGAGCTCTTTGGCTGCTCGTGTGCTCTTCGCTGCACTGCGCCGCTCGCAAGCGGCTTCGTTCTTCGGCGTCTGCCGTCCGGAGAGAGCTGAACTGCAGCGGTCAGTTTCAGCTCTGCCCAACAGCGCGCTCTCAGTTCTGCGGACAAGCACGCCCTGTTGCATTGGCTCCGAGTGCAAAGTCCCTAGCGAGCACTCACTCAGTGCAATGCACCCAGAAAGACGCTCTCGCTCGTCTTTCAAGGAGCGATTCCTAACAGCAGAAGCAGCAGAGGCACAAACTGGATGACGAGAAGGGACAATGTAGAACACGTCTCTGTCCTGGCACATTGTCGTGTGCGATACGTCCCTCCGGGTCTTCGGTCCTTGCGAAGCTCTATGTACTGCGAGCGCAGCTACTTGAAGCTGAGACGGACCGCGGAGCTAGCAGCGAATTCGGAGAGCGCTAAGCACGAAGTCAAGAAGCGAGACGTGTCCCTGCAACGCGGTGCTAAGAGCAGCTTCCTCGCGGCGGGGGCGAGCTCCGGCCACAAGACATTCTCGTCCTAGCAACGGATCTCTGTGAAGGGCGTAGGCGAAAAGCTTTCGATTTCCATTCGAACTGCGAGAAAGGCAGACTGTTACACGGAGCTCTGAGAACAAAGGTGCACGCCCTAGGCGGGCTTGGGCAGAAGAAGCGTTCTCGAGCTCTTGGCTGCCCGCACACTGCTGGGTATGTGGCGCCCCTGCGGCGGCTTCTGGCCGCCGACAAGTGAAAGCGGAGCAAGGCGTGGGCGAGGGCGAGGGCGGTGAACGAAGCGGCAAAAGCGCCGTGCTTGTGTGCACCACGTTAGAGGCTACTAGGAGAGGAAGGTGGTTGACTCTCGCTTGCCTTCCCAAGTGCCCTTAGCAGTCGGAAGGAGCAAGCTGAAGCACTGCTGCTTGTGCTGCTCCTTGGTTCCCTTGCAGCCCGCTCTGAAAGCATTGGCGGTCGCTTCTAGGCGCCGAGTTGCACACACACAGCACCACGCTAAGTGCCGCGGAGAAGGGAAATCCAGAGTGCAGCGAGGAGCTGGACGTGGCTTACGTGCAGTAAGGAGAATGTGAACCAAGGCACTGCCTCTTCAATCTGGCCGCCTCTGCTCTGGTAGCAACTTTTGCAAGTCGGCAAAGGGAGCCGCGAGTATGTAGAACGGAGGGCAGCTAGACGCCGAGTGTTATGCGCCCTTTCAGGGCTGCTGCCAGGGGGCTACTTTAAGAGCGCCTTGTCCTTCTTCCTCGCGTCCATCTGGCTTCGCTTTAGCTGCAAGGAGTACAGCACAGCGAAGGCGTGAGGACGGGCACTGCCCCAGCTTTTGCCCTGGCCTGCCTGTGCTCCGCCTTTAGCTGCACACCAGAACAATGGCATTTCTTTCCCGCAAGGTAAAAAGGGCTTTAGTGTAGCCTTAGGAATGGCAAGTGCCTAGGCATTAAGTTGAGCGACCACGTATGAGGGAGTCTTTAGAGGTTTCCTCCCCCATGGCGCAGGTTTATTCTCATTTTCGTGCTGAACTGAAAAGTCCGGGCATGGCAAGTCTGCCCTGCCTTGTGCAGAGACGAACACAAATGTGGGGCTATGATCCTCTGTGTTCGGAGCTCTGCTTCCGGGTGTGTGGGCCGCCATGAGCCCGCAGCAGCCGCCGAGGACAGTGTGGATTGTGGATGAGGCTGGGCTGGCGCCCCCCCCCCCCGCTGGTCTGACAGCGGCAGGAGCTGCGTCGGAGCGGCATCGCCTGAGGGCCCCATGGGGGGCGGGAAGAGAGCCGGGAGTGACCCCGAGCGACACCGGAAGCGATATCCGTAGGGCCCGGAAGGCCAGCGTTGCCATCGAGTTTGGCCGGTAGGAGGCTTCTAAGGTGCTTTGAAAGGTGGAGCTTCTTTGCTCTAGGACAGTCTGGGAGAGCTGAGGGTGTCCAATCTGGAGAACAGAAGGCTCCAGGGAGACCTTCGAGCCCCTTGCAGTGCCTGCTGGGGCTCCAAGATAGCTGGGGAGGGACTTTGGAAAAGGTTCTGGACTCGCAGGACAAGGGGGAATAGCTTCAAACTGCCAGAGGGCTGGGGTAGATGGGATATTGGAAAGGAATTCTTCCTTGTGTGGGTGCTGAGGCCTGGCACATGTTGCTCAAAGAGGCTGTGTAGGAGCCCCATGGCAGGAAGTGTCCAGGGCCAGGCTGGAGCAGACATGGAGCAACCTGGACTAGTGGAAAAGTGTCCCTGCCCATGTCAGGATGTGGGAAGAAGAGACTCTGTCTCTAAGGTCGCTTCCAGTCCAAACCATTCTGGGATTCTAGGATTCATGGAAGGCCCTTTTCCAAGTGAAGTGTTGTATCTCTTGGCTCCCAGCTTGTAGTTGCCAGTTCTTCTGGAAGCAGGCGTGGCGAAGCAGCTGTGATGAGCCATGGGTTCTCAATAGGACGAGTGTGATATATTTGCAGAGAGGAAGGCTGCAGACAGATCTTCAAGGTCCAGGTAAAATAAGCAAAGGATTGAATAAAAGCCAAAGGTTGGTTGTGTTAGTTTGCTGGCTGTTGAAATGGCCCCAGGTCATTTTCAACATTTCTAATTTGGATTTGTTTGAGTAAAAAATGAATGTGTTACCTCCAGCGTAGGCTCTCCAATGCATCTCCATGTGCTCCCATCTCTTTGTTGTATATCGGGTTCTATTAACTGAAGACAGAATCATAACACAGTAGTAAAACATTTAGAGGCGTAGTTAGCCAGCTTCAGGAGTTTTCAACTCTGCTGTTGACTTTTCTGGTAACTGTAGGCAAGGCAACACAATCCAGTTACTCCACTTTCCACTTTCTTTTCCTCTCTGAGGAAAAGATGATCTTTTTTTTTTTTTTTTTTTTCTTCTCATTTTGAAAATAGCCTTGAATGAAGAGAGTTATGCATGTGGCATGTAGGATTCATTACTTTACCTTTCTCTTCTGCTGTCTTTCGCGTACTAGTCTTTTTAAAATTTTTTGTCGCTGTTCTCCATTCAGTAGGTTTGAAAGAATTCTAATTGTTGAGATGATGGTTCTTTGAAGGCTCACTTAGCCCACCTTTTGGGTGAAGGAAAGAAGAAGACAAGGTCCTCTAGGAAGAGTAAAAAGCATACTTTCAAGAGACATTCAGAGATGTCTGCTGATGCCATGCAATTACCGTGTAATCAGCAGAAATGTGTTGGAAAAACACCCATCAGTGACTTCACAAGAAAGCCACACTCAAGACAGGTAAAGAACAGAAGCATAAAACCCCAAAGGTATGAAATGGACAGATTTTCATTGGGAATGAGCAACTCCTGAATTCTTGGTTCTAGAACTAGGGGCTTGTAATAAATAGACTGTCTCCTTGCCAAACGTAAATTTGGTGTCATGAACTGCTCACTGCCCGTTGAAGTGCAGGGCTAGTAGATTAATATTTGCCATGGCAGGCATATTGTATGGCTTTCCTGTTAAAAAGAAATTGGTTTTGCTCATAGCAATCTAGATATGTACCCAGTCTGACACCTATTTTTTAGGCTATATTTCCAAGTAAATGGCTTCCACGATGATGCAGTAAGTTTATGTCATGAACAGGAATGAAGTGATTGCATGCATCCTTTTTTAGCCTAAGCCAGCTGCTGAATAATGAGACAGAGACTCTCACTGACGCCAAGGAGTGCCCGTGCTTTTGGGAAAAGCACTGGGCAGATAAAGCCTATTTCCACATTTCTTGCTAGCGTCTCCTTCAAAGTTCATGGGTTTGCTCATCTTTTAGAGCTGTTCTAGATGTCTTTGTAGTTTACATGTACTAAATGTAGCAGGTATTGCTTTCATGGCGTCCTACTAGATTTGAAGTTGGGATCTACTCAGGCTTCAATGTCTCAGAAGAAGCAACGTTGATTCTTTGAATTCCGTTCTTGAACGTGAGAATGCTACTTATGTAGTTAATGAATTAATTAAATCGAATTCACTTGAATGGAAAAATTGTCTTGTTCATGTAGATTTTAACTTGGGAAATTGATATTTGAGTTCTACTTTTCATTGTTGTTGCTTTTCTGTATTGTTTGATTGCACAGATAGCAGATGTACTGACCAAGTATTGTGTGAAACTGGAGGAAATGTCCTTCCTCTTGGCAGCTGATGTTCACAAGCTCATTAACGCTAAGGCCATGGTAAATGTTTTACCTGGGGCAAGATAGCAGTCTGAATATTCCTAGAATGTCTTTCTTTCCCCAGATGAAATTCATTTTTTCTGCCTATCAATCACTGAAATATAGAAGAAATTTCTACTTGGCAGGGTATTGGTTATCATTTGTGTTCTTTTCTCCCCTCATTTTCTGTAGAAGAGACAATTTTTGGTTTGTTTTTGCATGTTGAAGCAGAGGAAGAAGAAGATGAGGAGAGGATTCCTTGTAAAAGTGAAGAAAATGAGCATGCAGAACAGGGACTAAGCATTATGCAGGTAAGCGAGCAAGAGAATAAGTTTGAAAGTGAAGGCAGTTTTGTCCAAAAGAAGGAGGAATAGGACGTCTTTTTGCTGAGAATGAATAGAAAGGTTTTTTGCATTTAGTTTGTATACGAAGCGCACAGGGCTCTAGATCCTTTTGTGGGAAAATGGAGTGTGTAAAGTTGCCAATCATTTTGGAGCGAATTTGGAGGGTGAATTTGGGGTGCCAGGTGAATTTTGGGTCGAATTCTGGGGATTTGGGGTTTCCCAGGTGAATTTCTGAGGTGAAAAGGTTCAAAAAGGTTTTTTTTTGAAAGCAAGTTAAAGCCAGAAGGTTATTGAAAATTAATAGATGTGATGCAAGTAGGTAATATGCAGACGATACACAGCGAGACAAATCATGGGAAAAATACAGTGGTAACACATGAGTGTGTGAGGATGGGATCAGTATAGCTAAGGCTCAGTTGAAGCTGAATTTGGAAAAGCATGCCAAAACTAAGAATAATAAAGGCACCTACGGGTATTTCAGTGGGAAAAGGAAGATGAAAAGAAACCTATCACACCTCCCCTATTCCCCCCCCCCCCCACCCCCATAAGCCAGACAGGACTAGTGACAACAGACAAGGAGAAGGCTGAGGTACTCAACAAGTGTTGGTCTCAATTTTTACTGCCAGTCACTATTTCCACATCTCTCAGGTTATTGGACTGGTGGACTTGATTCTAACCCATAGTAGCAGGTCAGCTTTCAGACCACTTGAGGAACCTGAGCATGCAAGACCATGGCACCCACCCAGAGGCATGTCAGGGCCCTGAGAGAACTGGCAGCTGTAGTTGCTAAGGTGCTTCCTCCATCATATTTGAGAAATCAAGGCAACCAGCTGAAGTCTCCAGACACTGTGTTGTATTGACTCCAATCCTCTTGGTCTTTTTTGTAAATCTTAGAGCTCTGAGTCAATTTCTGCAGAGGATTCCCAATGCAGTTTCAAAAATGGAATCTTTGTTACTGGTCCTCATGTTGATCTTGGATATTTCCATTTTCTGCACTCCTTTATTTTCGAAACATTTGTAATGACTGAAAAGAAAGCTGAGACGAGGCATTATGCTCTTTCCAGTGATAGAAATGGACCTGTATTCTTTTCAGACAAATATATTTTTGCTGTGTCTAAGCACATGTGCATACCTGTGTTTGATTTATGTGTCCAGGTTTTGGCAGTGGGGCAGCCACAGGGCCGTCCTGTGACAATGGCCCAGGTGCTGCCCCGTCCCGCTTTCTTCCAACTGGCTCCACTTCAGGATGTCCTCCCTGCTGAGAGAAGAGGCTGGGACAGCACCTTTAGAAATGTGACTTTCTGGGTTTTTTTTTGTTTCGTTTTGTTTTGTTATTTTTAAAGTTACTAAAAACCTTCACCCTGATTTTTTGTGTTGGGTTTGGGGCTTTTTTTTTCAGTTTTGGGTGGGTTTTTTGGTGGGCTTTTTTGGGGGCTTTTTTTGTCTCTTTGGGGATTATTGGTTGGGGGGTTTTGTGTGTTTGTTTGGTCTGCTTTTTTTGTTTGTTTTTTTATTACGGTTTTGTAGAGTTTTTTTAAGCAAATTGATTGGAAAACTGAATAGTCCTCCACTATAGTCTCCTGGATTCACCTGAGACTCTTCCTAGGCATCTCCCTGATCTTTTTTGCAATGAGTCTCACATCATTCTCCTGAAGAAACTGTCTGCTTATGGTTTGCATGGGTGGGCTGTTTGCTGGGTGACAAACTGGGTGATGGCCAGGCCCACAGAGTGGTGGGAAATAGAGTTCATCCAGCTGGTCCCCAAGGCTCAGTCTTGGGCCCAGTCCTGTTTAATATCTTGCTCAGTGATCTGGACAAGGGGATAGAGTACACGCCCAGGAAGTTCACAGATGATGCAAAGTTGGCTGGTAGCGTTTTTTTTCTTCTGGAGGACAGCAGGCTCTGCTTCTTCTTCCTCCTGTTCCGAGGTCGCTGCTCCCTCTTCATCCCTCATTAAGTGTGCTGATTTTGTCACTTGGATGAGAAAACAAACAATTTTAGCAACAATACTGGTGGCAGGGTACAAGAAAGGAAGAGTTCACATGAATCCCCCCCCCAACAACAGACAATACCTGATGGCTCCTCTGCCCAGCTTACTGACTACACCGGAACCCATTGTCCCCCAAAGATACTCCCTTCTCCCTGCCCCCAGCCATGATGTGAGATGGAATAGAATAACTAAGATTAAGATTCTCCCTATATAACTCCATCATACTTCGATTCTGGGAAAAACAATTCTTGAAGTTCTATCATTTCAGATCATTTGAATTTGAATTGGCATACTAAAAAGTCTAGCCAGAAACTCATGACAATATTAATAGCCCATTCTAGAATGTCCGAGATGATAGACACTTCTTTCAAGAGAATGTGATACCTCACGTGACTTCTCCAGAATTTAAATGAACAGCGGGAGTAGTCTACAAGATTCTTGCTGCCATCTGGATTTCCTGGTTTTTGGCTGGTCTATGTAAGCCAACCAGCTATTCAGCAGAGGGAATATTAGTGTGCTACTTGATGGTATGTGAGATGGAACACAGTAATTTATGGCTTTTTGCATAGTGATGAAGCTGTAAAGAAAGCTCCGTAATGCTCTGACAAGGAGGCTGCTGGACTTCAAGCAGCAAAGGCCCAAAACGAACCAGTGAAAAGGTGTCATTGAAAAAAAAAAAAAAAAAAAAAAGCCAGGTGGGGAGCAAAGTGATACTTAAGGGCAGTTTACTGAAAGAGGAAATCTAGTGAAAAAAAGGTCCAAGAGTGAAGGAATAACAGGGAAAATGAAACTAAGGAAGGAAATCAATCTCAGCTAATCATTTCAGAAGCTAACAAGTTGTCATTGCAATGATGCATAAAGTGAGAAATTATAAATATGTCTGCGCCAAAATCTGAATTATGAACTTTATTGCATTCTGTCTTTCACGGAATCATACAACAGTCTGTGATTAAAGATCACCTAGTCCTACTTCCTTGCCAGGTAGATCTTACAGTAGATCAAATTGCTCAAGACTAGCCAAACTGATAAGGAGCACTCTCAATGATGGGGCATCCACAACTTCTCTGGAACAGCCGTTTGAGTGTCTCACCAGCTTCATTGTAGAAAAGCTTTTCCTTTTAGCCAATCTAAACCTAGTCTCAGTTTGAAAGCATGTCCCCTTGTCCTTTCTCTGCAAACCTTCCTAAAAAGTCTTTCTCCATTGGTCTTATACCCTCTTTACATATTCAAAGGCCACAATACTGTCTCTCCAGAAACCTCTCTTCTCCAGGCTAAAAGATCCTATTTTTCACAAGAACCAGGTCATAAACTGAAATGGAAGACATCTCAGGAGATCAGATCATCCAACAGCTCAGCGTAAGAATAGCTCTGAAGTCAGATCAACTAGCTTAGGGCTGTGTCTGTTTGAATTTTGAAAATTAGCAGGACTTGAAATGCTTCAAGGAAGAGAACTCTGGGTGGCTCCAGAAACAGCCTGAGAAACTCGAGCAAACTCGAAACCTCAGAAACTACCACTGCTTTCTCTCCCTCAGCCCAAGCAGTCCCAAAGAAGAAGTGTTCCCAGCAGGCTGGGATAGCACGCATATACACTACATATACATGACAGGCATCGCCAGCAGCCACATCCTGCTCCTTTCTGTGGCTGGCAAGAGTGAGACTGGATGTTTACATGTGGGCAACCTGGGTCCCTCCAGCAGCTCACACACTCAGCCTGCCCAGTGACCCCACTGAATTCCAGTATTCGCAGTGTGCCAAGGCCACAGCACTACTCCGCTTGCTGGCACAGACCATCACACGCCTCCTAAATCAGTCAGGACTCCCCTGGTCCCACAGCCAGCACCCCACTTGCTCTCCCCCAGGCCACTGCCATTGTTCACCAACTTCTCCACTTTGATCTTTGCTGGTGCTCTCAACACTGGCACACCCAGATGTTCTGCAGCTGTTGTCTCCTGGTGGAAAGGACTTGTAAAGCCGTGTTTCCACACAGGACTTCCACAACCTTTCAAAGCAACCTTTTCTGGGGTATGAACAATCTCATTCAAATGTCAACATTTCTTTTCCCATATGTGAAATCAGAATTTCCTTCTTCCGGGCATGCCCAAAACAAGGCACAAACTACATTGTGCCTTCTGTTTCACATGCTGAGTCGTTTGTAAACAATGCTAGGAGAATACCTGTTTTGATCCAAGCTAATCTCTGGCCCTTATAGTGCTTTCGGTAGTTAGTTTTGCTTTGCTATTTACTTGATGTCCCATTGAATTGTTGAATCATAAACAGACTATCTGTCTGTATAGCAGCATAGCAGTGATGAATAAATGCAAGAGAAGGAGCAAGGTGATTGTTTGCTAGACTCTTCCTAGAAACTGAGAAATCTGTTACTTAATGCTGACCACAGCAGATGGAGGAAGCATCCTACATGATGTCAAAGCAATGAAGCTGTAATCACTTTTATGATTACAGTCAAGGCACTGCTTTTGCCACCATAAGTGGAGTGCAGGGAATCTTAAAAGACGACACTCTAACTGTTGTCCATGCTCACTGAGAAAATAATGCTTTTACAGCAGAGCAGGTCTCACCGCAGCTAAATCATGGCTTCAACTGTACACCGCCTTCAAAAAAGCCCACAAAAACACAAATGAAAGGATTTGGAACCCAAGGGAATCTCGGATTGTGACATCAGCTCACTTTGGATTCTTTCCAAATTCTCAATTCCATTTTCTTCCCAGCCAATTATCCCACCTAACCTGAGATGTAACTTATGGATATCCAACACATCTAGTTACCTTAGAATTAGATTGCCACTAGGCAAAAAGACAGAAACAAGCAGTTAAGTTCAGACTGAAACCAAGGGTGTTTAGAACAGCAATACTTGGACGTAACTATTCTTGATCAAACCAAAACTTTTAGGACTTACCCATGTATTTTTGGAGGTGGAAAAAGTCCCTAGGGAGCTCACACTCAGTGCCTGGAGAGACGCTCTCGCTGGTTTTTCAAGGACCGATTCGTCACAGCAGAGGCAGCAGAGCACAAGATGGCCGAAGAGAAGGGGCAGTGTAGAATTCTCGGTCTGTCTCTGTCTCCACTCAGTGTAGAACGTCCTTGTCCTGGCACATTGTCGTGTGCGATATGTCCCTCCGGGTCTTCGGTCCTTGCGAAGCTCTATGTACTGCGAGCGCAGCTACTTGCAGCTGAGAAGGACCGCGGAGCTAGCGGCGAATTCGGAGAGCGCTAAGCACGAAGTCAAGAAGCGAGACGTGTCCCTGCAACGCGGTGCTAAGAGCAGCTTCCTGGCGGCGGGGGCGAGCCCCGGCCACGAGACATTCTCGTCCTGGCAACGGATCTCTGTGAAGGGCGTAGGCGAAAAGCTTTCGTTTTCCATTCGAACTGCGAGAGAGGCAGACTGTTACACGGAGCTCTGAGAACAAAGGTGCACGCCCTAGGCTGGCTTGGGCAGAAGAAGCGTTCTCGAGCTCTTGGCTGCCCGCACACTGCTGGGTATTTGGCGCCCCTGCGGCGGCTTCTGGCCGCCGGCAAGTGAAAGCGGAGCAAGGCGTGGGCGAGGGCGGTGAACGAAGCGGCAAAAGCGCCGTGCTTGTGTGCACCACGTTAGAGGCTACTAGGAGAGGAAGGTGGTTGACTCTCGCTTGCCTTCCCAAGTGCCCTTAGCAGTCGGAAGGAGCAAGCTGAAGCACTGCTGCTTGTGCTGCTCTTTGGTTCCCTTGCAGCCCGCTGTGAAAGCATTGGCAGTCGCTTCTAGGCGCCGAGTTGCACACACACAGCACCACGCTAAGTGCCGCGGAGAAGGGAAATCCAGAGTGCAGCGAGGAGCTTGACGTGGCTTACGTGCAGTAAGGAGAAGGTGAACCTAAGCACAGCCTCTTCAATCTGGCCGCCTCTGCTCTGGTAGCAACTTTTGCAAGTCGGCAAAGGGAGACGCGAGTATGTAGAACGGAGGGCAGCGAGACGCCGTGTGTTATGCGCCCTTTCAGGGCTGCTGACAAGGGGCTACTTTAAGAACGCCTTCTTCGTCCTCGCGTCCTTCTCGCTTCGCTCTAGCTGCAAGGAGTACAGCACAGCGAAGGAGTGAGGACGGGCACTGCCCCAGCTTTTGCCCTGGCGTGCAACGGCTGTGTGCTGCTTTTCCAAGCAGCAAGAGCACTGAGAAGTGAAAGCGATTGTGAAGGAGCTCTTTGGCTGCTCGTGTGCTCTTCGCTGCACTGCGCCGCTCGCAAGCGGCTTCGTTCTTCGGCGTCTGCCGTCCGGAGAGAGCTGAACTGCAGCGGTCAGTTTCAGCTCTGCCCAACAGCGCGCTCTCAGTTCTGCGGACAAGCACGCCCTGTTGCCTTGGCTCCGAGTGCAAAGTCCCTAGCGAGCACTCACTCAGTGCAATGCACCCAGAAAGACGCTCTCGCTCGTCTTTCAAGGAGCGATTCCTAACAGCAGAAGCAGCAGAGGCACAAACTGGATGACGAGAAGGGACAATGTAGAACACGTCTCTGTCCTGGCACATTGTCGTGTGCGATACGTCCCTCCGGGTCTTCGGTCCTTGCGAAGCTCTATGTACTGCGAGCGCAGCTACTTGAAGCTGAGACGGACCGCGGAGCTAGCAGCGAATTCGGAGAGCGCTAAGCACGAAGTCAAGAAGCGAGACGTGTCCCTGCAACGCGGTGCTAAGAGCAGCTTCCTCGCGGCGGGGGCGAGCTCCGGCCACAAGACATTCTCGTCCTAGCAACGGATCTCTGTGAAGGGCGTAGGCGAAAAGCTTTCGATTTCCATTCGAACTGCGAGAAAGGCAGACTGTTACACGGAGCTCTGAGAACAAAGGTGCACGCCCTAGGCGGGCTTGGGCAGAAGCAGCGTTCTCGAGCTCTTGGCTGCCCGCACACTGCTGGGTATGTGGCGCCCCTGCGGCGGCTTCTGGCCGCCGGCAAGTGAAAGCGGAGCCAGGCGTGGGCAAGGGCGGTGAACGAAGCGGCTAAGTGCCGTGCTTGTGTGCACCACGTTAGAGGCTACTAGGAGAGGAAGGTGGTTGACTCTCGCTTGCCTTCCCAAGTGCCCTTAGCAGTCGGAAGGAGCAAGCTGAAGCACTGCTGCTTGTGCTGCTCCTTGGTTCCCTTGCAGCCCGCTCTGAAAGCATTGGCGGTCACTTCTAGGCGCCGAGTTGCACACACACAGCACCACGCTAAGTGCCGCGGAGAAGGGAAATCCAGAGTGCAGCGAGGAGCTTGACGTGGCTTACGTGCAGTAAGGAGAAGGTGAACCTAAGCACAGCCTCTTCAATCGGGCCGCCTCTGCTCTGGTAGCAACTTTTGCAAGTCGGCAAAGGGAGACGCGAGTATGTAGAACGGAGGGCAGCGAGACGCCGTGTGTTATGCGCCCTTTCAGGGCTGCTGACAAGGGGCTACTTTAAGAACGCCTTCTTCGTCCTCGCGTCCTTCTCGCTTCGCTCTAGCTGCAAGGAGTACAGCACAGCGAAGGAGTGAGGACGGGCACTGCCCCAGCTTTCGCCCTGGCGTGCAACGGCTGTGTGCTGCTTTTCCAAGCAGCAAGAGCACTGAGAAGTGAAAGCGATTGTGAAGGAGCTCTTTGGCTGCTCGTGTGCTCTTCGCTGCACTGCGCCGCTCGCAAGCGGCTTCGTTCTTCGGCGTCTGCCGTCCGGAGAGAGCTGAACTGCAGCGGTCAGTTTCAGCTCTGCCCAACAGCGCGCTCTCAGTTCTGCGGACAAGCACGCCCTGTTGCCTTGGCTCCGAGTGCAAAGTCCCTAGCGAGCACTCACTCAGTGCAATGCACCCAGAAAGACGCTCTCGCTCGTCTTTCAAGGAGCGATTCCTAACAGCAGAAGCAGCAGAGGCACAAACTGGATGACGAGAAGGGACAATGTAGAACACGTCTCTGTCCTGGCACATTGTCGTGTGCGATACGTCCCTCCGGGTCTTCGGTCCTTGCGAAGCTCTATGTACTGCGAGCGCAGCTACTTGAAGCTGAGACGGACCGCGGAGCTAGCAGCGAATTCGGAGAGCGCTAAGCACGAAGTCAAGAAGCGAGACGTGTCCCTGCAACGCGGTGCTAAGAGCAGCTTCCTCGCGGCGGGGGCGAGCTCCGGCCACAAGACATTCTCGTCCTAGCAACGGATCTCTGTGAAGGGCGTAGGCGAAAAGCTTTCGATTTCCATTCGAACTGCGAGAGAGGCAGACTGTTACACGGAGCTCTGAGAACAAAGGTGCACGCCCTAGGCGGGCTTGGGCAGAAGCAGCGTTCTCGAGCGCTTGGCTGCCGGCACACTGCTGGGTATGTGGCGCCCCTGCGGCGGCTTCTGGCCGCCGTCAAGTGAAAGCGGAGCCAGGCGTGGGCAAGGGCGGTGAACGAAGCGGCTAAGTGCCGTGCTTGTGTGCACCACGTTAGAGGCTACTAGGAGAGGAAGGTGGTTGACTCTCGCTTGCCTTCCCAAGTGCCCTTAGCAGTCGGAAGGAGCAAGCTGAAGCACTGCTGCTTGTGCTGCTCCTTGGTTCCCTTGCAGCCCGCTCTGAAAGCATTGGCGGTCACTTCTAGGCGCCGAGTTGCACACACACAGCACCACGCTAAGTGCCGCGGAGAAGGGAAATCCAGAGTGCAGCGAGGAGCTTGACGTGGCTTACGTGCAGTAAGGAGAAGGTGAACCTAAGCACAGCCTCTTCAATCTGGCCGCCTCTGCTCTGGTAGCAACTTTTGCAAGTCGGCAAAGGGAGACGCGAGTATGTAGAACGGAGGGCAGCTAGACGCCGTGTGTTATGCGCCCTTTCAGGGCTGCTGACAAGGGGCTACTTTAAGAACGCCTTCTTCGTCCTCGCGTCCTTCTCGCTTCGCTCTAGCTGCAAGGAGTACAGCACAGCGAAGGAGTGAGGACGGGCACTGCCCCAGCTTTTGCCCTGGCGTGCAACGGCTGTGTGCTGCTTTTCCAAGCAGCAAGAGCACTGAGAAGTGAAAGCGATTGTGAAGGAGCTCTTTGGCTGCTCGTGTGCTCTTCGCTGCACTGCGCCGCTCGCAAGCGGCTTCGTTCTTCGGCGTCTGCCGTCCGGAGAGAGCTGAACTGCAGCGGTCAGTTTCAGCTCTGCCCAACAGCGCGCTCTCAGTTCTGCGGACAAGCACGCCCTGTTGCCTTGGCTCCGAGTGCAAAGTCCCTAGCGAGCACTCACTCAGTGCAATGCACCCAGAAAGACGCTCTCGCTCGTCTTTCAAGGAGCGATTCCTAACAGCAGAAGCAGCAGAGGCACAAACTGGATGACGAGAAGGGACAATGTAGAACACGTCTCTGTCCTGGCACATTGTCGTGTGCGATACGTCCCTCCGGGTCTTCGGTCCTTGCGAAGCTCTATGTACTGCGAGCGCAGCTACTTGAAGCTGAGACGGACCGCGGAGCTAGCAGCGAATTCGGAGAGCGCTAAGCACGAAGTCAAGAAGCGAGACGTGTCCCTGCAACGCGGTGCTAAGAGCAGCTTCCTCGCGGCGGGGGCGAGCTCCGGCCACAAGACATTCTCGTCCTAGCAACGGATCTCTGTGAAGGGCGTAGGCGAAAAGCTTTCGATTTCCATTCGAACTGCGAGAAAGGCAGACTGTTACACGGAGCTCTGAGAACAAAGGTGCACGCCCTAGGCGGGCTTGGGCAGAAGAAGCGTTCTCGAGCTCTTGGCTGCCCGCACACTGCTGGGTATGTGGCGCCCCTGCGGCGGCTTCTGGCCGCCGGCAAGTGAAAGCGGAGCCAGGCGTGGGCGAGGGCGGTGAACGAAGCGGCTAAGTGCCGTGCTTGTGTGCACCACGTTAGAGGCTACTAGGAGAGGAAGGTGGTTGACTCTCGCTTGCCTTCCCAAGTGCCCTTAGCAGTCGGAAGGAGCAAGCTGAAGCACTGCTGCTTGTGCTGCTCCTTGGTTCCCTTGCAGCCCGCTCTGAAAGCATTGGCAGTCGCTTCTAGGCGCCGAGTTGCACACACACAGCACCACGCTAAGTGCCGCGGAGAAGGGAAATCCAGAGTGCAGCGAGGAGCTGGACGTGGCTTACGTGCAGTAAGGAGAAGGTGAACCTAAGCACAGCCTCTTCAATCTGGCCGCCTCTGCTCTGGTAGCAACTTTTGCAAGTCAGCAAAGGGAGACGCGAGTATGTAGAACGGAGGGCAGCGAGACGCCGTGTGTTATGCGCCCTTTCAGGGCTGCTGACAAGGGGCTACTTTAAGAACGCCTTCTTCGTCCTCGCGTCCTTCTCGCTTCGCTCTAGCTGCAAGGAGTACAGCACAGCGAAGGAGTGAGGACGGGCACTGCCCCAGCTTTCGCCCTGGCGTGCAACGGCTGTGTGCTGCTTTTCCAAGCAGCAAGAGCACTGAGAAGTGAAAGCGATTGTGAAGGAGCTCTTTGGCTGCTCGTGTGCTCTTCGCTGCACTGCGCCGCTCGCAAGCGGCTTCGTTCTTCGGCGTCTGCCGTCCGGAGAGAGCTGAACTGCAGCGGTCAGTTTCAGCTCTGCCCAACGGCGCGCTCTCAGTTCTTCGGACAAGCACGCCCTGTTGCCTTGGCTCCGAGTGCAAAGTCCCTAGCGAGCACTCACTCAGTGCAATGCACCCAGAAAGACGCTCTCGCTCGTCTTTCAAGGAGCGATTCCTAACAGCAGAAGCAGCAGAGGCACAAACTGGATGACGAGAAGGGACAATGTAGAACACGTCTCTGTCCTGGCACATTGTCGTGTGCGATACGTCCCTCCGGGTCTTCGGTCCTTGCGAAGCTCTATGTACTGCGAGCGCAGCTACTTGAAGCTGAGACGGACCGCGGAGCTAGCAGCGAATTCGGAGAGCGCTAAGCACGAAGTCAAGAAGCGAGACGTGTCCCTGCAACGCGGTGCTAAGAGCAGCTTCCTCGCGGCGGGGGCGAGCTCCGGCCACAAGACATTCTCGTCCTAGCAACGGATCTCTGTGAAGGGCGTAGGCGAAAAGCTTTCGATTTCCATTCGAACTGCGAGAAAGGCAGACTGTTACACGGAGCTCTGAGAACAAAGGTGCACGCCCTAGGCGGGCTTGGGCAGAAGAAGCGTTCTCGAGCTCTTGGCTGCCCGCACACTGCTGGGTATGTGGCGCCCCTGCGGCGGCTTCTGGCCGCCGGCAAGTGAAAGCGGAGCCAGGCGTGGGCGAGGGCGGTGAACGAAGCGGATAAGTGCCGTGCTTGTGTGCACCACGTTAGAGGCTACTAGGAGAGGAAGGTGGTTGACTCTCGCTTGCCTTCCCAAGTGCCCTTAGCAGTCGGAAGGAGCAAGCTGAAGCACTGCTGCTTGTGCTGCTCCTTGGTTCCCTTGCAGCCCGCTCTGAAAGCATTGGCAGTCGCTTCTAGGCGCCGAGTTGCACACACACAGCACCACGCTAAGTGCCGCGGAGAAGGGAAATCCAGAGTGCAGCGAGGAGCTGGACGTGGCTTACGTGCAGTAAGGAGAAGGTGAACCTAAGCACAGCCTCTTCAATCTGGCCGCCTCTGCTCTGGTAGCAACTTTTGCAAGTCAGCAAAGGGAGACGCGAGTATGTAGAACGGAGGGCAGCGAGACGCCGTGTGTTATGCGCCCTTTCAGGGCTGCTGACAAGGGGCTACTTTAAGAACGCCTTCTTCGTCCTCGCGTCCTTCTCGCTTCGCTCTAGCTGCAAGGAGTACAGCACAGCGAAGGAGTGAGGACGGGCACTGCCCCAGCTTTCGCCCTGGCGTGCAACGGCTGTGTGCTGCTTTTCCAAGCAGCAAGAGCACTGAGAAGTGAAAGCGATTGTGAAGGAGCTCTTTGGCTGCTCGTGTGCTCTTCGCTGCACTGCGCCGCTCGCAAGCGGCTTCGTTCTTCGGCGTCTGCCGTCCGGAGAGAGCTGAACTGCAGCGGTCAGTTTCAGCTCTGCCCAACAGCGCGCTCTCAGTTCTGCGGACAAGCACGCCCTGTTGCCTTGGCTCCGAATGCAAAGTCCCTAGCGAGCACTCACTCAGTGCAATGCACCCAGAAAGACGCTCTCGCTCGTCTTTCAAGGAGCGATTCCTAACAGCAGAAGCAGCAGAGGCACAAACTGGATGACGAGAAGGGACAATGTAGAACACGTCTCTGTCCTGGCACATTGTCGTGTGCGATACGTCCCTCCGGGTCTTCGGTCCTTGCGAAGCTCTATGTACTGCGAGCGCAGCTACTTGCAGCTGAGAAGGACCGCGGAGCTAGCAGCGAATTCGGAGAGCGCTAAGCACGAAGTCAAGAAGCGAGACGTGTCCCTGCAACGCGGTGCTAAGAGCAACTTCCTGGCGGCGGGGGCGAGCCCCGGCCACAAGACATTCTCGTCCTGGCAACGGATCTCTGTGAAGGGCGTAGGCGAAAAGCTTTCGTTTTCCATTCGAACTGCGAGAGAGGCAGACTGTTACACGGAGCTCTGAGAACAAAGGTGCACGCCCTAGGCGGGCTTGGGCAGAAGCAGCGTTCTCGAGCTCTTGGCTGCCGGCACACTGCTGGGTATGTGGCGCCCCTGCGGCGGCTTCTGGCCGCCGACAAGTGAAAGCGGAGCAAGGCGTGGGCGAGGGCGAGGGCGGTGAACGAAGCGGCAAAAGCGCCGTGCTTGTGTGCACCACGTTAGAGGCTACTAGGAGAGGAAGGTGGTTGACTCTCGCTTGCCTTCCCAAGTGCCCTTAGCAGTCGGAAGGAGCAAGCTGAAGCACTGCTGCTTGTGCTGCTCCTTGGTTCCCTTGCAGCCCGCTCTGAAAGCATTGGCGGTCACTTCTAGGTGCCGAGTTGCACACACACAGCACCACGCTAAGTGCCGCGGAGAAGGGAAATCCAGAGTGCAGCGAGGAGCTGGACGTGGCTTACGTGCAGTAAGGAGAATGTGAACCAAGGCACTGCCTCTTCAATCTGGCCGCCTCTGCTCTGGTAGCAACTTTTGCAAGTCAGCAAAGGGAGCCGCGAGTATGTAGAACGGAGGGCAGCTAGACGCCGAGTGTTATGCGCCCTTTCAGGGCTGCTGCCAGGGGGCTACTTTAAGAGCGCCTTGTCCTTCTTCCTCGCGTCCATCTGGCTTCGCTTTAGCTGCAAGGAGTACAGCACAGCGAAGGCGTGAGGACGGGCACTGCCCCAGCTTTTGCCCTGGCCTGCCTGTGCTCCGCCTTTAGCTGCACACCAGAACAATGGCATTTCTTTCCCGCAAGGTAAAAAGGGCTTTAGTGTAGCCTTAGGAATGGCAAGTGCCTAGGCATTAAGTTGAGCGACCACGTATGAGGGAGTCTTTAGAGGTTTCCTCCCCCATGGCGCAGGTTTATTCTCATTTTCGTGCTGAACTGAAAAGTCCGGGCATGGCAAGTCTGCCCTGCCTTGTGCAGAGACGAACACAAATGTGGGGCTATGATCCTCTGTGTTCGGAGCTCTGCTTCCGGGTGTGTGGGCCGCCATGAGCCCGCAGCAGCCGCCGAGGACAGTGTGGATTGTGGATGAGGCTGGGCTGGCGCCCCCCCCCCCGCTGGTCTGACAGCGGCAGGAGCTGCGTCGGAGCGGCATTGCCTGAGGGCCCCATGGGGGGCGGGGAGAGAGCCGGGATTGACCCCGAACGACACCGGAAGCGATATCCGTAGGGCCCGGAAGGCCAGCGTTGCCATCGAGTTTGGCCGGTAGGAGGCTTCTAAGGTGCTTTGAAAGGTGGAGCTTCTTTGCTCTAGGACAGTCTGGGAGAGCTGAGGGTGTCCAATCTGGAGAACAGAAGGCTCCAGGGAGACCTTCGAGCCCCTTGCAGTGCCTGCTGGGGCTCCAAGATAGCTGGGGAGGGACTTTGGAAAAGGTTCTGGACTCGCAGGACAAGGGGGAATAGCTTCAAACTGCCAGAGGGCTGGGGTAGATGGGATATTGGAAAGGAATTCTTCCTTGTGTGGGTGCTGAGGCCTGGCACATGTTGCTCAAAGAGGCTGTGTAGGAGCCCCATGGCAGGAAGTGTCCAGGGCCAGGCTGGAGCAGACATGGAGCAACCTGGACTAGTGGAAAAGTGTCCCTGCCCATGTCAGGATGTGGGAAGAAGAGACTCTGTCTCTAAGGTCGCTTCCAGTCCAAACCATTCTGGGATTCTAGGATTCATGGAAGGCCCTTTTCCAAGTGAAGTGTTGTATCTCTTGGCTCCCAGCTTGTAGTTGCCAGTTCTTCTGGAAGCAGGCGTGGCGAAGCAGCTGTGATGAGCCATGGGTTCTCAATAGGACGAGTGTGATATATTTGCAGAGAGGAAGGCTGCAGACAGATCTTCAAGGTCCAGGTAAAATAAGCAAAGGATTGAATAAAAGCCAAAGGTTGGTTGTGTTAGTTTGCTGGCTGTTGAAATGGCCCCAGGTCATTTTCAACATTTCTAATTTGGATTTGTTTGAGTAAAAAATGAATGTGTTACCTCCAGCGTAGGCTCTCCAATGCATCTCCATGTGCTCCCATCTCTTTGTTGTATATCGGGTTCTATTAACTGAAGACAGAATCATAACACAGTAGTAAAACATTTAGAGGCGTAGTTAGCCAGCTTCAGGAGTTTTCAACTCTGCTGTTGACTTTTCTGGTAACTGTAGGCAAGGCAACACAATCCAGTTACTCCACTTTCCACTTTCTTTTCCTCTCTGAGGAAAAGATGATCTTTTTTTTTTTTTTTTTTTCTTCTCATTTTGAAAATAGCCTTGAATGAAGAGAGTTATGCATGTGGCATGTAGGATTCATTACTTTACCTTTCTCTTCTGCTGTCTTTCGCGTACTAGTCTTTTTAAAATTTTTTGTCGCTGTTCTCCATTCAGTAGGTTTGAAAGAATTCTAATTGTTGAGATGATGGTTCTTTGAAGGCTCACTTAGCCCACCTTTTGGGTGAAGGAAAGAAGAAGACAAGGTCCTCTAGGAAGAGTAAAAAGCATACTTTCAAGAGACATTCAGAGATGTCTGCTGATGCCATGCAATTACCGTGTAATCAGCAGAAATGTGTTGGAAAAACACCCATCAGTGACTTCACAAGAAAGCCACACTCAAGACAGGTAAAGAACAGAAGCATAAAACCCCAAAGGTATGAAATGGACAGATTTTCATTGGGAATGAGCAACTCCTGAATTCTTGGTTCTAGAACTAGGGGCTTGTAATAAATAGACTGTCTCCTTGCCAAACGTAAATTTGGTGTCATGAACTGCTCACTGCCCGTTGAAGTGCAGGGCTAGTAGATTAATATTTGCCATGGCAGGCATATTGTATGGCTTTCCTGTTAAAAAGAAATTGGTTTTGCTCATAGCAATCTAGATATGTACCCAGTCTGACACCTATTTTTTAGGCTATATTTCCAAGTAAATGGCTTCCACGATGATGCAGTAAGTTTATGTCATGAACAGGAATGAAGTGATTGCATGCATCCTTTTTTAGCCTAAGCCAGCTGCTGAATAATGAGACAGAGACTCTCACTGACGCCAAGGAGTGCCCGTGCTTTTGGGAAAAGCACTGGGCAGATAAAGCCTATTTCCACATTTCTTGCTAGCGTCTCCTTCAAAGTTCATGGGTTTGCTCATCTTTTAGAGCTGTTCTAGATGTCTTTGTAGTTTACATGTACTAAATGTAGCAGGTATTGCTTTCATGGCGTCCTACTAGATTTGAAGTTGGGATCTACTCAGGCTTCAATGTCTCAGAAGAAGCAACGTTGATTCTTTGAATTCCGTTCTTGAACGTGAGAATGCTACTTATGTAGTTAATGAATTAATTAAATCGAATTCACTTGAATGGAAAAATTGTCTTGTTCATGTAGATTTTAACTTGGGAAATTGATATTTGAGTTCTACTTTTCATTGTTGTTGCTTTTCTGTATTGTTTGATTGCACAGATAGCAGATGTACTGACCAAGTATTGTGTGAAACTGGAGGAAATGTCCTTCCTCTTGGCAGCTGATGTTCACAAGCTCATTAACGCTAAGGCCATGGTAAATGTTTTACCTGGGGCAAGATAGCAGTCTGAATATTCCTAGAATGTCTTTCTTTCCCCAGATGAAATTCATTTTTTCTGCCTATCAATCACTGAAATATAGAAGAAATTTCTACTTGGCAGGGTATTGGTTATCATTTGTGTTCTTTTCTCCCCTCATTTTCTGTAGAAGAGACAATTTTTGGTTTGTTTTTGCATGTTGAAGCAGAGGAAGAAGAAGATGAGGAGAGGATTCCTTGTAAAAGTGAAGAAAATGAGCATGCAGAACAGGGACTAAGCATTATGCAGGTAAGCGAGCAAGAGAATAAGTTTGAAAGTGAAGGCAGTTTTGTCCAAAAGAAGGAGGAATAGGACGTCTTTTTGCTGAGAATGAATAGAAAGGTTTTTTGCATTTAGTTTGTATACGAAGCGCACAGGGCTCTAGATCCTTTTGTGGGAAAATGGAGTGTGTAAAGTTGCCAATCATTTTGGAGCGAATTTGGAGGGTGAATTTGGGGTGCCAGGTGAATTTTGGGTCGAATTCTGGGGATTTGGGGTTTCCCAGGTGAATTTCTGAGGTGAAAAGGTTCAAAAAGGTTTTTTTTTGAAAGCAAGTTAAAGCCAGAAGGTTATTGAAAATTAATAGATGTGATGCAAGTAGGTAATATGCAGACGATACACAGCGAGACAAATCATGGGAAAAATACAGTGGTAACACATGAGTGTGTGAGGATGGGATCAGTATAGCTAAGGCTCAGTTGAAGCTGAATTTGGAAAAGCATGCCAAAACTAAGAATAATAAAGGCACCTACGGGTATTTCAGTGGGAAAAGGAAGATGAAAAGAAACCTATCACACCTCCCCTATTCCCCCCCCCCCCCACCCCCATAAGCCAGACAGGACTAGTGACAACAGACAAGGAGAAGGCTGAGGTACTCAACAAGTGTTGGTCTCAATTTTTACTGCCAGTCACTATTTCCACATCTCTCAGGTTATTGGACTGGTGGACTTGATTCTAACCCATAGTAGCAGGTCAGCTTTCAGACCACTTGAGGAACCTGAGCATGCAAGACCATGGCACCCACCCAGAGGCATGTCAGGGCCCTGAGAGAACTGGCAGCTGTAGTTGCTAAGGTGCTTCCTCCATCATATTTGAGAAATCAAGGCAACCAGCTGAAGTCTCCAGACACTGTGTTGTATTGACTCCAATCCTCTTGGTCTTTTTTGTAAATCTTAGAGCTCTGAGTCAATTTCTGCAGAGGATTCCCAATGCAGTTTCAAAAATGGAATCTTTGTTACTGGTCCTCATGTTGATCTTGGATATTTCCATTTTCTGCACTCCTTTATTTTCGAAACATTTGTAATGACTGAAAAGAAAGCTGAGACGAGGCATTATGCTCTTTCCAGTGATAGAAATGGACCTGTATTCTTTTCAGACAAATATATTTTTGCTGTGTCTAAGCACATGTGCATACCTGTGTTTGATTTATGTGTCCAGGTTTTGGCAGTGGGGCAGCCACAGGGCCGTCCTGTGACAATGGCCCAGGTGCTGCCCCGTCCCGCTTTCTTCCAACTGGCTCCACTTCAGGATGTCCTCCCTGCTGAGAGAAGAGGCTGGGACAGCACCTTTAGAAATGTGACTTTCTGGGTTTTTTTTGTTTCGTTTTGTTTTGTTATTTTTAAAGTTACTAAAAACCTTCACCCTGATTTTTTGTGTTGGGTTTGGGGCTTTTTTTTTCAGTTTTGGGTGGGTTTTTTGGTGGGCTTTTTTGGGGGCTTTTTTTGTCTCTTTGGGGATTATTGGTTGGGGGGTTTTGTGTGTTTGTTTGGTCTGCTTTTTTTGTTTGTTTTTTTATTACGGTTTTGTAGAGTTTTTTTAAGCAAATTGATTGGAAAACTGAATAGTCCTCCACTATAGTCTCCTGGATTCACCTGAGACTCTTCCTAGGCATCTCCCTGATCTTTTTTGCAATGAGTCTCACATCATTCTCCTGAAGAAACTGTCTGCTTATGGTTTGCATGGGTGGGCTGTTTGCTGGGTGACAAACTGGGTGATGGCCAGGCCCACAGAGTGGTGGGAAATAGAGTTCATCCAGCTGGTCCCCAAGGCTCAGTCTTGGGCCCAGTCCTGTTTAATATCTTGCTCAGTGATCTGGACAAGGGGATAGAGTACACGCCCAGGAAGTTCACAGATGATGCAAAGTTGGCTGGTAGCGTTTTTTTTCTTCTGGAGGACAGCAGGCTCTGCTTCTTCTTCCTCCTGTTCCGAGGTCGCTGCTCCCTCTTCATCCCTCATTAAGTGTGCTGATTTTGTCACTTGGATGAGAAAACAAACAATTTTAGCAACAATACTGGTGGCAGGGTACAAGAAAGGAAGAGTTCACATGAATCCCCCCCCCAACAACAGACAATACCTGATGGCTCCTCTGCCCAGCTTACTGACTACACCGGAACCCATTGTCCCCCAAAGATACTCCCTTCTCCCTGCCCCCAGCCATGATGTGAGATGGAATAGAATAACTAAGATTAAGATTCTCCCTATATAACTCCATCATACTTCGATTCTGGGAAAAACAATTCTTGAAGTTCTATCATTTCAGATCATTTGAATTTGAATTGGCATACTAAAAAGTCTAGCCAGAAACTCATGACAATATTAATAGCCCATTCTAGAATGTCCGAGATGATAGACACTTCTTTCAAGAGAATGTGATACCTCACGTGACTTCTCCAGAATTTAAATGAACAGCGGGAGTAGTCTACAAGATTCTTGCTGCCATCTGGATTTCCTGGTTTTTGGCTGGTCTATGTAAGCCAACCAGCTATTCAGCAGAGGGAATATTAGTGTGCTACTTGATGGTATGTGAGATGGAACACAGTAATTTATGGCTTTTTGCATAGTGATGAAGCTGTAAAGAAAGCTCCGTAATGCTCTGACAAGGAGGCTGCTGGACTTCAAGTAGCAAAGGCCCAAAACGAACCAGTGAAAAGGTGTCATTGAAAAAAAAAAAAAAAAAAAAAAGCCAGGTGGGGAGCAAAGTGATACTTAAGGGCAGTTTAGTGAAAGAGGAAATCTAGTGAAAAAAAGGTCCAAGAGTGAAGGAATAACAGGGAAAATGAAACTAAGGAAGGAAATCAATCTCAGCTAATCATTTCAGAAGCTAACAAGTTGTCATTGCAATGATGCATAAAGTGAGAAATTATAAATATGTCTGCGCCAAAATCTGAATTATGAACTTTATTGCATTCTGTCTTTCACGGAATCATACAACAGTCTGTGATTAAAGATCACCTAGTCCTACTTCCTTGCCAGGTAGATCTTACAGTAGATCAAATTGCTCAAGACTAGCCAAACTGATAAGGAGCACTCTCAATGATGGGGCATCCACAACTTCTCTGGAACAGCCGTTTGAGTGTCTCACCAGCTTCATTGTAGAAAAGCTTTTCCTTTTAGCCAATCTAAACCTAGTCTCAGTTTGAAAGCATGTCCCCTTGTCCTTTCTCTGCAAACCTTCCTAAAAAGTCTTTCTCCATTGGTCTTATACCCTCTTTACATATTCAAAGGCCACAATACTGTCTCTCCAGAAACCTCTCTTCTCCAGGCTAAAAGATCCTATTTTTCACAAGAACCAGGTCATAAACTGAAATGGAAGACATCTCAGGAGATCAGATCATCCAACAGCTCAGCGTAAGAATAGCTCTGAAGTCAGATCAACTAGCTTAGGGCTGTGTCTGTTTGAATTTTGAAAATTAGCAGGACTTGAAATGCTTCAAGGAAGAGAACTCTGGGTGGCTCCAGAAACAGCCTGAGAAACTCGAGCAAACTCGAAACCTCAGAAACTACCACTGCTTTCTCTCCCTCAGCCCAAGCAGTCCCAAAGAAGAAGTGTTCCCAGCAGGCTGGGATAGCACGCATATACACTACATATACATGACAGGCATCGCCAGCAGCCACATCCTGCTCCTTTCTGTGGCTGGCAAGAGTGAGACTGGATGTTTACATGTGGGCAACCTGGGTCCCTCCAGCAGCTCACACACTCAGCCTGCCCAGTGACCCCACTGAATTCCAGTATTCGCAGTGTGCCAAGGCCACAGCACTACTCCGCTTGCTGGCACAGACCATCACACGCCTCCTAAATCAGTCAGGACTCCCCTGGTCCCACAGCCAGCACCCCACTTGCTCTCCCCCAGGCCACTGCCATTGTTCACCAACTTCTCCACTTTGATCTTTGCTGGTGCTCTCAACACTGGCACACCCAGATGTTCTGCAGCTGTTGTCTCCTGGTGGAAAGGACTTGTAAAGCCGTGTTTCCACACAGGACTTCCACAACCTTTCAAAGCAACCTTTTCTGGGGTATGAACAATCTCATTCAAATGTCAACATTTCTTTTCCCATATGTGAAATCAGAATTTCCTTCTTCCGGGCATGCCCAAAACAAGGCACAAACTACATTGTGCCTTCTGTTTCACATGCTGAGTCGTTTGTAAACAATGCTAGGAGAATACCTGTTTTGATCCAAGCTAATCTCTGGCCCTTATAGTGCTTTCGGTAGTTAGTTTTGCTTTGCTATTTACTTGATGTCCCATTGAATTGTTGAATCATAAACAGACTATCTGTCTGTATAGCAGCATAGCAGTGATGAATAAATGCAAGAGAAGGAGCAAGGTGATTGTTTGCTAGACTCTTCCTAGAAACTGAGAAATCTGTTACTTAATGCTGACCACAGCAGATGGAGGAAGCATCCTACATGATGTCAAAGCAATGAAGCTGTAATCACTTTTATGATTACAGTCAAGGCACTGCTTTTGCCACCATAAGTGGAGTGCAGGGAATCTTAAAAGACGACACTCTAACTGTTGTCCATGCTCACTGAGAAAATAATGCTTTTACAGCAGAGCAGGTCTCACCGCAGCTAAATCATGGCTTCAACTGTACACCGCCTTCAAAAAAGCCCACAAAAACACAAATGAAAGGATTTGGAACCCAAGGGAATCTCGGATTGTGACATCAGCTCACTTTGGATTCTTTCCAAATTCTCAATTCCATTTTCTTCCCAGCCAATTATCCCACCTAACCTGAGATGTAACTTATGGATATCCAACACATCTAGTTACCTTAGAATTAGATTGCCACTAGGCAAAAAGACAGAAACAAGCAGTTAAGTTCAGACTGAAACCAAGGGTGTTTAGAACAGCAATACTTGGACGTAACTATTCTTGATCAAACCAAAACTTTTAGGACTTACCCATGTATTTTTGGAGGTGGAAAAAGTCCCTAGGGAGCTCACACTCAGTGCCTGGAGAGACGCTCTCGCTGGTTTTTCAAGGACCGATTCGTCACAGCAGAGGCAGCAGAGCACAAGATGGCCGAAGAGAAGGGGCAGTGTAGAATTCTCGGTCTGTCTCTGTCTCCACTCAGTGTAGAACGTCCTTGTCCTGGCACATTGTCGTGTGCGATATGTCCCTCCGGGTCTTCGGTCCTTGCAAAGCTCTATGTACTGCGAGCGCAGCTACTTGCAGCTGAGAAGGACCGCGGAGCTAGCGGCGAATTCGGAGAGCGCTAAGCACGAAGTCAAGAAGCGAGACGTGTCCCTGCAACGCGGTGCTAAGAGCAGCTTCCTGGCGGCGGGGGCGAGCCCCGGCCACGAGACATTCTCGTCCTGGCAACGGATCTCTGTGAAGGGCGTAGGCGAAAAGCTTTCGTTTTCCATTCGAACTGCGAGAGAGGCAGACTGTTACACGGAGCTCTGAGAACAAAGGTGCACGCCCTAGGCTGGCTTGGGCAGAAGAAGCGTTCTCGAGCTCTTGGCTGCCCGCACACTGCTGGGTATTTGGCGCCCCTGCGGCGGCTTCTGGCCGCCGGCAAGTGAAAGCGGAGCAAGGCGTGGGCGAGGGCGGTGAACGAAGCGGCAAAAGCGCCGTGCTTGTGTGCACCACGTTAGAAGCTACTAGGAGAGGAAGGTGGTTGACTCTCGCTTGCCTTCCCAAGTGCCCTTAGCAGTCGGAAGGAGCAAGCTGAAGCACTGCTGCTTGTGCTGCTCTTTGGTTCCCTTGCAGCCCGCTGTGAAAGCATTGGCAGTCGCTTCTAGGCGCCGAGTTGCACACACACAGCACCACGCTAAGTGCCGCGGAGAAGGGAAATCCAGAGTGCAGCGAGGAGCTTGACGTGGCTTACGTGCAGTAAGGAGAAGGTGAACCTAAGCACAGCCTCTTCAATCTGGCCGCCTCTGCTCTGGTAGCAACTTTTGCAAGTCAGCAAAGGGAGACGCGAGTATGTAGAACGGAGGGCAGCTAGACGCCGTGTGTTATGCGCCCTTTCAGGGCTGCTGACAAGGGGCTACTTTAAGAACGCCTTCTTCGTCCTCGCGTCCTTCTCGCTTCGCTCTAGCTGCAAGGAGTACAGCACAGCGAAGGAGTGAGGACGGGCACTGCCCCAGCTTTTGCCCTGGCGTGCAACGGCTGTGTGCTGCTTTTCCAAGCAGCAAGAGCACTGAGAAGTGAAAGCGATTGTGAAGGAGCTCTTTGGCTGCTCGTGTGCTCTTCGCTGCACTGCGCCGCTCGCAAGCGGCTTCGTTCTTCGGCGTCTGCCGTCCGGAGAGAGCTGAACTGCAGCGGTCAGTTTCAGCTCTGCCCAACAGCGCGCTCTCAGTTCTGCGGACAAGCACGCCCTGTTGCCTTGGCTCCGAGTGCAAAGTCCCTAGCGAGCACTCACTCAGTGCAATGCACCCAGAAAGACGCTCTCGCTCGTCTTTCAAGGAGCGATTCCTAACAGCAGAAGCAGCAGAGGCACAAACTGGATGACGAGAAGGGACAATGTAGAACACGTCTCTGTCCTGGCACATTGTCGTGTGCGATACGTCCCTCCGGGTCTTCGGTCCTTGCGAAGCTCTATGTACTGCGAGCGCAGCTACTTGAAGCTGAGACGGACCGCGGAGCTAGCAGCGAATTCGGAGAACGCTAAGCACGAAGTCAAGAAGCGAGACGTGTCCCTGCAACGCGGTGCTAAGAGCAGCTTCCTCGCGGCGGGGGCGAGCTCCGGCCACAAGACATTCTCGTCCTAGCAACGGATCTCTGTGAAGGGCGTAGGCGAAAAGCTTTCGATTTCCATTCGAACTGCGAGAAAGGCAGACTGTTACACGGAGCTCTGAGAACAAAGGTGCACGCCCTAGGCGGGCTTGGGCAGAAGCAGCGTTCTCGAGCGCTTGGCTGCCGGCACACTGCTGGGTATGTGGCGCCCCTGCGGCGGCTTCTGGCCGCCGGCAAGTGAAAGCGGAGCCAGGCGTGGGCAAGGGCGGTGAACGAAGCGGCTAAGTGCCGTGCTTGTGTGCACCACGTTAGAGGCTACTAGGAGAGGAAGGTGGTTGACTCTCGCTTGCCTTCCCAAGTGCCCTTAGCAGTCGGAAGGAGCAAGCTGAAGCACTGCTGCTTGTGCTGCTCCTTGGTTCCCTTGCAGCCCGCTCTGAAAGCATTGGCGGTCACTTCTAGGCGCCGAGTTGCACACACACAGCACCACGCTAAGTGCCGCGGAGAAGGGAAATCCAGAGTGCAGCGAGGAGCTTGACGTGGCTTACGTGCAGTAAGGAGAAGGTGAACCTAAGCACAGCCTCTTCAATCTGGCCGCCTCTGCTCTGGTAGCAACTTTTGCAAGTCGGCAAAGGGAGACGCGAGTATGTAGAACGGAGGGCAGCGAGACGCCGTGTGTTATGCGCCCTTTCAGGGCTGCTGACAAGGGGCTACTTTAAGAACGCCTTCTTCGTCCTCGCGTCCTTCTCGCTTCGCTCTAGCTGCAAGGAGTACAGCACAGCGAAGGAGTGAGGACGGGCACTGCCCCAGCTTTCGCCCTGGCGTGCAACGGCTGTGTGCTGCTTTTCCAAGCAGCAAGAGCACTGAGAAGTGAAAGCGATTGTGAAGGAGCTCTTTGGCTGCTCGTGTGCTCTTCGCTGCACTGCACCGCTCGCAAGCGGCTTCGTTCTTCGGCGTCTGCCGTCCGGAGAGAGCTGAACTGCAGCGGTCAGTTTCAGCTCTGCCCAACAGCGCGCTCTCAGTTCTGCGGACAAGCACGCCCTGTTGCCTTGGCTCCGAGTGCAAAGTCCCTAGCGAGCACTCACTCAGTGCAATGCACCCAGAAAGACGCTCTCGCTCGTCTTTCAAGGAGCGATTCCTAACAGCAGAAGCAGCAGAGGCACAAACTGGATGACGAGAAGGGACAATGTAGAACACGTCTCTGTCCTGGCACATTGTCGTGTGCGATACGTCCCTCCGGGTCTTCGGTCCTTGCGAAGCTCTATGTACTGCGAGCGCAGCTACTTGAAGCTGAGACGGACCGCGGAGCTAGCAGCGAATTCGGAGAGCGCTAAGCACGAAGTCAAGAAGCGAGACGTGTCCCTGCAACGCGGTGCTAAGAGCAGCTTCCTCGCGGCGGGGGCGAGCTCCGGCCACAAGACATTCTCGTCCTAGCAACGGATCTCTGTGAAGGGCGTAGGCGAAAAGCTTTCGATTTCCATTCGAACTGCGAGAAAGGCAGACTGTTACACGGAGCTCTGAGAACAAAGGTGCACGCCCTAGGCGGGCTTGGGCAGAAGCAGCGTTCTCGAGCGCTTGGCTGCCGGCACACTGCTGGGTATGTGGCGCCCCTGCGGCGGCTTCTGGCCGCCGTCAAGTGAAAGCGGAGCCAGGCGTGGGCAAGGGCGGTGAACGAAGCGGCTAAGTGCCGTGCTTGTGTGCACCACGTTAGAGGCTACTAGGAGAGGAAGGTGGTTGACTCTCGCTTGCCTTCCCAAGTGCCCTTAGCAGTCGGAAGGAGCAAGCTGAAGCACTGCTGCTTGTGCTGCTCCTTGGTTCCCTTGCAGCCCGCTCTGAAAGCATTGGCGGTCACTTCTAGGCGCCGAGTTGCACACACACAGCACCACGCTAAGTGCCGCGGAGAAGGGAAATCCAGAGTGCAGCGAGGAGCTTGACGTGGCTTACGTGCAGTAAGGAGAAGGTGAACCTAAGCACAGCCTCTTCAATCTGGCCGCCTCTGCTCTGGTAGCAACTTTTGCAAGTCGGCAAAGGGAGACGCGAGTATGTAGAACGGAGGGCAGCGAGACGCCGTGTGTTATGCGCCCTTTCAGGGCTGCTGACAAGGGGCTACTTTAAGAACGCCTTCTTCGTCCTCGCGTCCTTCTCGCTTCGCTCTAGCTGCAAGGAGTACAGCACAGCGAAGGAGTGAGGACGGGCACTGCCCCAGCTTTCGCCCTGGCGTGCAACGGCTGTGTGCTGCTTTTCCAAGCAGCAAGAGCACTGAGAAGTGAAAGCGATTGTGAAGGAGCTCTTTGGCTGCTCGTGTGCTCTTCGCTGCACTGCACCGCTCGCAAGCGGCTTCGTTCTTCGGCGTCTGCCGTCCGGAGAGAGCTGAACTGCAGCGGTCAGTTTCAGCTCTGCCCAACAGCGCGCTCTCAGTTCTGCGGACAAGCACGCCCTGTTGCCTTGGCTCCGAGTGCAAAGTCCCTAGCGAGCACTCACTCAGTGCAATGCACCCAGAAAGACGCTCTCGCTCGTCTTTCAAGGAGCGATTCCTAACAGCAGAAGCAGCAGAGGCACAAACTGGATGACGAGAAGGGACAATGTAGAACACGTCTCTGTCCTGGCACATTGTCGTGTGCGATACGTCCCTCCGGGTCTTCGGTCCTTGCGAAGCTCTATGTACTGCGAGCGCAGCTACTTGAAGCTGAGACGGACCGCGGAGCTAGCAGCGAATTCGGAGAGCGCTAAGCACGAAGTCAAGAAGCGAGACGTGTCCCTGCAACGCGGTGCTAAGAGCAGCTTCCTCGCGGCGGGGGCGAGCTCCGGCCACAAGACATTCTCGTCCTAGCAACGGATCTCTGTGAAGGGCGTAGGCGAAAAGCTTTCGATTTCCATTCGAACTGCGAGAAAGGCAGACTGGTACACGGAGCTCTGAGAACAAAGGTGCACGCCCTAGGCGGGCTTGGGCAGAAGCAGCGTTCTCGAGCGCTTGGCTGCCGGCACACTGCTGGGTATGTGGCGCCCCTGCGGCGGCTTCTGGCCGCCGGCAAGTGAAAGCGGAGCCAGGCGTGGGCAAGGGCGGTGAACGAAGCGGCTAAGTGCCGTGCTTGTGTGCACCACGTTAGAGGCTACTAGGAGAGGAAGGTGGTTGACTCTCGCTTGCCTTCCCAAGTGCCCTTAGCAGTCGGAAGGAGCAAGCTGAAGCACTGCTGCTTGTGCTGCTCCTTGGTTCCCTTGCAGCCCGCTCTGAAAGCATTGGCGGTCACTTCTAGGCGCCGAGTTGCACACACACAGCACCACGCTAAGTGCCGCGGAGAAGGGAAATCCAGAGTGCAGCGAGGAGCTTGACGTGGCTTACGTGCAGTAAGGAGAAGGTGAACCTAAGCACAGCCTCTTCAATCTGGCCGCCTCTGCTCTGGTAGCAACTTTTGCAAGTCGGCAAAGGGAGACGCGAGTATGTAGAACGGAGGGCAGCTAGACGCCGTGTGTTATGCGCCCTTTCAGGGCTGCTGACAAGGGGCTACATTAAGAACGCCTTCTTCGTCCTCGCGTCCTTCTCGCTTCGCTCTAGCTGCAAGGAGTACAGCACAGCGAAGGAGTGAGGACGGGCACTGCCCCAGCTTTTGCCCTGGCGTGCAACGGCTGTGTGCTGCTTTTCCAAGCAGCAAGAGCACTGAGAAGTGAAAGCGATTGTGAAGGAGCTCTTTGGCTGCTCGTGTGCTCTTCGCTGCACTGCGCCGCTCGCAAGCGGCTTCGTTCTTCGGCGTCTGCCGTCCGGAGAGAGCTGAACTGCAGCGGTCAGTTTCAGCTCTGCCCAACAGCGCGCTCTCAGTTCTGCGGACAAGCACGCCCTGTTGCCTTGGCTCCGAGTGCAAAGTCCCTAGCGAGCACTCACTCAGTGCAATGCACCCAGAAAGACGCTCTCGCTCGTCTTTCAAGGAGCGATTCCTAACAGCAGAAGCAGCAGAGGCACAAACTGGATGACGAGAAGGGACAATGTAGAACACGTCTCTGTCCTGGCACATTGTCGTGTGCGATACGTCCCTCCGGGTCTTCGGTCCTTGCGAAGCTCTATGTACTGCGAGCGCAGCTACTTGAAGCTGAGACGGACCGCGGAGCTAGCAGCGAATTCGGAGAGCGCTAAGCACGAAGTCAAGAAGCGAGACGTGTCCCTGCAACGCGGTGCTAAGAGCAGCTTCCTCGCGGCGGGGGCGAGCTCCGGCCACAAGACATTCTCGTCCTAGCAACGGATCTCTGTGAAGGGCGTAGGCGAAAAGCTTTCGATTTCCATTCGAACTGCGAGAAAGGCAGACTGTTACACGGAGCTCTGAGAACAAAGGTGCACGCCCTAGGCGGGCTTGGGCAGAAGCAGCGTTCTCGAGCTCTTGGCTGCCCGCACACTGCTGGGTATGTGGCGCCCCTGCGGCGGCTTCTGGCCGCCGGCAAGTGAAAGCGGAGCCAGGCGTGGGCGAGGGCGGTGAACGAAGCGGCTAAGTGCCGTGCTTGTGTGCACCACGTTAGAGGCTACTAGGAGAGGAAGGTGGTTGACTCTCGCTTGCCTTCCCAAGTGCCCTTCGCAGTCGGAAGGAGCAAGCTGAAGCACTGCTGCTTGTGCTGCTCCTTGGTTCCCTTGCAGCCCGCTCTGAAAGCATTGGCAGTCGCTTCTAGGCGCCGAGTTGCACACACACAGCACCACGCTAAGTGCCGCGGAGAAGGGAAATCCAGAGTGCAGCGAGGAGCTGGACGTGGCTTACGTGCAGTAAGGAGAAGGTGAACCTAAGCACAGCCTCTTCAATCTGGCCGCCTCTGCTCTGGTAGCAACTTTTGCAAGTCAGCAAAGGGAGACGCGAGTATGTAGAACGGAGGGCAGCGAGACGCCGTGTGTTATGCGCCCTTTCAGGGCTGCTGACAAGGGGCTACTTTAAGAACGCCTTCTTCGTCCTCGCGTCCTTCTCGCTTCGCTCTAGCTGCAAGGAGTACAGCACAGCGAAGGAGTGAGGACGGGCACTGCCCCAGCTTTCGCCCTGGCGTGCAACGGCTGTGTGCTGCTTTTCCAAGCAGCAAGAGCACTGAGAAGTGAAAGCGATTGTGAAGGAGCTCTTTGGCTGCTCGTGTGCTCTTCGCTGCACTGCACCGCTCGCAAGCGGCTTCGTTCTTCGGCGTCTGCCGTCCGGAGAGAGCTGAACTGCAGCGGTCAGTTTCAGCTCTGCCCAACAGCGCGCTCTCAGTTCTGCGGACAAGCACGCCCTGTTGCCTTGGCTCCGAGTGCAAAGTCCCTAGCGAGCACTCACTCAGTGCAATGCACCCAGAAAGACGCTCTCGCTCGTCTTTCAAGGAGCGATTCCTAACAGCAGAAGCAGCAGAGGCACAAACTGGATGACGAGAAGGGACAATGTAGAACACGTCTCTGTCCTGGCACATTGTCGTGTGCGATACGTCCCTCCGGGTCTTCGGTCCTTGCGAAGCTCTATGTACTGCGAGCGCAGCTACTTGAAGCTGAGACGGACCGCGGAGCTAGCAGCGAATTCGGAGAGCGCTAAGCACGAAGTCAAGAAGCGAGACGTGTCCCTGCAACGCGGTGCTAAGAGCAGCTTCCTCGCGGCGGGGGCGAGCTCCGGCCACAAGACATTCTCGTCCTAGCAACGGATCTCTGTGAAGGGCGTAGGCGAAAAGCTTTCGATTTCCATTCGAACTGCGAGAAAGGCAGACTGTTACACGGAGCTCTGAGAACAAAGGTGCACGCCCTAGGCGGGCTTGGGCAGAAGCAGCGTTCTCGAGCGCTTGGCTGCCGGCACACTGCTGGGTATGTGGCGCCCCTGCGGCGGCTTCTGGCCGCCGGCAAGTGAAAGCGGAGCCAGGCGTGGGCAAGGGCGGTGAACGAAGCGGCTAAGTGCCGTGCTTGTGTGCACCACGTTAGAGGCTACTAGGAGAGGAAGGTGGTTGACTCTCGCTTGCCTTCCCAAGTGCCCTTAGCAGTCGGAAGGAGCAAGCTGAAGCACTGCTGCTTGTGCTGCTCCTTGGTTCCCTTGCAGCCCGCTCTGAAAGCATTGGCGGTCACTTCTAGGCGCCGAGTTGCACACACACAGCACCACGCTAAGTGCCGCGGAGAAGGGAAATCCAGAGTGCAGCGAGGAGCTTGACGTGGCTTACGTGCAGTAAGGAGAAGGTGAACCTAAGCACAGCCTCTTCAATCTGGCCGCCTCTGCTCTGGTAGCAACTTTTGCAAGTCGGCAAAGGGAGACGCGAGTATGTAGAACGGAGGGCAGCGAGACGCCGTGTGTTATGCGCCCTTTCAGGGCTGCTGACAAGGGGCTACTTTAAGAACGCCTTCTTCGTCCTCGCGTCCTTCTCGCTTCGCTCTAGCTGCAAGGAGTACAGCACAGCGAAGGAGTGAGGACGGGCACTGCCCCAGCTTTCGCCCTGGCGTGCAACGGCTGTGTGCTGCTTTTCCAAGCAGCAAGAGCACTGAGAAGTGAAAGCGATTGTGAAGGAGCTCTTTGGCTGCTCGTGTGCTCTTCGCTGCACTGCACCGCTCGCAAGCGGCTTCGTTCTTCGGCGTCTGCCGTCCGGAGAGAGCTGAACTGCAGCGGTCAGTTTCAGCTCTGCCCAACAGCGCGCTCTCAGTTCTGCGGACAAGCACGCCCTGTTGCCTTGGCTCCGAGTGCAAAGTCCCTAGCGAGCACTCACTCAGTGCAATGCACCCAGAAAGACGCTCTCGCTCGTCTTTCAAGGAGCGATTCCTAACAGCAGAAGCAGCAGAGGCACAAACTGGATGACGAGAAGGGACAATGTAGAACACGTCTCTGTCCTGGCACATTGTCGTGTGCGATACGTCCCTCCGGGTCTTCGGTCCTTGCGAAGCTCTATGTACTGCGAGCGCAGCTACTTGAAGCTGAGACGGACCGCGGAGCTAGCAGCGAATTCGGAGAGCGCTAAGCACGAAGTCAAGAAGCGAGACGTGTCCCTGCAACGCGGTGCTAAGAGCAGCTTCCTCGCGGCGGGGGCGAGCTCCGGCCACAAGACATTCTCGTCCTAGCAACGGATCTCTGTGAAGGGCGTAGGCGAAAAGCTTTCGATTTCCATTCGAACTGCGAGAAAGGCAGACTGTTACACGGAGCTCTGAGAACAAAGGTGCACGCCCTAGGCGGGCTTGGGCAGAAGCAGCGTTCTCGAGCGCTTGGCTGCCGGCACACTGCTGGGTATGTGGCGCCCCTGCGGCGGCTTCTGGCCGCCGTCAAGTGAAAGCGGAGCCAGGCGTGGGCAAGGGCGGTGAACGAAGCGGCTAAGTGCCGTGCTTGTGTGCACCACGTTAGAGGCTACTAGGAGAGGAAGGTGGTTGACTCTCGCTTGCCTTCCCAAGTGCCCTTAGCAGTCGGAAGGAGCAAGCTGAAGCACTGCTGCTTGTGCTGCTCCTTGGTTCCCTTGCAGCCCGCTCTGAAAGCATTGGCGGTCACTTCTAGGCGCCGAGTTGCACACACACAGCACCACGCTAAGTGCCGCGGAGAAGGGAAATCCAGAGTGCAGCGAGGAGCTTGACGTGGCTTACGTGCAGTAAGGAGAAGGTGAACCTAAGCACAGCCTCTTCAATCTGGCCGCCTCTGCTCTGGTAGCAACTTTTGCAAGTCGGCAAAGGGAGACGCGAGTATGTAGAACGGAGGGCAGCTAGACGCCGTGTGTTATGCGCCCTTTCAGGGCTGCTGACAAGGGGCTACTTTAAGAACGCCTTCTTCGTCCTCGCGTCCTTCTCGCTTCGCTCTAGCTGCAAGGAGTACAGCACAGCGAAGGAGTGAGGACGGGCACTGCCCCAGCTTTTGCCCTGGCGTGCAACGGCTGTGTGCTGCTTTTCCAAGCAGCAAGAGCACTGAGAAGTGAAAGCGATTGTGAAGGAGCTCTTTGGCTGCTCGTGTGCTCTTCGCTGCACTGCGCCGCTCGCAAGCGGCTTCGTTCTTCGGCGTCTGCCGTCCGGAGAGAGCTGAACTGCAGCGGTCAGTTTCAGCTCTGCCCAACAGCGCGCTCTCAGTTCTGCGGACAAGCACGCCCTGTTGCCTTGGCTCCGAGTGCAAAGTCCCTAGCGAGCACTCACTCAGTGCAATGCACCCAGAAAGACGCTCTCGCTCGTCTTTCAAGGAGCGATTCCTAACAGCAGAAGCAGCAGAGGCACAAACTGGATGACGAGAAGGGACAATGTAGAACACGTCTCTGTCCTGGCACATTGTCGTGTGCGATACGTCCCTCCGGGTCTTCGGTCCTTGCGAAGCTCTATGTACTGCGAGCGCAGCTACTTGAAGCTGAGACGGACCGCGGAGCTAGCAGCGAATTCGGAGAGCGCTAAGCACGAAGTCAAGAAGCGAGACGTGTCCCTGCAACGCGGTGCTAAGAGCAGCTTCCTCGCGGCGGGGGCGAGCTCCGGCCACAAGACATTCTCGTCCTAGCAACGGATCTCTGTGAAGGGCGTAGGCGAAAAGCTTTCGATTTCCATTCGAACTGCGAGAAAGGCAGACTGTTACACGGAGCTCTGAGAACAAAGGTGCACGCCCTAGGCGGGCTTGGGCAGAAGCAGCGTTCTCGAGCTCTTGGCTGCCCGCACACTGCTGGGTATGTGGCGCCCCTGCGGCGGCTTCTGGCCGCCGGCAAGTGAAAGCGGAGCCAGGCGTGGGCGAGGGCGGTGAACGAAGCGGCTAAGTGCCGTGCTTGTGTGCACCACGTTAGAGGCTACTAGGAGAGGAAGGTGGTTGACTCTCGCTTGCCTTCCCAAGTGCCCTTCGCAGTCGGAAGGAGCAAGCTGAAGCACTGCTGCTTGTGCTGCTCCTTGGTTCCCTTGCAGCCCGCTCTGAAAGCATTGGCAGTCGCTTCTAGGCGCCGAGTTGCACACACACAGCACCACGCTAAGTGCCGCGGAGAAGGGAAATCCAGAGTGCAGCGAGGAGCTGGACGTGGCTTACGTGCAGTAAGGAGAAGGTGAACCTAAGCACAGCCTCTTCAATCTGGCCGCCTCTGCTCTGGTAGCAACTTTTGCAAGTCAGCAAAGGGAGACGCGAGTATGTAGAACGGAGGGCAGCGAGACGCCGTGTGTTATGCGCCCTTTCAGGGCTGCTGACAAGGGGCTACTTTAAGAACGCCTTCTTCGTCCTCGCGTCCTTCTCGCTTCGCTCTAGCTGCAAGGAGTACAGCACAGCGAAGGAGTGAGGACGGGCACTGCCCCAGCTTTCGCCCTGGCGTGCAACGGCTGTGTGCTGCTTTTCCAAGCAGCAAGAGCACTGAGAAGTGAAAGCGATTGTGAAGGAGCTCTTTGGCTGCTCGTGTGCTCTTCGCTGCACTGCGCCGCTCGCAAGCGGCTTCGTTCTTCGGCGTCTGCCGTCCGGAGAGAGCTGAACTGCAGCGGTCAGTTTCAGCTCTGCCCAACAGCGCGCTCTCAGTTCTGCGGACAAGCACGCCCTGTTGCCTTGGCTCCGAATGCAAAGTCCCTAGCGAGCACTCACTCAGTGCAATGCACCCAGAAAGACGCTCTCGCTCGTCTTTCAAGGAGCGATTCCTAACAGCAGAAGCAGCAGAGGCACAAACTGGATGACGAGAAGGGACAATGTAGAACACGTCTCTGTCCTGGCACATTGTCGTGTGCGATACGTCCCTCCGGGTCTTCGGTCCTTGCGAAGCTCTATGTACTGCGAGCGCAGCTACTTGCAGCTGAGAAGGACCGCGGAGCTAGCAGCGAATTCGGAGAGCGCTAAGCACGAAGTCAAGAAGCGAGACGTGTCCCTGCAACGCGGTGCTAAGAGCAACTTCCTCGCGGCGGGGGCGAGCCCCGGCCACAAGACATTCTCGTCCTGGCAACGGATCTCTGTGAAGGGCGTAGGCGAAAAGCTTTCGTTTTCCATTCGAACTGCGAGAGAGGCAGACTGTTACACGGAGCTCTGAGAACAAAGGTGCACGCCCTAGGCGGGCTTGGGCAGAAGCAGCGTTCTCGAGCGCTTGGCTGCCGGCACACTGCTGGGTATGTGGCGCCCCTGCGGCGGCTTCTGGCCGCCGGCAAGTGAAAGCGGAGCCAGGCGTGGGCAAGGGCGGTGAACGAAGCGGCTAAGTGCCGTGCTTGTGTGCACCACGTTAGAGGCTACTAGGAGAGGAAGGTGGTTGACTCTCGCTTGCCTTCCCAAGTGCCCTTAGCAGTCGGAAGGAGCAAGCTGAAGCACTGCTGCTTGTGCTGCTCCTTGGTTCCCTTGCAGCCCGCTCTGAAAGCATTGGCGGTCACTTCTAGGCGCCGAGTTGCACACACACAGCACCACGCTAAGTGCCGCGGAGAAGGGAAATCCAGAGTGCAGCGAGGAGCTTGACGTGGCTTACGTGCAGTAAGGAGAAGGTGAACCTAAGCACAGCCTCTTCAATCTGGCCGCCTCTGCTCTGGTAGCAACTTTTGCAAGTCGGCAAAGGGAGACGCGAGTATGTAGAACGGAGGGCAGCTAGACGCCGTGTGTTATGCGCCCTTTCAGGGCTGCTGACAAGGGGCTACTTTAAGAACGCCTTCTTCGTCCTCGCGTCCTTCTCGCTTCGCTCTAGCTGCAAGGAGTACAGCACAGCGAAGGAGTGAGGACGGGCACTGCCCCAGCTTTTGCCCTGGCGTGCAACGGCTGTGTGCTGCTTTTCCAAGCAGCAAGAGCACTGAGAAGTGAAAGCGATTGTGAAGGAGCTCTTTGGCTGCTCGTGTGCTCTTCGCTGCACTGCGCCGCTCGCAAGCGGCTTCGTTCTTCGGCGTCTGCCGTCCGGAGAGAGCTGAACTGCAGCGGTCAGTTTCAGCTCTGCCCAACAGCGCGCTCTCAGTTCTGCGGACAAGCACGCCCTGTTGCCTTGGCTCCGAGTGCAAAGTCCCTAGCGAGCACTCACTCAGTGCAATGCACCCAGAAAGACGCTCTCGCTCGTCTTTCAAGGAGCGATTCCTAACAGCAGAAGCAGCAGAGGCACAAACTGGATGACGAGAAGGGACAATGTAGAACACGTCTCTGTCCTGGCACATTGTCGTGTGCGATACGTCCCTCCGGGTCTTCGGTCCTTGCGAAGCTCTATGTACTGCGAGCGCAGCTACTTGAAGCTGAGACGGACCGCGGAGCTAGCAGCGAATTCGGAGAGCGCTAAGCACGAAGTCAAGAAGCGAGACGTGTCCCTGCAACGCGGTGCTAAGAGCAGCTTCCTCGCGGCGGGGGCGAGCTCCGGCCACAAGACATTCTCGTCCTAGCAACGGATCTCTGTGAAGGGCGTAGGCGAAAAGCTTTCGATTTCCATTCGAACTGCGAGAAAGGCAGACTGTTACACGGAGCTCTGAGAACAAAGGTGCACGCCCTAGGCGGGCTTGGGCAGAAGCAGCGTTCTCGAGCTCTTGGCTGCCCGCACACTGCTGGGTATGTGGCGCCCCTGCGGCGGCTTCTGGCCGCCGGCAAGTGAAAGCGGAGCCAGGCGTGGGCGAGGGCGGTGAACGAAGCGGATAAGTGCCGTGCTTGTGTGCACCACGTTAGAGGCTACTAGGAGAGGAAGGTGGTTGACTCTCGCTTGCCTTCCCAAGTGCCCTTAGCAGTCGGAAGGAGCAAGCTGAAGCACTGCTGCTTGTGCTGCTCCTTGGTTCCCTTGCAGCCCGCTCTGAAAGCATTGGCAGTCGCTTCTAGGCGCCGAGTTGCACACACACAGCACCACGCTAAGTGCCGCGGAGAAGGGAAATCCAGAGTGCAGCGAGGAGCTGGACGTGGCTTACGTGCAGTAAGGAGAAGGTGAACCTAAGCACAGCCTCTTCAATCTGGCCGCCTCTGCTCTGGTAGCAACTTTTGCAAGTCAGCAAAGGGAGACGCGAGTATGTAGAACGGAGGGCAGCGAGACGCCGTGTGTTATGCGCCCTTTCAGGGCTGCTGACAAGGGGCTACTTTAAGAACGCCTTCTTCGTCCTCGCGTCCTTCTCGCTTCGCTCTAGCTGCAAGGAGTACAGCACAGCGAAGGAGTGAGGACGGGCACTGCCCCAGCTTTCGCCCTGGCGTGCAACGGCTGTGTGCTGCTTTTCCAAGCAGCAAGAGCACTGAGAAGTGAAAGCGATTGTGAAGGAGCTCTTTGGCTGCTCGTGTGCTCTTCGCTGCACTGCGCCGCTCGCAAGCGGCTTCGTTCTTCGGCGTCTGCCGTCCGGAGAGAGCTGAACTGCAGCGGTCAGTTTCAGCTCTGCCCAACAGCGCGCTCTCAGTTCTTCGGACAAGCACGCCCTGTTGCCTTGGCTCCGAGTGCAAAGTCCCTAGCGAGCACTCACTCAGTGCAATGCACCCAGAAAGACGCTCTCGCTCGTCTTTCAAGGAGCGATTCCTAACAGCAGAAGCAGCAGAGGCACAAACTGGATGACGAGAAGGGACAATGTAGAACACGTCTCTGTCCTGGCACATTGTCGTGTGCGATACGTCCCTCCGGGTCTTCGGTCCTTGCGAAGCTCTATGTACTGCGAGCGCAGCTACTTGAAGCTGAGACGGACCGCGGAGCTAGCAGCGAATTCGGAGAGCGCTAAGCACGAAGTCAAGAAGCGAGACGTGTCCCTGCAACGCGGTGCTAAGAGCAGCTTCCTCGCGGCGGGGGCGAGCTCCGGCCACAAGACATTCTCGTCCTAGCAACGGATCTCTGTGAAGGGCGTAGGCGAAAAGCTTTCGATTTCCATTCGAACTGCGAGAAAGGCAGACTGTTACACGGAGCTCTGAGAACAAAGGTGCACGCCCTAGGCGGGCTTGGGCAGAAGCAGCGTTCTCGAGCTCTTGGCTGCCCGCACACTGCTGGGTATGTGGCGCCCCTGCGGCGGCTTCTGGCCGCCGGCAAGTGAAAGCGGAGCCAGGCGTGGGCGAGGGCGGTGAACGAAGCGGCTAAGTGCCGTGCTTGTGTGCACCACGTTAGAGGCTACTAGGAGAGGAAGGTGGTTGACTCTCGCTTGCCTTCCCAAGTGCCCTTCGCAGTCGGAAGGAGCAAGCTGAAGCACTGCTGCTTGTGCTGCTCCTTGGTTCCCTTGCAGCCCGCTCTGAAAGCATTGGCAGTCGCTTCTAGGCGCCGAGTTGCACACACACAGCACCACGCTAAGTGCCGCGGAGAAGGGAAATCCAGAGTGCAGCGAGGAGCTGGACGTGGCTTACGTGCAGTAAGGAGAAGGTGAACCTAAGCACAGCCTCTTCAATCTGGCCGCCTCTGCTCTGGTAGCAACTTTTGCAAGTCAGCAAAGGGAGACGCGAGTATGTAGAACGGAGGGCAGCGAGACGCCGTGTGTTATGCGCCCTTTCAGGGCTGCTGACAAGGGGCTACTTTAAGAACGCCTTCTTCGTCCTCGCGTCCTTCTCGCTTCGCTCTAGCTGCAAGGAGTACAGCACAGCGAAGGAGTGAGGACGGGCACTGCCCCAGCTTTCGCCCTGGCGTGCAACGGCTGTGTGCTGCTTTTCCAAGCAGCAAGAGCACTGAGAAGTGAAAGCGATTGTGAAGGAGCTCTTTGGCTGCTCGTGTGCTCTTCGCTGCACTGCGCCGCTCGCAAGCGGCTTCGTTCTTCGGCGTCTGCCGTCCGGAGAGAGCTGAACTGCAGCGGTCAGTTTCAGCTCTGCCCAACAGCGCGCTCTCAGTTCTGCGGACAAGCACGCCCTGTTGCCTTGGCTCCGAATGCAAAGTCCCTAGCGAGCACTCACTCAGTGCAATGCACCCAGAAAGACGCTCTCGCTCGTCTTTCAAGGAGCGATTCCTAACAGCAGAAGCAGCAGAGGCACAAACTGGATGACGAGAAGGGACAATGTAGAACACGTCTCTGTCCTGGCACATTGTCGTGTGCGATACGTCCCTCCGGGTCTTCGGTCCTTGCGAAGCTCTATGTACTGCGAGCGCAGCTACTTGCAGCTGAGAAGGACCGCGGAGCTAGCAGCGAATTCGGAGAGCGCTAAGCACGAAGTCAAGAAGCGAGACGTGTCCCTGCAACGCGGTGCTAAGAGCAACTTCCTGGCGGCGGGGGCGAGCCCCGGCCACAAGACATTCTCGTCCTGGCAACGGATCTCTGTGAAGGGCGTAGGCGAAAAGCTTTCGTTTTCCATTCGAACTGCGAGAGAGGCAGACTGTTACACGGAGCTCTGAGAACAAAGGTGCACGCCCTAGGCGGGCTTGGGCAGAAGCAGCGTTCTCGAGCTCTTGGCTGCCGGCACACTGCTGGGTATGTGGCGCCCCTGCGGCGGCTTCTGGCCGCCGACAAGTGAAAGCGGAGCAAGGCGTGGGCGAGGGCGAGGGCGGTGAACGAAGCGGCAAAAGCGCCGTGCTTGTGTGCACCACGTTAGAGGCTACTAGGAGAGGAAGGTGGTTGACTCTCGCTTGCCTTCCCAAGTGCCCTTAGCAGTCGGAAGGAGCAAGCTGAAGCACTGCTGCTTGTGCTGCTCCTTGGTTCCCTTGCAGCCCGCTCTGAAAGCATTGGCGGTCACTTCTAGGTGCCGAGTTGCACACACACAGCACCACGCTAAGTGCCGCGGAGAAGGGAAATCCAGAGTGCAGCGAGGAGCTGGACGTGGCTTACGTGCAGTAAGGAGAATGTGAACCAAGGCACTGCCTCTTCAATCTGGCCGCCTCTGCTCTGGTAGCAACTTTTGCAAGTCAGCAAAGGGAGCCGCGAGTATGTAGAACGGAGGGCAGCTAGACGCCGAGTGTTATGCGCCCTTTCAGGGCTGCTGCCAGGGGGCTACTTTAAGAGCGCCTTGTCCTTCTTCCTCGCGTCCATCTGGCTTCGCTTTAGCTGCAAGGAGTACAGCACAGCGAAGGCGTGAGGACGGGCACTGCCCCAGCTTTTGCCCTGGCCTGCCTGTGCTCCGCCTTTAGCTGCACACCAGAACAATGGCATTTCTTTCCCGCAAGGTAAAAAGGGCTTTAGTGTAGCCTTAGGAATGGCAAGTGCCTAGGCATTAAGTTGAGCGACCACGTATGAGGGAGTCTTTAGAGGTTTCCTCCCCCATGGCGCAGGTTTATTCTCATTTTCGTGCTGAACTGAAAAGTCCGGGCATGGCAAGTCTGCCCTGCCTTGTGCAGAGACGAACACAAATGTGGGGCTATGATCCTCTGTGTTCGGAGCTCTGCTTCCGGGTGTGTGGGCCGCCATGAGCCCGCAGCAGCCGCCGAGGACAGTGTGGATTGTGGATGAGGCTGGGCTGGCGCCCCCCCCCCCGCTGGTCTGACAGCGGCAGGAGCTGCGTCGGAGCGGCATTGCCTGAGGGCCCCATGGGGGGCGGGGAGAGAGCCGGGATTGACCCCGAACGACACCGGAAGCGATATCCGTAGGGCCCGGAAGGCCAGCGTTGCCATCGAGTTTGGCCGGTAGGAGGCTTCTAAGGTGCTTTGAAAGGTGGAGCTTCTTTGCTCTAGGACAGTCTGGGAGAGCTGAGGGTGTCCAATCTGGAGAACAGAAGGCTCCAGGGAGACCTTCGAGCCCCTTGCAGTGCCTGCTGGGGCTCCAAGATAGCTGGGGAGGGACTTTGGAAAAGGTTCTGGACTCGCAGGACAAGGGGGAATAGCTTCAAACTGCCAGAGGGCTGGGGTAGATGGGATATTGGAAAGGAATTCTTCCTTGTGTGGGTGCTGAGGCCTGGCACATGTTGCTCAAAGAGGCTGTGTAGGAGCCCCATGGCAGGAAGTGTCCAGGGCCAGGCTGGAGCAGACATGGAGCAACCTGGACTAGTGGAAAAGTGTCCCTGCCCATGTCAGGATGTGGGAAGAAGAGACTCTGTCTCTAAGGTCGCTTCCAGTCCAAACCATTCTGGGATTCTAGGATTCATGGAAGGCCCTTTTCCAAGTGAAGTGTTGTATCTCTTGGCTCCCAGCTTGTAGTTGCCAGTTCTTCTGGAAGCAGGCGTGGCGAAGCAGCTGTGATGAGCCATGGGTTCTCAATAGGACGAGTGTGATATATTTGCAGAGAGGAAGGCTGCAGACAGATCTTCAAGGTCCAGGTAAAATAAGCAAAGGATTGAATAAAAGCCAAAGGTTGGTTGTGTTAGTTTGCTGGCTGTTGAAATGGCCCCAGGTCATTTTCAACATTTCTAATTTGGATTTGTTTGAGTAAAAAATGAATGTGTTACCTCCAGCGTAGGCTCTCCAATGCATCTCCATGTGCTCCCATCTCTTTGTTGTATATCGGGTTCTATTAACTGAAGACAGAATCATAACACAGTAGTAAAACATTTAGAGGCGTAGTTAGCCAGCTTCAGGAGTTTTCAACTCTGCTGTTGACTTTTCTGGTAACTGTAGGCAAGGCAACACAATCCAGTTACTCCACTTTCCACTTTCTTTTCCTCTCTGAGGAAAAGATGATCTTTTTTTTTTTTTTTTTTTCTTCTCATTTTGAAAATAGCCTTGAATGAAGAGAGTTATGCATGTGGCATGTAGGATTCATTACTTTACCTTTCTCTTCTGCTGTCTTTCGCGTACTAGTCTTTTTAAAATTTTTTGTCGCTGTTCTCCATTCAGTAGGTTTGAAAGAATTCTAATTGTTGAGATGATGGTTCTTTGAAGGCTCACTTAGCCCACCTTTTGGGTGAAGGAAAGAAGAAGACAAGGTCCTCTAGGAAGAGTAAAAAGCATACTTTCAAGAGACATTCAGAGATGTCTGCTGATGCCATGCAATTACCGTGTAATCAGCAGAAATGTGTTGGAAAAACACCCATCAGTGACTTCACAAGAAAGCCACACTCAAGACAGGTAAAGAACAGAAGCATAAAACCCCAAAGGTATGAAATGGACAGATTTTCATTGGGAATGAGCAACTCCTGAATTCTTGGTTCTAGAACTAGGGGCTTGTAATAAATAGACTGTCTCCTTGCCAAACGTAAATTTGGTGTCATGAACTGCTCACTGCCCGTTGAAGTGCAGGGCTAGTAGATTAATATTTGCCATGGCAGGCATATTGTATGGCTTTCCTGTTAAAAAGAAATTGGTTTTGCTCATAGCAATCTAGATATGTACCCAGTCTGACACCTATTTTTTAGGCTATATTTCCAAGTAAATGGCTTCCACGATGATGCAGTAAGTTTATGTCATGAACAGGAATGAAGTGATTGCATGCATCCTTTTTTAGCCTAAGCCAGCTGCTGAATAATGAGACAGAGACTCTCACTGACGCCAAGGAGTGCCCGTGCTTTTGGGAAAAGCACTGGGCAGATAAAGCCTATTTCCACATTTCTTGCTAGCGTCTCCTTCAAAGTTCATGGGTTTGCTCATCTTTTAGAGCTGTTCTAGATGTCTTTGTAGTTTACATGTACTAAATGTAGCAGGTATTGCTTTCATGGCGTCCTACTAGATTTGAAGTTGGGATCTACTCAGGCTTCAATGTCTCAGAAGAAGCAACGTTGATTCTTTGAATTCCGTTCTTGAACGTGAGAATGCTACTTATGTAGTTAATGAATTAATTAAATCGAATTCACTTGAATGGAAAAATTGTCTTGTTCATGTAGATTTTAACTTGGGAAATTGATATTTGAGTTCTACTTTTCATTGTTGTTGCTTTTCTGTATTGTTTGATTGCACAGATAGCAGATGTACTGACCAAGTATTGTGTGAAACTGGAGGAAATGTCCTTCCTCTTGGCAGCTGATGTTCACAAGCTCATTAACGCTAAGGCCATGGTAAATGTTTTACCTGGGGCAAGATAGCAGTCTGAATATTCCTAGAATGTCTTTCTTTCCCCAGATGAAATTCATTTTTTCTGCCTATCAATCACTGAAATATAGAAGAAATTTCTACTTGGCAGGGTATTGGTTATCATTTGTGTTCTTTTCTCCCCTCATTTTCTGTAGAAGAGACAATTTTTGGTTTGTTTTTGCATGTTGAAGCAGAGGAAGAAGAAGATGAGGAGAGGATTCCTTGTAAAAGTGAAGAAAATGAGCATGCAGAACAGGGACTAAGCATTATGCAGGTAAGCGAGCAAGAGAATAAGTTTGAAAGTGAAGGCAGTTTTGTCCAAAAGAAGGAGGAATAGGACGTCTTTTTGCTGAGAATGAATAGAAAGGTTTTTTGCATTTAGTTTGTATACGAAGCGCACAGGGCTCTAGATCCTTTTGTGGGAAAATGGAGTGTGTAAAGTTGCCAATCATTTTGGAGCGAATTTGGAGGGTGAATTTGGGGTGCCAGGTGAATTTTGGGTCGAATTCTGGGGATTTGGGGTTTCCCAGGTGAATTTCTGAGGTGAAAAGGTTCAAAAAGGTTTTTTTTTGAAAGCAAGTTAAAGCCAGAAGGTTATTGAAAATTAATAGATGTGATGCAAGTAGGTAATATGCAGACGATACACAGCGAGACAAATCATGGGAAAAATACAGTGGTAACACATGAGTGTGTGAGGATGGGATCAGTATAGCTAAGGCTCAGTTGAAGCTGAATTTGGAAAAGCATGCCAAAACTAAGAATAATAAAGGCACCTACGGGTATTTCAGTGGGAAAAGGAAGATGAAAAGAAACCTATCACACCTCCCCTATTCCCCCCCCCCCCCACCCCCATAAGCCAGACAGGACTAGTGACAACAGACAAGGAGAAGGCTGAGGTACTCAACAAGTGTTGGTCTCAATTTTTACTGCCAGTCACTATTTCCACATCTCTCAGGTTATTGGACTGGTGGACTTGATTCTAACCCATAGTAGCAGGTCAGCTTTCAGACCACTTGAGGAACCTGAGCATGCAAGACCATGGCACCCACCCAGAGGCATGTCAGGGCCCTGAGAGAACTGGCAGCTGTAGTTGCTAAGGTGCTTCCTCCATCATATTTGAGAAATCAAGGCAACCAGCTGAAGTCTCCAGACACTGTGTTGTATTGACTCCAATCCTCTTGGTCTTTTTTGTAAATCTTAGAGCTCTGAGTCAATTTCTGCAGAGGATTCCCAATGCAGTTTCAAAAATGGAATCTTTGTTACTGGTCCTCATGTTGATCTTGGATATTTCCATTTTCTGCACTCCTTTATTTTCGAAACATTTGTAATGACTGAAAAGAAAGCTGAGACGAGGCATTATGCTCTTTCCAGTGATAGAAATGGACCTGTATTCTTTTCAGACAAATATATTTTTGCTGTGTCTAAGCACATGTGCATACCTGTGTTTGATTTATGTGTCCAGGTTTTGGCAGTGGGGCAGCCACAGGGCCGTCCTGTGACAATGGCCCAGGTGCTGCCCCGTCCCGCTTTCTTCCAACTGGCTCCACTTCAGGATGTCCTCCCTGCTGAGAGAAGAGGCTGGGACAGCACCTTTAGAAATGTGACTTTCTGGGTTTTTTTTTGTTTCGTTTTGTTTTGTTATTTTTAAAGTTACTAAAACCCTTCACCCTGATTTTTTGTGTTGGGTTTGGGGCTTTTTTTTTCAGTTTTGGGTGGGTTTTTTGGTGGGCTTTTTGGGGGGCTTTTTTTGTCTCTTTGGGGATTATTGGTTGGGGGGTTTTGTGTGTTTGTTTGGTCTGCTTTTTTTGTTTGTTTTTTTATTACGGTTTTGTAGAGTTTTTTTAAGCAAATTGATTGGAAAACTGAATAGTCCTCCACTATAGTCTCCTGGATTCACCTGAGACTCTTCCTAGGCATCTCCCTGATCTTTTTTGCAATGAGTCTCACATCATTCTCCTGAAGAAACTGTCTGCTTATGGTTTGCATGGGTGGGCTGTTTGCTGGGTGACAAACTGGGTGATGGCCAGGCCCACAGAGTGGTGGGAAATAGAGTTCATCCAGCTGGTCCCCAAGGCTCAGTCTTGGGCCCAGTCCTGTTTAATATCTTGCTCAGTGATCTGGACAAGGGGATAGAGTACACGCCCAGGAAGTTCACAGATGATGCAAAGTTGGCTGGTAGCGTTTTTTTTCTTCTGGAGGACAGCAGGCTCTGCTTCTTCTTCCTCCTGTTCCGAGGTCGCTGCTCCCTCTTCATCCCTCATTAAGTGTGCTGATTTTGTCACTTGGATGAGAAAACAAACAATTTTAGCAACAATACTGGTGGCAGGGTACAAGAAAGGAAGAGTTCACATGAATCCCCCCCCCAACAACAGACAATACCTGATGGCTCCTCTGCCCAGCTTACTGACTACACCGGAACCCATTGTCCCCCAAAGATACTCCCTTCTCCCTGCCCCCAGCCATGATGTGAGATGGAATAGAATAACTAAGATTAAGATTCTCCCTATATAACTCCATCATACTTCGATTCTGGGAAAAACAATTCTTGAAGTTCTATCATTTCAGATCATTTGAATTTGAATTGGCATACTAAAAAGTCTAGCCAGAAACTCATGACAATATTAATAGCCCATTCTAGAATGTCCGAGATGATAGACACTTCTTTCAAGAGAATGTGATACCTCACGTGACTTCTCCAGAATTTAAATGAACAGCGGGAGTAGTCTACAAGATTCTTGCTGCCATCTGGATTTCCTGGTTTTTGGCTGGTCTATGTAAGCCAACCAGCTATTCAGCAGAGGGAATATTAGTGTGCTACTTGATGGTATGTGAGATGGAACACAGTAATTTATGGCTTTTTGCATAGTGATGAAGCTGTAAAGAAAGCTCCGTAATGCTCTGACAAGGAGGCTGCTGGACTTCAAGTAGCAAAGGCCCAAAACGAACCAGTGAAAAGGTGTCATTGAAAAAAAAAAAAAAAAAAAAAAGCCAGGTGGGGAGCAAAGTGATACTTAAGGGCAGTTTAGTGAAAGAGGAAATCTAGTGAAAAAAAGGTCCAAGAGTGAAGGAATAACAGGGAAAATGAAACTAAGGAAGGAAATCAATCTCAGCTAATCATTTCAGAAGCTAACAAGTTGTCATTGCAATGATGCATAAAGTGAGAAATTATAAATATGTCTGCGCCAAAATCTGAATTATGAACTTTATTGCATTCTGTCTTTCACGGAATCATACAACAGTCTGTGATTAAAGATCACCTAGTCCTACTTCCTTGCCAGGTAGATCTTACAGTAGATCAAATTGCTCAAGACTAGCCAAACTGATAAGGAGCACTCTCAATGATGGGGCATCCACAACTTCTCTGGAACAGCCGTTTGAGTGTCTCACCAGCTTCATTGTAGAAAAGCTTTTCCTTTTAGCCAATCTAAACCTAGTCTCAGTTTGAAAGCATGTCCCCTTGTCCTTTCTCTGCAAACCTTCCTAAAAAGTCTTTCTCCATTGGTCTTATACCCTCTTTACATATTCAAAGGCCACAATACTGTCTCTCCAGAAACCTCTCTTCTCCAGGCTAAAAGATCCTATTTTTCACAAGAACCAGGTCATAAACTGAAATGGAAGACATCTCAGGAGATCAGATCATCCAACAGCTCAGCGTAAGAATAGCTCTGAAGTCAGATCAACTAGCTTAGGGCTGTGTCTGTTTGAATTTTGAAAATTAGCAGGACTTGAAATGCTTCAAGGAAGAGAACTCTGGGTGGCTCCAGAAACAGCCTGAGAAACTCGAGCAAACTCGAAACCTCAGAAACTACCACTGCTTTCTCTCCCTCAGCCCAAGCAGTCCCAAAGAAGAAGTGTTCCCAGCAGGCTGGGATAGCACGCATATACACTACATATACATGACAGGCATCGCCAGCAGCCACATCCTGCTCCTTTCTGTGGCTGGCAAGAGTGAGACTGGATGTTTACATGTGGGCAACCTGGGTCCCTCCAGCAGCTCACACACTCAGCCTGCCCAGTGACCCCACTGAATTCCAGTATTCGCAGTGTGCCAAGGCCACAGCACTACTCCGCTTGCTGGCACAGACCATCACACGCCTCCTAAATCAGTCAGGACTCCCCTGGTCCCACAGCCAGCACCCCACTTGCTCTCCCCCAGGCCACTGCCATTGTTCACCAACTTCTCCACTTTGATCTTTGCTGGTGCTCTCAACACTGGCACACCCAGATGTTCTGCAGCTGTTGTCTCCTGGTGGAAAGGACTTGTAAAGCCGTGTTTCCACACAGGACTTCCACAACCTTTCAAAGCAACCTTTTCTGGGGTATGAACAATCTCATTCAAATGTCAACATTTCTTTTCCCATATGTGAAATCAGAATTTCCTTCTTCCGGGCATGCCCAAAACAAGGCACAAACTACATTGTGCCTTCTGTTTCACATGCTGAGTCGTTTGTAAACAATGCTAGGAGAATACCTGTTTTGATCCAAGCTAATCTCTGGCCCTTATAGTGCTTTCGGTAGTTAGTTTTGCTTTGCTATTTACTTGATGTCCCATTGAATTGTTGAATCATAAACAGACTATCTGTCTGTATAGCAGCATAGCAGTGATGAATAAATGCAAGAGAAGGAGCAAGGTGATTGTTTGCTAGACTCTTCCTAGAAACTGAGAAATCTGTTACTTAATGCTGACCACAGCAGATGGAGGAAGCATCCTACATGATGTCAAAGCAATGAAGCTGTAATCACTTTTATGATTACAGTCAAGGCACTGCTTTTGCCACCATAAGTGGAGTGCAGGGAATCTTAAAAGACGACACTCTAACTGTTGTCCATGCTCACTGAGAAAATAATGCTTTTACAGCAGAGCAGGTCTCACCGCAGCTAAATCATGGCTTCAACTGTACACCGCCTTCAAAAAAGCCCACAAAAACACAAATGAAAGGATTTGGAACCCAAGGGAATCTCGGATTGTGACATCAGCTCACTTTGGATTCTTTCCAAATTCTCAATTCCATTTTCTTCCCAGCCAATTATCCCACCTAACCTGAGATGTAACTTATGGATATCCAACACATCTAGTTACCTTAGAATTAGATTGCCACTAGGCAAAAAGACAGAAACAAGCAGTTAAGTTCAGACTGAAACCAAGGGTGTTTAGAACAGCAATACTTGGACGTAACTATTCTTGATCAAACCAAAACTTTTAGGACTTACCCATGTATTTTTGGAGGTGGAAAAAGTCCCTAGGGAGCTCACACTCAGTGCCTGGAGAGACGCTCTCGCTGGTTTTTCAAGGACCGATTCGTCACAGCAGAGGCAGCAGAGCACAAGATGGCCGAAGAGAAGGGGCAGTGTAGAATTCTCGGTCTGTCTCTGTCTCCACTCAGTGTAGAACGTCCTTGTCCTGGCACATTGTCGTGTGCGATATGTCCCTCCGGGTCTTCGGTCCTTGCGAAGCTCTATGTACTGCGAGCGCAGCTACTTGCAGCTGAGAAGGACCGCGGAGCTAGCGGCGAATTCGGAGAGCGCTAAGCACGAAGTCAAGAAGCGAGACGTGTCCCTGCAACGCGGTGCTAAGAGCAGCTTCCTGGCGGCGGGGGCGAGCCCCGGCCACGAGACATTCTCGTCCTGGCAACGGATCTCTGTGAAGGGCGTAGGCGAAAAGCTTTCGTTTTCCATTCGAACTGCGAGAGAGGCAGACTGTTACACGGAGCTCTGAGAACAAAGGTGCACGCCCTAGGCTGGCTTGGGCAGAAGAAGCGTTCTCGAGCTCTTGGCTGCCCGCACACTGCTGGGTATTTGGCGCCCCTGCGGCGGCTTCTGGCCGCCGGCAAGTGAAAGCGGAGCAAGGCGTGGGCGAGGGCGGTGAACGAAGCGGCAAAAGCGCCGTGCTTGTGTGCACCACGTTAGAGGCTACTAGGAGAGGAAGGTGGTTGACTCTCGCTTGCCTTCCCAAGTGCCCTTAGCAGTCGGAAGGAGCAAGCTGAAGCACTGCTGCTTGTGCTGCTCTTTGGTTCCCTTGCAGCCCGCTGTGAAAGCATTGGCAGTCGCTTCTAGGCGCCGAGTTGCACACACACAGCACCACGCTAAGTGCCGCGGAGAAGGGAAATCCAGAGTGCAGCGAGGAGCTTGACGTGGCTTACGTGCAGTAAGGAGAAGGTGAACCTAAGCACAGCCTCTTCAATCTGGCCGCCTCTGCTCTGGTAGCAACTTTTGCAAGTCGGCAAAGGGAGACGCGAGTATGTAGAACGGAGGGCAGCTAGACGCCGTGTGTTATGCGCCCTTTCAGGGCTGCTGACAAGGGGCTACTTTAAGAACGCCTTCTTCGTCCTCGCGTCCTTCTCGCTTCGCTCTAGCTGCAAGGAGTACAGCACAGCGAAGGAGTGAGGACGGGCACTGCCCCAGCTTTTGCCCTGGCGTGCAACGGCTGTGTGCTGCTTTTCCAAGCAGCAAGAGCACTGAGAAGTGAAAGCGATTGTGAAGGAGCTCTTTGGCTGCTCGTGTGCTCTTCGCTGCACTGCGCCGCTCGCAAGCGGCTTCGTTCTTCGGCGTCTGCCGTCCGGAGAGAGCTGAACTGCAGCGGTCAGTTTCAGCTCTGCCCAACAGCGCGCTCTCAGTTCTGCGGACAAGCACGCCCTGTTGCCTTGGCTCCGAGTGCAAAGTCCCTAGCGAGCACTCACTCAGTGCAATGCACCCAGAAAGACGCTCTCGCTCGTCTTTCAAGGAGCGATTCCTAACAGCAGAAGCAGCAGAGGCACAAACTGGATGACGAGAAGGGACAATGTAGAACACGTCTCTGTCCTGGCACATTGTCGTGTGCGATACGTCCCTCCGGGTCTTCGGTCCTTGCGAAGCTCTATGTACTGCGAGCGCAGCTACTTGCAGCTGAGAAGGACCGCGGAGCTAGCAGCGAATTCGGAGAGCGCTAAGCACGAAGTCAAGAAGCGAGACGTGTCCCTGCAACGCGGTGCTAAGAGCAACTTCCTGGCGGCGGGGGCGAGCCCCGGCCACAAGACATTCTCGTCCTGGCAACGGATCTCTGTGAAGGGCGTAGGCGAAAAGCTTTCGTTTTCCATTCGAACTGCGAGAGAGGCAGACTGTTACACGGAGCTCTGAGAACAAAGGTGCACGCCCTAGGCGGGCTTGGGCAGAAGCAGCGTTCTCGAGCTCTTGGCTGCCGGCACACTGCTGGGTATGTGGCGCCCCTGCGGCGGCTTCTGGCCGCCGACAAGTGAAAGCGGAGCAAGGCGTGGGCGAGGGCGAGGGCGGTGAACGAAGCGGCAAAAGCGCCGTGCTTGTGTGCACCACGTTAGAGGCTACTAGGAGAGGAAGGTGGTTGACTCTCGCTTGCCTTCCCAAGTGCCCTTAGCAGTCGGAAGGAGCAAGCTGAAGCACTGCTGCTTGTGCTGCTCCTTGGTTCCCTTGCAGCCCGCTCTGAAAGCATTGGCGGTCACTTCTAGGTGCCGAGTTGCACACACACAGCACCACGCTAAGTGCCGCGGAGAAGGGAAATCCAGAGTGCAGCGAGGAGCTGGACGTGGCTTACGTGCAGTAAGGAGAATGTGAACCAAGGCACTGCCTCTTCAATCTGGCCGCCTCTGCTCTGGTAGCAACTTTTGCAAGTCGGCAAAGGGAGCCGCGAGTATGTAGAACGGAGGGCAGCTAGACGCCGAGTGTTATGCGCCCTTTCAGGGCTGCTGCCAGGGGGCTACTTTAAGAGCGCCTTGTCCTTCTTCCTCGCGTCCATCTGGCTTCGCTTTAGCTGCAAGGAGTACAGCACAGCGAAGGCGTGAGGACGGGCACTGCCCCAGCTTTTGCCCTGGCCTGCCTGTGCTCCGCCTTTAGCTGCACACCAGAACAATGGCATTTCTTTCCCGCAAGGTAAAAAGGGCTTTAGTGTAGCCTTAGGAATGGCAAGTGCCTAGGCATTAAGTTGAGCGACCACGTATGAGGGAGTCTTTAGAGGTTTCCTCCCCCATGGCGCAGGTTTATTCTCATTTTCGTGCTGAACTGAAAAGTCCGGGCATGGCAAGTCTGCCCTGCCTTGTGCAGAGACGAACACAAATGTGGGGCTATGATCCTCTGTGTTCGGAGCTCTGCTTCCGGGTGTGTGGGCCGCCATGAGCCCGCAGCAGCCGCCGAGGACAGTGTGGATTGTGGATGAGGCTGGGCTGGCGCCCCCCCCCCCGCTGGTCTGACAGCGGCAGGAGCTGCGTCGGAGCGGCATTGCCTGAGGGCCCCATGGGGGGCGGGGAGAGAGCCGGGATTGACCCCGAACGACACCGGAAGCGATATCCGTAGGGCCCGGAAGGCCAGCGTTGCCATCGAGTTTGGCCGGTAGGAGGCTTCTAAGGTGCTTTGAAAGGTGGAGCTTCTTTGCTCTAGGACAGTCTGGGAGAGCTGAGGGTGTCCAATCTGGAGAACAGAAGGCTCCAGGGAGACCTTCGAGCCCCTTGCAGTGCCTGCTGGGGCTCCAAGATAGCTGGGGAGGGACTTTGGAAAAGGTTCTGGACTCGCAGGACAAGGGGGAATAGCTTCAAACTGCCAGAGGGCTGGGGTAGATGGGATATTGGAAAGGAATTCTTCCTTGTGTGGGTGCTGAGGCCTGGCACATGTTGCTCAAAGAGGCTGTGTAGGAGCCCCATGGCAGGAAGTGTCCAGGGCCAGGCTGGAGCAGACATGGAGCAACCTGGACTAGTGGAAAAGTGTCCCTGCCCATGTCAGGATGTGGGAAGAAGAGACTCTGTCTCTAAGGTCGCTTCCAGTCCAAACCATTCTGGGATTCTAGGATTCATGGAAGGCCCTTTTCCAAGTGAAGTGTTGTATCTCTTGGCTCCCAGCTTGTAGTTGCCAGTTCTTCTGGAAGCAGGCGTGGCGAAGCAGCTGTGATGAGCCATGGGTTCTCAATAGGACGAGTGTGATATATTTGCAGAGAGGAAGGCTGCAGACAGATCTTCAAGGTCCAGGTAAAATAAGCAAAGGATTGAATAAAAGCCAAAGGTTGGTTGTGTTAGTTTGCTGGCTGTTGAAATGGCCCCAGGTCATTTTCAACATTTCTAATTTGGATTTGTTTGAGTAAAAAATGAATGTGTTACCTCCAGCGTAGGCTCTCCAATGCATCTCCATGTGCTCCCATCTCTTTGTTGTATATCGGGTTCTATTAACTGAAGACAGAATCATAACACAGTAGTAAAACATTTAGAGGCGTAGTTAGCCAGCTTCAGGAGTTTTCAACTCTGCTGTTGACTTTTCTGGTAACTGTAGGCAAGGCAACACAATCCAGTTACTCCACTTTCCACTTTCTTTTCCTCTCTGAGGAAAAGATGATCTTTTTTTTTTTTTTTTTTTCTTCTCATTTTGAAAATAGCCTTGAATGAAGAGAGTTATGCATGTGGCATGTAGGATTCATTACTTTACCTTTCTCTTCTGCTGTCTTTCGCGTACTAGTCTTTTTAAAATTTTTTGTCGCTGTTCTCCATTCAGTAGGTTTGAAAGAATTCTAATTGTTGAGATGATGGTTCTTTGAAGGCTCACTTAGCCCACCTTTTGGGTGAAGGAAAGAAGAAGACAAGGTCCTCTAGGAAGAGTAAAAAGCATACTTTCAAGAGACATTCAGAGATGTCTGCTGATGCCATGCAATTACCGTGTAATCAGCAGAAATGTGTTGGAAAAACACCCATCAGTGACTTCACAAGAAAGCCACACTCAAGACAGGTAAAGAACAGAAGCATAAAACCCCAAAGGTATGAAATGGACAGATTTTCATTGGGAATGAGCAACTCCTGAATTCTTGGTTCTAGAACTAGGGGCTTGTAATAAATAGACTGTCTCCTTGCCAAACGTAAATTTGGTGTCATGAACTGCTCACTGCCCGTTGAAGTGCAGGGCTAGTAGATTAATATTTGCCATGGCAGGCATATTGTATGGCTTTCCTGTTAAAAAGAAATTGGTTTTGCTCATAGCAATCTAGATATGTACCCAGTCTGACACCTATTTTTTAGGCTATATTTCCAAGTAAATGGCTTCCACGATGATGCAGTAAGTTTATGTCATGAACAGGAATGAAGTGATTGCATGCATCCTTTTTTAGCCTAAGCCAGCTGCTGAATAATGAGACAGAGACTCTCACTGACGCCAAGGAGTGCCCGTGCTTTTGGGAAAAGCACTGGGCAGATAAAGCCTATTTCCACATTTCTTGCTAGCGTCTCCTTCAAAGTTCATGGGTTTGCTCATCTTTTAGAGCTGTTCTAGATGTCTTTGTAGTTTACATGTACTAAATGTAGCAGGTATTGCTTTCATGGCGTCCTACTAGATTTGAAGTTGGGATCTACTCAGGCTTCAATGTCTCAGAAGAAGCAACGTTGATTCTTTGAATTCCGTTCTTGAACGTGAGAATGCTACTTATGTAGTTAATGAATTAATTAAATCGAATTCACTTGAATGGAAAAATTGTCTTGTTCATGTAGATTTTAACTTGGGAAATTGATATTTGAGTTCTACTTTTCATTGTTGTTGCTTTTCTGTATTGTTTGATTGCACAGATAGCAGATGTACTGACCAAGTATTGTGTGAAACTGGAGGAAATGTCCTTCCTCTTGGCAGCTGATGTTCACAAGCTCATTAACGCTAAGGCCATGGTAAATGTTTTACCTGGGGCAAGATAGCAGTCTGAATATTCCTAGAATGTCTTTCTTTCCCCAGATGAAATTCATTTTTTCTGCCTATCAATCACTGAAATATAGAAGAAATTTCTACTTGGCAGGGTATTGGTTATCATTTGTGTTCTTTTCTCCCCTCATTTTCTGTAGAAGAGACAATTTTTGGTTTGTTTTTGCATGTTGAAGCAGAGGAAGAAGAAGATGAGGAGAGGATTCCTTGTAAAAGTGAAGAAAATGAGCATGCAGAACAGGGACTAAGCATTATGCAGGTAAGCGAGCAAGAGAATAAGTTTGAAAGTGAAGGCAGTTTTGTCCAAAAGAAGGAGGAATAGGACGTCTTTTTGCTGAGAATGAATAGAAAGGTTTTTTGCATTTAGTTTGTATACGAAGCGCACAGGGCTCTAGATCCTTTTGTGGGAAAATGGAGTGTGTAAAGTTGCCAATCATTTTGGAGCGAATTTGGAGGGTGAATTTGGGGTGCCAGGTGAATTTTGGGTCGAATTCTGGGGATTTGGGGTTTCCCAGGTGAATTTCTGAGGTGAAAAGGTTCAAAAAGGTTTTTTTTTGAAAGCAAGTTAAAGCCAGAAGGTTATTGAAAATTAATAGATGTGATGCAAGTAGGTAATATGCAGACGATACACAGCGAGACAAATCATGGGAAAAATACAGTGGTAACACATGAGTGTGTGAGGATGGGATCAGTATAGCTAAGGCTCAGTTGAAGCTGAATTTGGAAAAGCATGCCAAAACTAAGAATAATAAAGGCACCTACGGGTATTTCAGTGGGAAAAGGAAGATGAAAAGAAACCTATCACACCTCCCCTATTCCCCCCCCCCCCCACCCCCATAAGCCAGACAGGACTAGTGACAACAGACAAGGAGAAGGCTGAGGTACTCAACAAGTGTTGGTCTCAATTTTTACTGCCAGTCACTATTTCCACATCTCTCAGGTTATTGGACTGGTGGACTTGATTCTAACCCATAGTAGCAGGTCAGCTTTCAGACCACTTGAGGAACCTGAGCATGCAAGACCATGGCACCCACCCAGAGGCATGTCAGGGCCCTGAGAGAACTGGCAGCTGTAGTTGCTAAGGTGCTTCCTCCATCATATTTGAGAAATCAAGGCAACCAGCTGAAGTCTCCAGACACTGTGTTGTATTGACTCCAATCCTCTTGGTCTTTTTTGTAAATCTTAGAGCTCTGAGTCAATTTCTGCAGAGGATTCCCAATGCAGTTTCAAAAATGGAATCTTTGTTACTGGTCCTCATGTTGATCTTGGATATTTCCATTTTCTGCACTCCTTTATTTTCGAAACATTTGTAATGACTGAAAAGAAAGCTGAGACGAGGCATTATGCTCTTTCCAGTGATAGAAATGGACCTGTATTCTTTTCAGACAAATATATTTTTGCTGTGTCTAAGCACATGTGCATACCTGTGTTTGATTTATGTGTCCAGGTTTTGGCAGTGGGGCAGCCACAGGGCCGTCCTGTGACAATGGCCCAGGTGCTGCCCCGTCCCGCTTTCTTCCAACTGGCTCCACTTCAGGATGTCCTCCCTGCTGAGAGAAGAGGCTGGGACAGCACCTTTAGAAATGTGACTTTCTGGGTTTTTTTTTGTTTCGTTTTGTTTTGTTATTTTTAAAGTTACTAAAAACCTTCACCCTGATTTTTTGTGTTGGGTTTGGGGCTTTTTTTTTCAGTTTTGGGTGGGTTTTTTGGTGGGTTTTTTGGGGGGCTTTTTTTGTCTCTTTGGGGATTATTGGTTGGGGGGTTTTGTGTGTTTGTTTGGTCTGCTTTTTTTGTTTGTTTTTTTATTACGGTTTTGTAGAGTTTTTTTAAGCAAATTGATTGGAAAACTGAATAGTCCTCCACTATAGTCTCCTGGATTCACCTGAGACTCTTCCTAGGCATCTCCCTGATCTTTTTTGCAATGAGTCTCACATCATTCTCCTGAAGAAACTGTCTGCTTATGGTTTGCATGGGTGGGCTGTTTGCTGGGTGACAAACTGGGTGATGGCCAGGCCCACAGAGTGGTGGGAAATAGAGTTCATCCAGCTGGTCCCCAAGGCTCAGTCTTGGGCCCAGTCCTGTTTAATATCTTGCTCAGTGATCTGGACAAGGGGATAGAGTACACGCCCAGGAAGTTCACAGATGATGCAAAGTTGGCTGGTAGCGTTTTTTTTCTTCTGGAGGACAGCAGGCTCTGCTTCTTCTTCCTCCTGTTCCGAGGTCGCTGCTCCCTCTTCATCCCTCATTAAGTGTGCTGATTTTGTCACTTGGATGAGAAAACAAACAATTTTAGCAACAATACTGGTGGCAGGGTACAAGAAAGGAAGAGTTCACATGAATCCCCCCCCCAACAACAGACAATACCTGATGGCTCCTCTGCCCAGCTTACTGACTACACCGGAACCCATTGTCCCCCAAAGATACTCCCTTCTCCCTGCCCCCAGCCATGATGTGAGATGGAATAGAATAACTAAGATTAAGATTCTCCCTATATAACTCCATCATACTTCGATTCTGGGAAAAACAATTCTTGAAGTTCTATCATTTCAGATCATTTGAATTTGAATTGGCATACTAAAAAGTCTAGCCAGAAACTCATGACAATATTAATAGCCCATTCTAGAATGTCCGAGATGATAGACACTTCTTTCAAGAGAATGTGATACCTCACGTGACTTCTCCAGAATTTAAATGAACAGCGGGAGTAGTCTACAAGATTCTTGCTGCCATCTGGATTTCCTGGTTTTTGGCTGGTCTATGTAAGCCAACCAGCTATTCAGCAGAGGGAATATTAGTGTGCTACTTGATGGTATGTGAGATGGAACACAGTAATTTATGGCTTTTTGCATAGTGATGAAGCTGTAAAGAAAGCTCCGTAATGCTCTGACAAGGAGGCTGCTGGACTTCAAGCAGCAAAGGCCCAAAACGAACCAGTGAAAAGGTGTCATTGAAAAAAAAAAAAAAAAAAAAAAGCCAGGTGGGGAGCAAAGTGATACTTAAGGGCAGTTTAGTGAAAGAGGAAATCTAGTGAAAAAAAGGTCCAAGAGTGAAGGAATAACAGGGAAAATGAAACTAAGGAAGGAAATCAATCTCAGCTAATCATTTCAGAAGCTAACAAGTTGTCATTGCAATGATGCATAAAGTGAGAAATTATAAATATGTCTGCGCCAAAATCTGAATTATGAACTTTATTGCATTCTGTCTTTCACGGAATCATACAACAGTCTGTGATTAAAGATCACCTAGTCCTACTTCCTTGCCAGGTAGATCTTACAGTAGATCAAATTGCTCAAGACTAGCCAAACTGATAAGGAGCACTCTCAATGATGGGGCATCCACAACTTCTCTGGAACAGCCGTTTGAGTGTCTCACCAGCTTCATTGTAGAAAAGCTTTTCCTTTTAGCCAATCTAAACCTAGTCTCAGTTTGAAAGCATGTCCCCTTGTCCTTTCTCTGCAAACCTTCCTAAAAAGTCTTTCTCCATTGGTCTTATACCCTCTTTACATATTCAAAGGCCACAATACTGTCTCTCCAGAAACCTCTCTTCTCCAGGCTAAAAGATCCTATTTTTCACAAGAACCAGGTCATAAACTGAAATGGAAGACATCTCAGGAGATCAGATCATCCAACAGCTCAGCGTAAGAATAGCTCTGAAGTCAGATCAACTAGCTTAGGGCTGTGTCTGTTTGAATTTTGAAAATTAGCAGGACTTGAAATGCTTCAAGGAAGAGAACTCTGGGTGGCTCCAGAAACAGCCTGAGAAACTCGAGCAAACTCGAAACCTCAGAAACTACCACTGCTTTCTCTCCCTCAGCCCAAGCAGTCCCAAAGAAGAAGTGTTCCCAGCAGGCTGGGATAGCACGCATATACACTACATATACATGACAGGCATCGCCAGCAGCCACATCCTGCTCCTTTCTGTGGCTGGCAAGAGTGAGACTGGATGTTTACATGTGGGCAACCTGGGTCCCTCCAGCAGCTCACACACTCAGCCTGCCCAGTGACCCCACTGAATTCCAGTATTCGCAGTGTGCCAAGGCCACAGCACTACTCCGCTTGCTGGCACAGACCATCACACGCCTCCTAAATCAGTCAGGACTCCCCTGGTCCCACAGCCAGCACCCCACTTGCTCTCCCCCAGGCCACTGCCATTGTTCACCAACTTCTCCACTTTGATCTTTGCTGGTGCTCTCAACACTGGCACACCCAGATGTTCTGCAGCTGTTGTCTCCTGGTGGAAAGGACTTGTAAAGCCGTGTTTCCACACAGGACTTCCACAACCTTTCAAAGCAACCTTTTCTGGGGTATGAACAATCTCATTCAAATGTCAACATTTCTTTTCCCATATGTGAAATCAGAATTTCCTTCTTCCGGGCATGCCCAAAACAAGGCACAAACTACATTGTGCCTTCTGTTTCACATGCTGAGTCGTTTGTAAACAATGCTAGGAGAATACCTGTTTTGATCCAAGCTAATCTCTGGCCCTTATAGTGCTTTCGGTAGTTAGTTTTGCTTTGCTATTTACTTGATGTCCCATTGAATTGTTGAATCATAAACAGACTATCTGTCTGTATAGCAGCATAGCAGTGATGAATAAATGCAAGAGAAGGAGCAAGGTGATTGTTTGCTAGACTCTTCCTAGAAACTGAGAAATCTGTTACTTAATGCTGACCACAGCAGATGGAGGAAGCATCCTACATGATGTCAAAGCAATGAAGCTGTAATCACTTTTATGATTACAGTCAAGGCACTGCTTTTGCCACCATAAGTGGAGTGCAGGGAATCTTAAAAGACGACACTCTAACTGTTGTCCATGCTCACTGAGAAAATAATGCTTTTACAGCAGAGCAGGTCTCACCGCAGCTAAATCATGGCTTCAACTGTACACCGCCTTCAAAAAAGCCCACAAAAACACAAATGAAAGGATTTGGAACCCAAGGGAATCTCGGATTGTGACATCAGCTCACTTTGGATTCTTTCCAAATTCTCAATTCCATTTTCTTCCCAGCCAATTATCCCACCTAACCTGAGATGTAACTTATGGATATCCAACACATCTAGTTACCTTAGAATTAGATTGCCACTAGGCAAAAAGACAGAAACAAGCAGTTAAGTTCAGACTGAAACCAAGGGTGTTTAGAACAGCAATACTTGGACGTAACTATTCTTGATCAAACCAAAACTTTTAGGACTTACCCATGTATTTTTGGAGGTGGAAAAAGTCCCTAGGGAGCTCACACTCAGTGCCTGGAGAGACGCTCTCGCTGGTTTTTCAAGGACCGATTCGTCACAGCAGAGGCAGCAGAGCACAAGATGGCCGAAGAGAAGGGGCAGTGTAGAATTCTCGGTCTGTCTCTGTCTCCACTCAGTGTAGAACGTCCTTGTCCTGGCACATTGTCGTGTGCGATATGTCCCTCCGGGTCTTCGGTCCTTGCGAAGCTCTATGTACTGCGAGCGCAGCTACTTGCAGCTGAGAAGGACCGCGGAGCTAGCGGCGAATTCGGAGAGCGCTAAGCACGAAGTCAAGAAGCGAGACGTGTCCCTGCAACGCGGTGCTAAGAGCAGCTTCCTGGCGGCGGGGGCGAGCCCCGGCCACGAGACATTCTCGTCCTGGCAACGGATCTCTGTGAAGGGCGTAGGCGAAAAGCTTTCGTTTTCCATTCGAACTGCGAGAGAGGCAGACTGTTACACGGAGCTCTGAGAACAAAGGTGCACGCCCTAGGCTGGCTTGGGCAGAAGAAGCGTTCTCGAGCTCTTGGCTGCCCGCACACTGCTGGGTATTTGGCGCCCCTGCGGCGGCTTCTGGCCGCCGGCAAGTGAAAGCGGAGCAAGGCGTGGGCGAGGGCGGTGAACGAAGCGGCAAAAGCGCCGTGCTTGTGTGCACCACGTTAGAGGCTACTAGGAGAGGAAGGTGGTTGACTCTCGCTTGCCTTCCCAAGTGCCCTTAGCAGTCGGAAGGAGCAAGCTGAAGCACTGCTGCTTGTGCTGCTCTTTGGTTCCCTTGCAGCCCGCTGTGAAAGCATTGGCAGTCGCTTCTAGGCGCCGAGTTGCACACACACAGCACCACGCTAAGTGCCGCGGAGAAGGGAAATCCAGAGTGCAGCGAGGAGCTTGACGTGGCTTACGTGCAGTAAGGAGAAGGTGAACCTAAGCACAGCCTCTTCAATCTGGCCGCCTCTGCTCTGGTAGCAACTTTTGCAAGTCAGCAAAGGGAGACGCGAGTATGTAGAACGGAGGGCAGCGAGACGCCGTGTGTTATGCGCCCTTTCAGGGCTGCTGACAAGGGGCTACTTTAAGAACGCCTTCTTCGTCCTCGCGTCCTTCTCGCTTCGCTCTAGCTGCAAGGAGTACAGCACAGCGAAGGAGTGAGGACGGGCACTGCCCCAGCTTTTGCCCTGGCGTGCAACGGCTGTGTGCTGCTTTTCCAAGCAGCAAGAGCACTGAGAAGTGAAAGCGATTGTGAAGGAGCTCTTTGGCTGCTCGTGTGCTCTTCGCTGCACTGCGCCGCTCGCAAGCGGCTTCGTTCTTCGGCGTCTGCCGTCCGGAGAGAGCTGAACTGCAGCGGTCAGTTTCAGCTCTGCCCAACAGCGTGCTCTCAGTTCTGCGGACAAGCACGCCCTGTTGCCTTGGCTCCGAGTGCAAAGTCCCTAGCGAGCACTCACTCAGTGCAATGCACCCAGAAAGACGCTCTCGCTCGTCTTTCAAGGAGCGATTCCTAACAGCAGAAGCAGCAGAGGCACAAACTGGATGACGAGAAGGGACAATGTAGAACACGTCTCTGTCCTGGCACATTGTCGTGTGCGATACGTCCCTCCGGGTCTTCGGTCCTTGCGAAGCTCTATGTACTGCGAGCGCAGCTACTTGAAGCTGAGACGGACCGCGGAGCTAGCAGCGAATTCGGAGAGCGCTAAGCACGAAGTCAAGAAGCGAGACGTGTCCCTGCAACGCGGTGCTAAGAGCAGCTTCCTCGCGGCGGGGGCGAGCTCCGGCCACAAGACATTCTCGTCCTAGCAACGGATCTCTGTGAAGGGCGTAGGCGAAAAGCTTTCGATTTCCATTCGAACTGCGAGAAAGGCAGACTGTTACACGGAGCTCTGAGAACAAAGGTGCACGCCCTAGGCGGGCTTGGGCAGAAGCAGCGTTCTCGAGCTCTTGGCTGCCCGCACACTGCTGGGTATGTGGCGCCCCTGCGGCGGCTTCTGGCCGCCGGCAAGTGAAAGCGGAGCCAGGCGTGGGCGAGGGCGGTGAACGAAGCGGCTAAGTGCCGTGCTTGTGTGCACCACGTTAGAGGCTACTAGGAGAGGAAGGTGGTTGACTCTCGCTTGCCTTCCCAAGTGCCCTTAGCAGTCGGAAGGAGCAAGCTGAAGCACTGCTGCTTGTGCTGCTCCTTGGTTCCCTTGCAGCCCGCTCTGAAAGCATTGGCGGTCGCTTCTAGGCGCCGAGTTGCACACACACAGCACCACGCTAAGTGCCGCGGAGAAGGGAAATCCAGAGTGCAGCGAGGAGCTGGACGTGGCTTACGTGCAGTAAGGAGAAGGTGAACCTAAGCACAGCCTCTTCAATCGGGCCGCCTCTGCTCTGGTAGCAACTTTTGCAAGTCGGCAAAGGGAGACGCGAGTATGTAGAACGGAGGGCAGCTAGACGCCGTGTGTTATGCGCCCTTTCAGGGCTGCTGACAAGGGGCTACTTTAAGAACGCCTTCTTCGTCCTCGCGTCCTTCTCGCTTCGCTCTAGCTGCAAGGAGTACAGCACAGCGAAGGAGTGAGGACGGGCACTGCCCCAGCTTTTGCCCTGGCGTGCAACGGCTGTGTGCTGCTTTTCCAAGCAGCAAGAGCACTGAGAAGTGAAAGCGATTGTGAAGGAGCTCTTTGGCTGCTCGTGTGCTCTTCGCTGCACTGCGCCGCTCGCAAGCGGCTTCGTTCTTCGGCGTCTGCCGTCCGGAGAGAGCTGAACTGCAGCGGTCAGTTTCAGCTCTGCCCAACAGCGCGCTCTCAGTTCTGCGGACAAGCACGCCCTGTTGCCTTGGCTCCGAGTGCAAAGTCCCTAGCGAGCACTCACTCAGTGCAATGCACCCAGAAAGACGCTCTCGCTCGTCTTTCAAGGGGCGATTCCTAACAGCAGAAGCAGCAGAGGCACAAACTGGATGACGAGAAGGGACAATGTAGAACACGTCTCTGTCCTGGCACATTGTCGTGTGCGATACGTCCCTCCGGGTCTTCGGTCCTTGCGAAGCTCTATGTACTGCGAGCGCAGCTACTTGAAGCTGAGACGGACCGCGGAGCTAGCAGCGAATTCGGAGAGCGCTAAGCACGAAGTCAAGAAGCGAGACGTGTCCCTGCAACGCGGTGCTAAGAGCAGCTTCCTCGCGGCGGGGGCGAGCTCCGGCCACAAGACATTCTCGTCCTAGCAACGGATCTCTGTGAAGGGCGTAGGCGAAAAGCTTTCGATTTCCATTCGAACTGCGAGAAAGGCAGACTGTTACACGGAGCTCTGAGAACAAAGGTGCACGCCCTAGGCGGGCTTGGGCAGAAGAAGCGTTCTCGAGCTCTTGGCTGCCCGCACACTGCTGGGTATGTGGCGCCCCTGCGGCGGCTTCTGGCCGCCGGCAAGTGAAAGCGGAGCCAGGCGTGGGCGAGGGCGGTGAACGAAGCGGCTAAGTGCCGTGCTTGTGTGCACCACGTTAGAGGCTACTAGGAGAGGAAGGTGGTTGACTCTCGCTTGCCTTCCCAAGTGCCCTTAGCAGTCGGAAGGAGCAAGCTGAAGCACTGCTGCTTGTGCTGCTCCTTGGTTCCCTTGCAGCCCGCTCTGAAAGCATTGGCAGTCGCTTCTAGGCGCCGAGTTGCACACACACAGCACCACGCTAAGTGCCGCGGAGAAGGGAAATCCAGAGTGCAGCGAGGAGCTGGACGTGGCTTACGTGCAGTAAGGAGAAGGTGAACCTAAGCACAGCCTCTTCAATCTGGCCGCCTCTGCTCTGGTAGCAACTTTTGCAAGTCAGCAAAGGGAGACGCGAGTATGTAGAACGGAGGGCAGCGAGACGCCGTGTGTTATGCGCCCTTTCAGGGCTGCTGACAAGGGGCTACTTTAAGAACGCCTTCTTCGTCCTCGCGTCCTTCTCGCTTCGCTCTAGCTGCAAGGAGTACAGCACAGCGAAGGAGTGAGGACGGGCACTGCCCCAGCTTTCGCCCTGGCGTGCAACGGCTGTGTGCTGCTTTTCCAAGCAGCAAGAGCACTGAGAAGTGAAAGCGATTGTGAAGGAGCTCTTTGGCTGCTCGTGTGCTCTTCGCTGCACTGCGCCGCTCGCAAGCGGCTTCGTTCTTCGGCGTCTGCCGTCCGGAGAGAGCTGAACTGCAGCGGTCAGTTTCAGCTCTGCCCAACAGCGCGCTCTCAGTTCTGCGGACAAGCACGCCCTGTTGCCTTGGCTCCGAATGCAAAGTCCCTAGCGAGCACTCACTCAGTGCAATGCACCCAGAAAGACGCTCTCGCTCGTCTTTCAAGGAGCGATTCCTAACAGCAGAAGCAGCAGAGGCACAAACTGGATGACGAGAAGGGACAATGTAGAACACGTCTCTGTCCTGGCACATTGTCGTGTGCGATACGTCCCTCCGGGTCTTCGGTCCTTGCGAAGCTCTATGTACTGCGAGCGCAGCTACTTGAAGCTGAGAAGGACCGCGGAGCTAGCAGCGAATTCGGAGAGCGCTAAGCACGAAGTCAAGAAGCGAGACGTGTCCCTGCAACGCGGTGCTAAGAGCAACTTCCTGGCGGCGGGGGCGAGCCCCGGCCACAAGACATTCTCGTCCTGGCAACGGATCTCTGTGAAGGGCGTAGGCGAAAAGCTTTCGTTTTCCATTCGAACTGCGAGAGAGGCAGACTGTTACACGGAGCTCTGAGAACAAAGGTGCACGCCCTAGGCGGGCTTGGGCAGAAGCAGCGTTCTCGAGCTCTTGGCTGCCGGCACACTGCTGGGTATGTGGCGCCCCTGCGGCGGCTTCTGGCCGCCGACAAGTGAAAGCGGAGCAAGGCGTGGGCGAGGGCGAGGGCGGTGAACGAAGCGGCAAAAGCGCCGTGCTTGTGTGCACCACGTTAGAGGCTACTAGGAGAGGAAGGTGGTTGACTCTCGCTTGCCTTCCCAAGTGCCCTTAGCAGTCGGAAGGAGCAAGCTGAAGCACTGCTGCTTGTGCTGCTCCTTGGTTCCCTTGCAGCCCGCTCTGAAAGCATTGGCGGTCACTTCTAGGCGCCGAGTTGCACACACACAGCACCACGCTAAGTGCCGCGGAGAAGGGAAATCCAGAGTGCAGCGAGGAGCTGGACGTGGCTTACGTGCAGTAAGGAGAATGTGAACCAAGGCACTGCCTCTTCAATCTGGCCGCCTCTGCTCTGGTAGCAACTTTTGCAAGTCGGCAAAGGGAGCCGCGAGTATGTAGAACGGAGGGCAGCTAGACGCCGAGTGTTATGCGCCCTTTCAGGGCTGCTGCCAGGGGGCTACTTTAAGAGCGCCTTGTCCTTCTTCCTCGCGTCCATCTGGCTTCGCTTTAGCTGCAAGGAGTACAGCACAGCGAAGGCGTGAGGACGGGCACTGCCCCAGCTTTTGCCCTGGCCTGCCTGTGCTCCGCCTTTAGCTGCACACCAGAACAATGGCATTTCTTTCCCGCAAGGTAAAAAGGGCTTTAGTGTAGCCTTAGGAATGGCAAGTGCCTAGGCATTAAGTTGAGCGACCACGTATGAGGGAGTCTTTAGAGGTTTCCTCCCCCATGGCGCAGGTTTATTCTCATTTTCGTGCTGAACTGAAAAGTCCGGGCATGGCAAGTCTGCCCTGCCTTGTGCAGAGACGAACACAAATGTGGGGCTATGATCCTCTGTGTTCGGAGCTCTGCTTCCGGGTGTGTGGGCCGCCATGAGCCCGCAGCAGCCGCCGAGGACAGTGTGGATTGTGGATGAGGCTGGGCTGGCGCCCCCCCCCCCGCTGGTCTGACAGCGGCAGGAGCTGCGTCGGAGCGGCATTGCCTGAGGGCCCCATGGGGGGCGGGGAGAGAGCCGGGATTGACCCCGAACGACACCGGAAGCGATATCCGTAGGGCCCGGAAGGCCAGCGTTGCCATCGAGTTTGGCCGGTAGGAGGCTTCTAAGGTGCTTTGAAAGGTGGAGCTTCTTTGCTCTAGGACAGTCTGGGAGAGCTGAGGGTGTCCAATCTGGAGAACAGAAGGCTCCAGGGAGACCTTCGAGCCCCTTGCAGTGCCTGCTGGGGCTCCAAGATAGCTGGGGAGGGACTTTGGAAAAGGTTCTGGACTCGCAGGACAAGGGGGAATAGCTTCAAACTGCCAGAGGGCTGGGGTAGATGGGATATTGGAAAGGAATTCTTCCTTGTGTGGGTGCTGAGGCCTGGCACATGTTGCTCAAAGAGGCTGTGTAGGAGCCCCATGGCAGGAAGTGTCCAGGGCCAGGCTGGAGCAGACATGGAGCAACCTGGACTAGTGGAAAAGTGTCCCTGCCCATGTCAGGATGTGGGAAGAAGAGACTCTGTCTCTAAGGTCGCTTCCAGTCCAAACCATTCTGGGATTCTAGGATTCATGGAAGGCCCTTTTCCAAGTGAAGTGTTGTATCTCTTGGCTCCCAGCTTGTAGTTGCCAGTTCTTCTGGAAGCAGGCGTGGCGAAGCAGCTGTGATGAGCCATGGGTTCTCAATAGGACGAGTGTGATATATTTGCAGAGAGGAAGGCTGCAGACAGATCTTCAAGGTCCAGGTAAAATAAGCAAAGGATTGAATAAAAGCCAAAGGTTGGTTGTGTTAGTTTGCTGGCTGTTGAAATGGCCCCAGGTCATTTTCAACATTTCTAATTTGGATTTGTTTGAGTAAAAAATGAATGTGTTACCTCCAGCGTAGGCTCTCCAATGCATCTCCATGTGCTCCCATCTCTTTGTTGTATATCGGGTTCTATTAACTGAAGACAGAATCATAACACAGTAGTAAAACATTTAGAGGCGTAGTTAGCCAGCTTCAGGAGTTTTCAACTCTGCTGTTGACTTTTCTGGTAACTGTAGGCAAGGCAACACAATCCAGTTACTCCACTTTCCACTTTCTTTTCCTCTCTGAGGAAAAGATGATCTTTTTTTTTTTTTTTTTTTCTTCTCATTTTGAAAATAGCCTTGAATGAAGAGAGTTATGCATGTGGCATGTAGGATTCATTACTTTACCTTTCTCTTCTGCTGTCTTTCGCGTACTAGTCTTTTTAAAATTTTTTGTCGCTGTTCTCCATTCAGTAGGTTTGAAAGAATTCTAATTGTTGAGATGATGGTTCTTTGAAGGCTCACTTAGCCCACCTTTTGGGTGAAGGAAAGAAGAAGACAAGGTCCTCTAGGAAGAGTAAAAAGCATACTTTCAAGAGACATTCAGAGATGTCTGCTGATGCCATGCAATTACCGTGTAATCAGCAGAAATGTGTTGGAAAAACACCCATCAGTGACTTCACAAGAAAGCCACACTCAAGACAGGTAAAGAACAGAAGCATAAAACCCCAAAGGTATGAAATGGACAGATTTTCATTGGGAATGAGCAACTCCTGAATTCTTGGTTCTAGAACTAGGGGCTTGTAATAAATAGACTGTCTCCTTGCCAAACGTAAATTTGGTGTCATGAACTGCTCACTGCCCGTTGAAGTGCAGGGCTAGTAGATTAATATTTGCCATGGCAGGCATATTGTATGGCTTTCCTGTTAAAAAGAAATTGGTTTTGCTCATAGCAATCTAGATATGTACCCAGTCTGACACCTATTTTTTAGGCTATATTTCCAAGTAAATGGCTTCCACGATGATGCAGTAAGTTTATGTCATGAACAGGAATGAAGTGATTGCATGCATCCTTTTTTAGCCTAAGCCAGCTGCTGAATAATGAGACAGAGACTCTCACTGACGCCAAGGAGTGCCCGTGCTTTTGGGAAAAGCACTGGGCAGATAAAGCCTATTTCCACATTTCTTGCTAGCGTCTCCTTCAAAGTTCATGGGTTTGCTCATCTTTTAGAGCTGTTCTAGATGTCTTTGTAGTTTACATGTACTAAATGTAGCAGGTATTGCTTTCATGGCGTCCTACTAGATTTGAAGTTGGGATCTACTCAGGCTTCAATGTCTCAGAAGAAGCAACGTTGATTCTTTGAATTCCGTTCTTGAACGTGAGAATGCTACTTATGTAGTTAATGAATTAATTAAATCGAATTCACTTGAATGGAAAAATTGTCTTGTTCATGTAGATTTTAACTTGGGAAATTGATATTTGAGTTCTACTTTTCATTGTTGTTGCTTTTCTGTATTGTTTGATTGCACAGATAGCAGATGTACTGACCAAGTATTGTGTGAAACTGGAGGAAATGTCCTTCCTCTTGGCAGCTGATGTTCACAAGCTCATTAACGCTAAGGCCATGGTAAATGTTTTACCTGGGGCAAGATAGCAGTCTGAATATTCCTAGAATGTCTTTCTTTCCCCAGATGAAATTCATTTTTTCTGCCTATCAATCACTGAAATATAGAAGAAATTTCTACTTGGCAGGGTATTGGTTATCATTTGTGTTCTTTTCTCCCCTCATTTTCTGTAGAAGAGACAATTTTTGGTTTGTTTTTGCATGTTGAAGCAGAGGAAGAAGAAGATGAGGAGAGGATTCCTTGTAAAAGTGAAGAAAATGAGCATGCAGAACAGGGACTAAGCATTATGCAGGTAAGCGAGCAAGAGAATAAGTTTGAAAGTGAAGGCAGTTTTGTCCAAAAGAAGGAGGAATAGGACGTCTTTTTGCTGAGAATGAATAGAAAGGTTTTTTGCATTTAGTTTGTATACGAAGCGCACAGGGCTCTAGATCCTTTTGTGGGAAAATGGAGTGTGTAAAGTTGCCAATCATTTTGGAGCGAATTTGGAGGGTGAATTTGGGGTGCCAGGTGAATTTTGGGTCGAATTCTGGGGATTTGGGGTTTCCCAGGTGAATTTCTGAGGTGAAAAGGTTCAAAAAGGTTTTTTTTTGAAAGCAAGTTAAAGCCAGAAGGTTATTGAAAATTAATAGATGTGATGCAAGTAGGTAATATGCAGACGATACACAGCGAGACAAATCATGGGAAAAATACAGTGGTAACACATGAGTGTGTGAGGATGGGATCAGTATAGCTAAGGCTCAGTTGAAGCTGAATTTGGAAAAGCATGCCAAAACTAAGAATAATAAAGGCACCTACGGGTATTTCAGTGGGAAAAGGAAGATGAAAAGAAACCTATCACACCTCCCCTATTCCCCCCCCCCCCACCCCCATAAGCCAGACAGGACTAGTGACAACAGACAAGGAGAAGGCTGAGGTACTCAACAAGTGTTGGTCTCAATTTTTACTGCCAGTCACTATTTCCACATCTCTCAGGTTATTGGACTGGTGGACTTGATTCTAACCCATAGTAGCAGGTCAGCTTTCAGACCACTTGAGGAACCTGAGCATGCAAGACCATGGCACCCACCCAGAGGCATGTCAGGGCCCTGAGAGAACTGGCAGCTGTAGTTGCTAAGGTGCTTCCTCCATCATATTTGAGAAATCAAGGCAACCAGCTGAAGTCTCCAGACACTGTGTTGTATTGACTCCAATCCTCTTGGTCTTTTTTGTAAATCTTAGAGCTCTGAGTCAATTTCTGCAGAGGATTCCCAATGCAGTTTCAAAAATGGAATCTTTGTTACTGGTCCTCATGTTGATCTTGGATATTTCCATTTTCTGCACTCCTTTATTTTCGAAACATTTGTAATGACTGAAAAGAAAGCTGAGACGAGGCATTATGCTCTTTCCAGTGATAGAAATGGACCTGTATTCTTTTCAGACAAATATATTTTTGCTGTGTCTAAGCACATGTGCATACCTGTGTTTGATTTATGTGTCCAGGTTTTGGCAGTGGGGCAGCCACAGGGCCGTCCTGTGACAATGGCCCAGGTGCTGCCCCGTCCCGCTTTCTTCCAACTGGCTCCACTTCAGGATGTCCTCCCTGCTGAGAGAAGAGGCTGGGACAGCACCTTTAGAAATGTGACTTTCTGGGTTTTTTTTTGTTTCGTTTTGTTTTGTTATTTTTAAAGTTACTAAAACCCTTCACCCTGATTTTTTGTGTTGGGTTTGGGGCTTTTTTTTTCAGTTTTGGGTGGGTTTTTTGGTGGGCTTTTTGGGGGGCTTTTTTTGTCTCTTTGGGGATTATTGGTTGGGGGGTTTTGTGTGTTTGTTTGGTCTGCTTTTTTTGTTTGTTTTTTTATTACGGTTTTGTAGAGTTTTTTTAAGCAAATTGATTGGAAAACTGAATAGTCCTCCACTATAGTCTCCTGGATTCACCTGAGACTCTTCCTAGGCATCTCCCTGATCTTTTTTGCAATGAGTCTCACATCATTCTCCTGAAGAAACTGTCTGCTTATGGTTTGCATGGGTGGGCTGTTTGCTGGGTGACAAACTGGGTGATGGCCAGGCCCACAGAGTGGTGGGAAATAGAGTTCATCCAGCTGGTCCCCAAGGCTCAGTCTTGGGCCCAGTCCTGTTTAATATCTTGCTCAGTGATCTGGACAAGGGGATAGAGTACACGCCCAGGAAGTTCACAGATGATGCAAAGTTGGCTGGTAGCGTTTTTTTTCTTCTGGAGGACAGCAGGCTCTGCTTCTTCTTCCTCCTGTTCCGAGGTCGCTGCTCCCTCTTCATCCCTCATTAAGTGTGCTGATTTTGTCACTTGGATGAGAAAACAAACAATTTTAGCAACAATACTGGTGGCAGGGTACAAGAAAGGAAGAGTTCACATGAATCCCCCCCCCAACAACAGACAATACCTGATGGCTCCTCTGCCCAGCTTACTGACTACACCGGAACCCATTGTCCCCCAAAGATACTCCCTTCTCCCTGCCCCCAGCCATGATGTGAGATGGAATAGAATAACTAAGATTAAGATTCTCCCTATATAACTCCATCATACTTCGATTCTGGGAAAAACAATTCTTGAAGTTCTATCATTTCAGATCATTTGAATTTGAATTGGCATACTAAAAAGTCTAGCCAGAAACTCATGACAATATTAATAGCCCATTCTAGAATGTCCGAGATGATAGACACTTCTTTCAAGAGAATGTGATACCTCACGTGACTTCTCCAGAATTTAAATGAACAGCGGGAGTAGTCTACAAGATTCTTGCTGCCATCTGGATTTCCTGGTTTTTGGCTGGTCTATGTAAGCCAACCAGCTATTCAGCAGAGGGAATATTAGTGTGCTACTTGATGGTATGTGAGATGGAACACAGTAATTTATGGCTTTTTGCATAGTGATGAAGCTGTAAAGAAAGCTCCGTAATGCTCTGACAAGGAGGCTGCTGGACTTCAAGTAGCAAAGGCCCAAAACGAACCAGTGAAAAGGTGTCATTGAAAAAAAAAAAAAAAAAAAAAAGCCAGGTGGGGAGCAAAGTGATACTTAAGGGCAGTTTACTGAAAGAGGAAATCTAGTGAAAAAAAGGTCCAAGAGTGAAGGAATAACAGGGAAAATGAAACTAAGGAAGGAAATCAATCTCAGCTAATCATTTCAGAAGCTAACAAGTTGTCATTGCAATGATGCATAAAGTGAGAAATTATAAATATGTCTGCGCCAAAATCTGAATTATGAACTTTATTGCATTCTGTCTTTCACGGAATCATACAACAGTCTGTGATTAAAGATCACCTAGTCCTACTTCCTTGCCAGGTAGATCTTACAGTAGATCAAATTGCTCAAGACTAGCCAAACTGATAAGGAGCACTCTCAATGATGGGGCATCCACAACTTCTCTGGAACAGCCGTTTGAGTGTCTCACCAGCTTCATTGTAGAAAAGCTTTTCCTTTTAGCCAATCTAAACCTAGTCTCAGTTTGAAAGCATGTCCCCTTGTCCTTTCTCTGCAAACCTTCCTAAAAAGTCTTTCTCCATTGGTCTTATACCCTCTTTACATATTCAAAGGCCACAATACTGTCTCTCCAGAAACCTCTCTTCTCCAGGCTAAAAGATCCTATTTTTCACAAGAACCAGGTCATAAACTGAAATGGAAGACATCTCAGGAGATCAGATCATCCAACAGCTCAGCGTAAGAATAGCTCTGAAGTCAGATCAACTAGCTTAGGGCTGTGTCTGTTTGAATTTTGAAAATTAGCAGGACTTGAAATGCTTCAAGGAAGAGAACTCTGGGTGGCTCCAGAAACAGCCTGAGAAACTCGAGCAAACTCGAAACCTCAGAAACTACCACTGCTTTCTCTCCCTCAGCCCAAGCAGTCCCAAAGAAGAAGTGTTCCCAGCAGGCTGGGATAGCACGCATATACACTACATATACATGACAGGCATCGCCAGCAGCCACATCCTGCTCCTTTCTGTGGCTGGCAAGAGTGAGACTGGATGTTTACATGTGGGCAACCTGGGTCCCTCCAGCAGCTCACACACTCAGCCTGCCCAGTGACCCCACTGAATTCCAGTATTCGCAGTGTGCCAAGGCCACAGCACTACTCCGCTTGCTGGCACAGACCATCACACGCCTCCTAAATCAGTCAGGACTCCCCTGGTCCCACAGCCAGCACCCCACTTGCTCTCCCCCAGGCCACTGCCATTGTTCACCAACTTCTCCACTTTGATCTTTGCTGGTGCTCTCAACACTGGCACACCCAGATGTTCTGCAGCTGTTGTCTCCTGGTGGAAAGGACTTGTAAAGCCGTGTTTCCACACAGGACTTCCACAACCTTTCAAAGCAACCTTTTCTGGGGTATGAACAATCTCATTCAAATGTCAACATTTCTTTTCCCATATGTGAAATCAGAATTTCCTTCTTCCGGGCATGCCCAAAACAAGGCACAAACTACATTGTGCCTTCTGTTTCACATGCTGAGTCGTTTGTAAACAATGCTAGGAGAATACCTGTTTTGATCCAAGCTAATCTCTGGCCCTTATAGTGCTTTCGGTAGTTAGTTTTGCTTTGCTATTTACTTGATGTCCCATTGAATTGTTGAATCATAAACAGACTATCTGTCTGTATAGCAGCATAGCAGTGATGAATAAATGCAAGAGAAGGAGCAAGGTGATTGTTTGCTAGACTCTTCCTAGAAACTGAGAAATCTGTTACTTAATGCTGACCACAGCAGATGGAGGAAGCATCCTACATGATGTCAAAGCAATGAAGCTGTAATCACTTTTATGATTACAGTCAAGGCACTGCTTTTGCCACCATAAGTGGAGTGCAGGGAATCTTAAAAGACGACACTCTAACTGTTGTCCATGCTCACTGAGAAAATAATGCTTTTACAGCAGAGCAGGTCTCACCGCAGCTAAATCATGGCTTCAACTGTACACCGCCTTCAAAAAAGCCCACAAAAACACAAATGAAAGGATTTGGAACCCAAGGGAATCTCGGATTGTGACATCAGCTCACTTTGGATTCTTTCCAAATTCTCAATTCCATTTTCTTCCCAGCCAATTATCCCACCTAACCTGAGATGTAACTTATGGATATCCAACACATCTAGTTACCTTAGAATTAGATTGCCACTAGGCAAAAAGACAGAAACAAGCAGTTAAGTTCAGACTGAAACCAAGGGTGTTTAGAACAGCAATACTTGGACGTAACTATTCTTGATCAAACCAAAACTTTTAGGACTTACCCATGTATTTTTGGAGGTGGAAAAAGTCCCTAGGGAGCTCACACTCAGTGCCTGGAGAGACGCTCTCGCTGGTTTTTCAAGGACCGATTCGTCACAGCAGAGGCAGCAGAGCACAAGATGGCCGAAGAGAAGGGGCAGTGTAGAATTCTCGGTCTGTCTCTGTCTCCACTCAGTGTAGAACGTCCTTGTCCTGGCACATTGTCGTGTGCGATATGTCCCTCCGGGTCTTCGGTCCTTGCGAAGCTCTATGTACTGCGAGCGCAGCTACTTGCAGCTGAGACGGACCGCGGAGCTAGCGGCGAATTCGGAGAGCGCTAAGCACGAAGTCAAGAAGCGAGACGTGTCCCTGCAACGCGGTGCTAAGAGCAGCTTCCTGGCGGCGGGGGCGAGCCCCGGCCACGAGACATTCTCGTCCTGGCAACGGATCTCTGTGAAGGGCGTAGGCGAAAAGCTTTCGTTTTCCATTCGAACTGCGAGAGAGGCAGACTGTTACACGGAGCTCTGAGAACAAAGGTGCACGCCCTAGGCTGGCTTGGGCAGAAGAAGCGTTCTCGAGCTCTTGGCTGCCCGCACACTGCTGGGTATTTGGCGCCCCTGCGGCGGCTTCTGGCCGCCGGCAAGTGAAAGCGGAGCAAGGCGTGGGCGAGGGCGGTGAACGAAGCGGCAAAAGCGCCGTGCTTGTGTGCACCACGTTAGAGGCTACTAGGAGAGGAAGGTGGTTGACTCTCGCTTGCCTTCCCAAGTGCCCTTAGCAGTCGGAAGGAGCAAGCTGAAGCACTGCTGCTTGTGCTGCTCTTTGGTTCCCTTGCAGCCCGCTGTGAAAGCATTGGCGGTCGCTTCTAGGCGCCGAGTTGCACACACACAGCACCACGCTAAGTGCCGCGGAGAAGGGAAATCCAGAGTGCAGCGAGGAGCTTGACGTGGCTTACGTGCAGTAAGGAGAAGGTGAACCTAAGCACAGCCTCTTCAATCTGGCCGCCTCTGCTCTGGTAGCAACTTTTGCAAGTCGGCAAAGGGAGACGCGAGTATGTAGAACGGAGGGCAGCTAGACGCCGTGTGTTATGCGCCCTTTCAGGGCTGCTGACAAGGGGCTACTTTAAGAACGCCTTCTTCGTCCTCGCGTCCTTCTCGCTTCGCTCTAGCTGCAAGGAGTACAGCACAGCGAAGGAGTGAGGACGGGCACTGCCCCAGCTTTTGCCCTGGCGTGCAACGGCTGTGTGCTGCTTTTCCAAGCAGCAAGAGCACTGAGAAGTGAAAGCGATTGTGAAGGAGCTCTTTGGCTGCTCGTGTGCTCTTCGCTGCACTGCGCCGCTCGCAAGCGGCTTCGTTCTTCGGCGTCTGCCGTCCGGAGAGAGCTGAACTGCAGCGGTCAGTTTCAGCTCTGCCCAACAGCGCGCTCTCAGTTCTGCGGACAAGCACGCCCTGTTGCCTTGGCTCCGAGTGCAAAGTCCCTAGCGAGCACTCACTCAGTGCAATGCACCCAGAAAGACGCTCTCGCTCGTCTTTCAAGGAGCGATTCCTAACAGCAGAAGCAGCAGAGGCACAAACTGGATGACGAGAAGGGACAATGTAGAACACGTCTCTGTCCTGGCACATTGTCGTGTGCGATACGTCCCTCCGGGTCTTCGGTCCTTGCGAAGCTCTATGTACTGCGAGCGCAGCTACTTGCAGCTGAGAAGGACCGCGGAGCTAGCAGCGAATTCGGAGAGCGCTAAGCACGAAGTCAAGAAGCGAGACGTGTCCCTGCAACGCGGTGCTAAGAGCAACTTCCTGGCGGCGGGGGCGAGCCCCGGCCACAAGACATTCTCGTCCTGGCAACGGATCTCTGTGAAGGGCGTAGGCGAAAAGCTTTCGTTTTCCATTCGAACTGCGAGAGAGGCAGACTGTTACACGGAGCTCTGAGAACAAAGGTGCACGCCCTAGGCGGGCTTGGGCAGAAGCAGCGTTCTCGAGCTCTTGGCTGCCGGCACACTGCTGGGTATGTGGCGCCCCTGCGGCGGCTTCTGGCCGCCGACAAGTGAAAGCGGAGCAAGGCGTGGGCGAGGGCGAGGGCGGTGAACGAAGCGGCAAAAGCGCCGTGCTTGTGTGCACCACGTTAGAGGCTACTAGGAGAGGAAGGTGGTTGACTCTCGCTTGCCTTCCCAAGTGCCCTTAGCAGTCGGAAGGAGCAAGCTGAAGCACTGCTGCTTGTGCTGCTCCTTGGTTCCCTTGCAGCCCGCTCTGAAAGCATTGGCGGTCACTTCTAGGTGCCGAGTTGCACACACACAGCACCACGCTAAGTGCCGCGGAGAAGGGAAATCCAGAGTGCAGCGAGGAGCTGGACGTGGCTTACGTGCAGTAAGGAGAATGTGAACCAAGGCACTGCCTCTTCAATCTGGCCGCCTCTGCTCTGGTAGCAACTTTTGCAAGTCGGCAAAGGGAGCCGCGAGTATGTAGAACGGAGGGCAGCTAGACGCCGAGTGTTATGCGCCCTTTCAGGGCTGCTGCCAGGGGGCTACTTTAAGAGCGCCTTGTCCTTCTTCCTCGCGTCCATCTGGCTTCGCTTTAGCTGCAAGGAGTACAGCACAGCGAAGGCGTGAGGACGGGCACTGCCCCAGCTTTTGCCCTGGCCTGCCTGTGCTCCGCCTTTAGCTGCACACCAGAACAATGGCATTTCTTTCCCGCAAGGTAAAAAGGGCTTTAGTGTAGCCTTAGGAATGGCAAGTGCCTAGGCATTAAGTTGAGCGACCACGTATGAGGGAGTCTTTAGAGGTTTCCTCCCCCATGGCGCAGGTTTATTCTCATTTTCGTGCTGAACTGAAAAGTCCGGGCATGGCAAGTCTGCCCTGCCTTGTGCAGAGACGAACACAAATGTGGGGCTATGATCCTCTGTGTTCGGAGCTCTGCTTCCGGGTGTGTGGGCCGCCATGAGCCCGCAGCAGCCGCCGAGGACAGTGTGGATTGTGGATGAGGCTGGGCTGGCGCCCCCCCCCCCGCTGGTCTGACAGCGGCAGGAGCTGCGTCGGAGCGGCATTGCCTGAGGGCCCCATGGGGGGCGGGGAGAGAGCCGGGATTGACCCCGAACGACACCGGAAGCGATATCCGTAGGGCCCGGAAGGCCAGCGTTGCCATCGAGTTTGGCCGGTAGGAGGCTTCTAAGGTGCTTTGAAAGGTGGAGCTTCTTTGCTCTAGGACAGTCTGGGAGAGCTGAGGGTGTCCAATCTGGAGAACAGAAGGCTCCAGGGAGACCTTCGAGCCCCTTGCAGTGCCTGCTGGGGCTCCAAGATAGCTGGGGAGGGACTTTGGAAAAGGTTCTGGACTCGCAGGACAAGGGGGAATAGCTTCAAACTGCCAGAGGGCTGGGGTAGATGGGATATTGGAAAGGAATTCTTCCTTGTGTGGGTGCTGAGGCCTGGCACATGTTGCTCAAAGAGGCTGTGTAGGAGCCCCATGGCAGGAAGTGTCCAGGGCCAGGCTGGAGCAGACATGGAGCAACCTGGACTAGTGGAAAAGTGTCCCTGCCCATGTCAGGATGTGGGAAGAAGAGACTCTGTCTCTAAGGTCGCTTCCAGTCCAAACCATTCTGGGATTCTAGGATTCATGGAAGGCCCTTTTCCAAGTGAAGTGTTGTATCTCTTGGCTCCCAGCTTGTAGTTGCCAGTTCTTCTGGAAGCAGGCGTGGCGAAGCAGCTGTGATGAGCCATGGGTTCTCAATAGGACGAGTGTGATATATTTGCAGAGAGGAAGGCTGCAGACAGATCTTCAAGGTCCAGGTAAAATAAGCAAAGGATTGAATAAAAGCCAAAGGTTGGTTGTGTTAGTTTGCTGGCTGTTGAAATGGCCCCAGGTCATTTTCAACATTTCTAATTTGGATTTGTTTGAGTAAAAAATGAATGTGTTACCTCCAGCGTAGGCTCTCCAATGCATCTCCATGTGCTCCCATCTCTTTGTTGTATATCGGGTTCTATTAACTGAAGACAGAATCATAACACAGTAGTAAAACATTTAGAGGCGTAGTTAGCCAGCTTCAGGAGTTTTCAACTCTGCTGTTGACTTTTCTGGTAACTGTAGGCAAGGCAACACAATCCAGTTACTCCACTTTCCACTTTCTTTTCCTCTCTGAGGAAAAGATGATCTTTTTTTTTTTTTTTTTTCTTCTCATTTTGAAAATAGCCTTGAATGAAGAGAGTTATGCATGTGGCATGTAGGATTCATTACTTTACCTTTCTCTTCTGCTGTCTTTCGCGTACTAGTCTTTTTAAAATTTTTTGTCGCTGTTCTCCATTCAGTAGGTTTGAAAGAATTCTAATTGTTGAGATGATGGTTCTTTGAAGGCTCACTTAGCCCACCTTTTGGGTGAAGGAAAGAAGAAGACAAGGTCCTCTAGGAAGAGTAAAAAGCATACTTTCAAGAGACATTCAGAGATGTCTGCTGATGCCATGCAATTACCGTGTAATCAGCAGAAATGTGTTGGAAAAACACCCATCAGTGACTTCACAAGAAAGCCACACTCAAGACAGGTAAAGAACAGAAGCATAAAACCCCAAAGGTATGAAATGGACAGATTTTCATTGGGAATGAGCAACTCCTGAATTCTTGGTTCTAGAACTAGGGGCTTGTAATAAATAGACTGTCTCCTTGCCAAACGTAAATTTGGTGTCATGAACTGCTCACTGCCCGTTGAAGTGCAGGGCTAGTAGATTAATATTTGCCATGGCAGGCATATTGTATGGCTTTCCTGTTAAAAAGAAATTGGTTTTGCTCATAGCAATCTAGATATGTACCCAGTCTGACACCTATTTTTTAGGCTATATTTCCAAGTAAATGGCTTCCACGATGATGCAGTAAGTTTATGTCATGAACAGGAATGAAGTGATTGCATGCATCCTTTTTTAGCCTAAGCCAGCTGCTGAATAATGAGACAGAGACTCTCACTGACGCCAAGGAGTGCCCGTGCTTTTGGGAAAAGCACTGGGCAGATAAAGCCTATTTCCACATTTCTTGCTAGCGTCTCCTTCAAAGTTCATGGGTTTGCTCATCTTTTAGAGCTGTTCTAGATGTCTTTGTAGTTTACATGTACTAAATGTAGCAGGTATTGCTTTCATGGCGTCCTACTAGATTTGAAGTTGGGATCTACTCAGGCTTCAATGTCTCAGAAGAAGCAACGTTGATTCTTTGAATTCCGTTCTTGAACGTGAGAATGCTACTTATGTAGTTAATGAATTAATTAAATCGAATTCACTTGAATGGAAAAATTGTCTTGTTCATGTAGATTTTAACTTGGGAAATTGATATTTGAGTTCTACTTTTCATTGTTGTTGCTTTTCTGTATTGTTTGATTGCACAGATAGCAGATGTACTGACCAAGTATTGTGTGAAACTGGAGGAAATGTCCTTCCTCTTGGCAGCTGATGTTCACAAGCTCATTAACGCTAAGGCCATGGTAAATGTTTTACCTGGGGCAAGATAGCAGTCTGAATATTCCTAGAATGTCTTTCTTTCCCCAGATGAAATTCATTTTTTCTGCCTATCAATCACTGAAATATAGAAGAAATTTCTACTTGGCAGGGTATTGGTTATCATTTGTGTTCTTTTCTCCCCTCATTTTCTGTAGAAGAGACAATTTTTGGTTTGTTTTTGCATGTTGAAGCAGAGGAAGAAGAAGATGAGGAGAGGATTCCTTGTAAAAGTGAAGAAAATGAGCATGCAGAACAGGGACTAAGCATTATGCAGGTAAGCGAGCAAGAGAATAAGTTTGAAAGTGAAGGCAGTTTTGTCCAAAAGAAGGAGGAATAGGACGTCTTTTTGCTGAGAATGAATAGAAAGGTTTTTTGCATTTAGTTTGTATACGAAGCGCACAGGGCTCTAGATCCTTTTGTGGGAAAATGGAGTGTGTAAAGTTGCCAATCATTTTGGAGCGAATTTGGAGGGTGAATTTGGGGTGCCAGGTGAATTTTGGGTCGAATTCTGGGGATTTGGGGTTTCCCAGGTGAATTTCTGAGGTGAAAAGGTTCAAAAAGGTTTTTTTTTGAAAGCAAGTTAAAGCCAGAAGGTTATTGAAAATTAATAGATGTGATGCAAGTAGGTAATATGCAGACGATACACAGCGAGACAAATCATGGGAAAAATACAGTGGTAACACATGAGTGTGTGAGGATGGGATCAGTATAGCTAAGGCTCAGTTGAAGCTGAATTTGGAAAAGCATGCCAAAACTAAGAATAATAAAGGCACCTACGGGTATTTCAGTGGGAAAAGGAAGATGAAAAGAAACCTATCACACCTCCCCTATTCCCCCCCCCCCCCACCCCCATAAGCCAGACAGGACTAGTGACAACAGACAAGGAGAAGGCTGAGGTACTCAACAAGTGTTGGTCTCAATTTTTACTGCCAGTCACTATTTCCACATCTCTCAGGTTATTGGACTGGTGGACTTGATTCTAACCCATAGTAGCAGGTCAGCTTTCAGACCACTTGAGGAACCTGAGCATGCAAGACCATGGCACCCACCCAGAGGCATGTCAGGGCCCTGAGAGAACTGGCAGCTGTAGTTGCTAAGGTGCTTCCTCCATCATATTTGAGAAATCAAGGCAACCAGCTGAAGTCTCCAGACACTGTGTTGTATTGACTCCAATCCTCTTGGTCTTTTTTGTAAATCTTAGAGCTCTGAGTCAATTTCTGCAGAGGATTCCCAATGCAGTTTCAAAAATGGAATCTTTGTTACTGGTCCTCATGTTGATCTTGGATATTTCCATTTTCTGCACTCCTTTATTTTCGAAACATTTGTAATGACTGAAAAGAAAGCTGAGACGAGGCATTATGCTCTTTCCAGTGATAGAAATGGACCTGTATTCTTTTCAGACAAATATATTTTTGCTGTGTCTAAGCACATGTGCATACCTGTGTTTGATTTATGTGTCCAGGTTTTGGCAGTGGGGCAGCCACAGGGCCGTCCTGTGACAATGGCCCAGGTGCTGCCCCGTCCCGCTTTCTTCCAACTGGCTCCACTTCAGGATGTCCTCCCTGCTGAGAGAAGAGGCTGGGACAGCACCTTTAGAAATGTGACTTTCTGGGTTTTTTTTTGTTTCGTTTTGTTTTGTTATTTTTAAAGTTACTAAAAACCTTCACCCTGATTTTTTGTGTTGGGTTTGGGGCTTTTTTTTTCAGTTTTGGGTGGGTTTTTTGGTGGGTTTTTTGGGGGGCTTTTTTTGTCTCTTTGGGGATTATTGGTTGGGGGGTTTTGTGTGTTTGTTTGGTCTGCTTTTTTTGTTTGTTTTTTTATTACGGTTTTGTAGAGTTTTTTTAAGCAAATTGATTGGAAAACTGAATAGTCCTCCACTATAGTCTCCTGGATTCACCTGAGACTCTTCCTAGGCATCTCCCTGATCTTTTTTGCAATGAGTCTCACATCATTCTCCTGAAGAAACTGTCTGCTTATGGTTTGCATGGGTGGGCTGTTTGCTGGGTGACAAACTGGGTGATGGCCAGGCCCACAGAGTGGTGGGAAATAGAGTTCATCCAGCTGGTCCCCAAGGCTCAGTCTTGGGCCCAGTCCTGTTTAATATCTTGCTCAGTGATCTGGACAAGGGGATAGAGTACACGCCCAGGAAGTTCACAGATGATGCAAAGTTGGCTGGTAGCGTTTTTTTTCTTCTGGAGGACAGCAGGCTCTGCTTCTTCTTCCTCCTGTTCCGAGGTCGCTGCTCCCTCTTCATCCCTCATTAAGTGTGCTGATTTTGTCACTTGGATGAGAAAACAAACAATTTTAGCAACAATACTGGTGGCAGGGTACAAGAAAGGAAGAGTTCACATGAATCCCCCCCCCAACAACAGACAATACCTGATGGCTCCTCTGCCCAGCTTACTGACTACACCGGAACCCATTGTCCCCCAAAGATACTCCCTTCTCCCTGCCCCCAGCCATGATGTGAGATGGAATAGAATAACTAAGATTAAGATTCTCCCTATATAACTCCATCATACTTCGATTCTGGGAAAAACAATTCTTGAAGTTCTATCATTTCAGATCATTTGAATTTGAATTGGCATACTAAAAAGTCTAGCCAGAAACTCATGACAATATTAATAGCCCATTCTAGAATGTCCGAGATGATAGACACTTCTTTCAAGAGAATGTGATACCTCACGTGACTTCTCCAGAATTTAAATGAACAGCGGGAGTAGTCTACAAGATTCTTGCTGCCATCTGGATTTCCTGGTTTTTGGCTGGTCTATGTAAGCCAACCAGCTATTCAGCAGAGGGAATATTAGTGTGCTACTTGATGGTATGTGAGATGGAACACAGTAATTTATGGCTTTTTGCATAGTGATGAAGCTGTAAAGAAAGCTCCGTAATGCTCTGACAAGGAGGCTGCTGGACTTCAAGCAGCAAAGGCCCAAAACGAACCAGTGAAAAGGTGTCATTGAAAAAAAAAAAAAAAAAAAAAAGCCAGGTGGGGAGCAAAGTGATACTTAAGGGCAGTTTAGTGAAAGAGGAAATCTAGTGAAAAAAAGGTCCAAGAGTGAAGGAATAACAGGGAAAATGAAACTAAGGAAGGAAATCAATCTCAGCTAATCATTTCAGAAGCTAACAAGTTGTCATTGCAATGATGCATAAAGTGAGAAATTATAAATATGTCTGCGCCAAAATCTGAATTATGAACTTTATTGCATTCTGTCTTTCACGGAATCATACAACAGTCTGTGATTAAAGATCACCTAGTCCTACTTCCTTGCCAGGTAGATCTTACAGTAGATCAAATTGCTCAAGACTAGCCAAACTGATAAGGAGCACTCTCAATGATGGGGCATCCACAACTTCTCTGGAACAGCCGTTTGAGTGTCTCACCAGCTTCATTGTAGAAAAGCTTTTCCTTTTAGCCAATCTAAACCTAGTCTCAGTTTGAAAGCATGTCCCCTTGTCCTTTCTCTGCAAACCTTCCTAAAAAGTCTTTCTCCATTGGTCTTATACCCTCTTTACATATTCAAAGGCCACAATACTGTCTCTCCAGAAACCTCTCTTCTCCAGGCTAAAAGATCCTATTTTTCACAAGAACCAGGTCATAAACTGAAATGGAAGACATCTCAGGAGATCAGATCATCCAACAGCTCAGCGTAAGAATAGCTCTGAAGTCAGATCAACTAGCTTAGGGCTGTGTCTGTTTGAATTTTGAAAATTAGCAGGACTTGAAATGCTTCAAGGAAGAGAACTCTGGGTGGCTCCAGAAACAGCCTGAGAAACTCGAGCAAACTCGAAACCTCAGAAACTACCACTGCTTTCTCTCCCTCAGCCCAAGCAGTCCCAAAGAAGAAGTGTTCCCAGCAGGCTGGGATAGCACGCATATACACTACATATACATGACAGGCATCGCCAGCAGCCACATCCTGCTCCTTTCTGTGGCTGGCAAGAGTGAGACTGGATGTTTACATGTGGGCAACCTGGGTCCCTCCAGCAGCTCACACACTCAGCCTGCCCAGTGACCCCACTGAATTCCAGTATTCGCAGTGTGCCAAGGCCACAGCACTACTCCGCTTGCTGGCACAGACCATCACACGCCTCCTAAATCAGTCAGGACTCCCCTGGTCCCACAGCCAGCACCCCACTTGCTCTCCCCCAGGCCACTGCCATTGTTCACCAACTTCTCCACTTTGATCTTTGCTGGTGCTCTCAACACTGGCACACCCAGATGTTCTGCAGCTGTTGTCTCCTGGTGGAAAGGACTTGTAAAGCCGTGTTTCCACACAGGACTTCCACAACCTTTCAAAGCAACCTTTTCTGGGGTATGAACAATCTCATTCAAATGTCAACATTTCTTTTCCCATATGTGAAATCAGAATTTCCTTCTTCCGGGCATGCCCAAAACAAGGCACAAACTACATTGTGCCTTCTGTTTCACATGCTGAGTCGTTTGTAAACAATGCTAGGAGAATACCTGTTTTGATCCAAGCTAATCTCTGGCCCTTATAGTGCTTTCGGTAGTTAGTTTTGCTTTGCTATTTACTTGATGTCCCATTGAATTGTTGAATCATAAACAGACTATCTGTCTGTATAGCAGCATAGCAGTGATGAATAAATGCAAGAGAAGGAGCAAGGTGATTGTTTGCTAGACTCTTCCTAGAAACTGAGAAATCTGTTACTTAATGCTGACCACAGCAGATGGAGGAAGCATCCTACATGATGTCAAAGCAATGAAGCTGTAATCACTTTTATGATTACAGTCAAGGCACTGCTTTTGCCACCATAAGTGGAGTGCAGGGAATCTTAAAAGACGACACTCTAACTGTTGTCCATGCTCACTGAGAAAATAATGCTTTTACAGCAGAGCAGGTCTCACCGCAGCTAAATCATGGCTTCAACTGTACACCGCCTTCAAAAAAGCCCACAAAAACACAAATGAAAGGATTTGGAACCCAAGGGAATCTCGGATTGTGACATCAGCTCACTTTGGATTCTTTCCAAATTCTCAATTCCATTTTCTTCCCAGCCAATTATCCCACCTAACCTGAGATGTAACTTATGGATATCCAACACATCTAGTTACCTTAGAATTAGATTGCCACTAGGCAAAAAGACAGAAACAAGCAGTTAAGTTCAGACTGAAACCAAGGGTGTTTAGAACAGCAATACTTGGACGTAACTATTCTTGATCAAACCAAAACTTTTAGGACTTACCCATGTATTTTTGGAGGTGGAAAAAGTCCCTAGGGAGCTCACACTCAGTGCCTGGAGAGACGCTCTCGCTGGTTTTTCAAGGACCGATTCGTCACAGCAGAGGCAGCAGAGCACAAGATGGCCGAAGAGAAGGGGCAGTGTAGAATTCTCGGTCTGTCTCTGTCTCCACTCAGTGTAGAACGTCCTTGTCCTGGCACATTGTCGTGTGCGATATGTCCCTCCGGGTCTTCGGTCCTTGCGAAGCTCTATGTACTGCGAGCGCAGCTACTTGCAGCTGAGAAGGACCGCGGAGCTAGCGGCGAATTCGGAGAGCGCTAAGCACGAAGTCAAGAAGCGAGACGTGTCCCTGCAACGCGGTGCTAAGAGCAGCTTCCTGGCGGCGGGGGCGAGCCCCGGCCACGAGACATTCTCGTCCTGGCAACGGATCTCTGTGAAGGGCGTAGGCGAAAAGCTTTCGTTTTCCATTCGAACTGCGAGAGAGGCAGACTGTTACACGGAGCTCTGAGAACAAAGGTGCACGCCCTAGGCTGGCTTGGGCAGAAGAAGCGTTCTCGAGCTCTTGGCTGCCCGCACACTGCTGGGTATTTGGCGCCCCTGCGGCGGCTTCTGGCCGCCGGCAAGTGAAAGCGGAGCAAGGCGTGGGCGAGGGCGGTGAACGAAGCGGCAAAAGCGCCGTGCTTGTGTGCACCACGTTAGAGGCTACTAGGAGAGGAAGGTGGTTGACTCTCGCTTGCCTTCCCAAGTGCCCTTAGCAGTCGGAAGGAGCAAGCTGAAGCACTGCTGCTTGTGCTGCTCTTTGGTTCCCTTGCAGCCCGCTGTGAAAGCATTGGCAGTCGCTTCTAGGCGCCGAGTTGCACACACACAGCACCACGCTAAGTGCCGCGGAGAAGGGAAATCCAGAGTGCAGCGAGGAGCTTGACGTGGCTTACGTGCAGTAAGGAGAAGGTGAACCTAAGCACAGCCTCTTCAATCTGGCCGCCTCTGCTCTGGTAGCAACTTTTGCAAGTCAGCAAAGGGAGACGCGAGTATGTAGAACGGAGGGCAGCGAGACGCCGTGTGTTATGCGCCCTTTCAGGGCTGCTGACAAGGGGCTACTTTAAGAACGCCTTCTTCGTCCTCGCGTCCTTCTCGCTTCGCTCTAGCTGCAAGGAGTACAGCACAGCGAAGGAGTGAGGACGGGCACTGCCCCAGCTTTTGCCCTGGCGTGCAACGGCTGTGTGCTGCTTTTCCAAGCAGCAAGAGCACTGAGAAGTGAAAGCGATTGTGAAGGAGCTCTTTGGCTGCTCGTGTGCTCTTCGCTGCACTGCGCCGCTCGCAAGCGGCTTCGTTCTTCGGCGTCTGCCGTCCGGAGAGAGCTGAACTGCAGCGGTCAGTTTCAGCTCTGCCCAACAGCGTGCTCTCAGTTCTGCGGACAAGCACGCCCTGTTGCCTTGGCTCCGAGTGCAAAGTCCCTAGCGAGCACTCACTCAGTGCAATGCACCCAGAAAGACGCTCTCGCTCGTCTTTCAAGGAGCGATTCCTAACAGCAGAAGCAGCAGAGGCACAAACTGGATGACGAGAAGGGACAATGTAGAACACGTCTCTGTCCTGGCACATTGTCGTGTGCGATACGTCCCTCCGGGTCTTCGGTCCTTGCGAAGCTCTATGTACTGCGAGCGCAGCTACTTGAAGCTGAGACGGACCGCGGAGCTAGCAGCGAATTCGGAGAGCGCTAAGCACGAAGTCAAGAAGCGAGACGTGTCCCTGCAACGCGGTGCTAAGAGCAGCTTCCTCGCGGCGGGGGCGAGCTCCGGCCACAAGACATTCTCGTCCTAGCAACGGATCTCTGTGAAGGGCGTAGGCGAAAAGCTTTCGATTTCCATTCGAACTGCGAGAAAGGCAGACTGTTACACGGAGCTCTGAGAACAAAGGTGCACGCCCTAGGCGGGCTTGGGCAGAAGCAGCGTTCTCGAGCTCTTGGCTGCCCGCACACTGCTGGGTATGTGGCGCCCCTGCGGCGGCTTCTGGCCGCCGGCAAGTGAAAGCGGAGCCAGGCGTGGGCGAGGGCGGTGAACGAAGCGGCTAAGTGCCGTGCTTGTGTGCACCACGTTAGAGGCTACTAGGAGAGGAAGGTGGTTGACTCTCGCTTGCCTTCCCAAGTGCCCTTAGCAGTCGGAAGGAGCAAGCTGAAGCACTGCTGCTTGTGCTGCTCCTTGGTTCCCTTGCAGCCCGCTCTGAAAGCATTGGCGGTCGCTTCTAGGCGCCGAGTTGCACACACACAGCACCACGCTAAGTGCCGCGGAGAAGGGAAATCCAGAGTGCAGCGAGGAGCTGGACGTGGCTTACGTGCAGTAAGGAGAAGGTGAACCTAAGCACAGCCTCTTCAATCGGGCCGCCTCTGCTCTGGTAGCAACTTTTGCAAGTCGGCAAAGGGAGACGCGAGTATGTAGAACGGAGGGCAGCTAGACGCCGTGTGTTATGCGCCCTTTCAGGGCTGCTGACAAGGGGCTACTTTAAGAACGCCTTCTTCGTCCTCGCGTCCTTCTCGCTTCGCTCTAGCTGCAAGGAGTACAGCACAGCGAAGGAGTGAGGACGGGCACTGCCCCAGCTTTTGCCCTGGCGTGCAACGGCTGTGTGCTGCTTTTCCAAGCAGCAAGAGCACTGAGAAGTGAAAGCGATTGTGAAGGAGCTCTTTGGCTGCTCGTGTGCTCTTCGCTGCACTGCGCCGCTCGCAAGCGGCTTCGTTCTTCGGCGTCTGCCGTCCGGAGAGAGCTGAACTGCAGCGGTCAGTTTCAGCTCTGCCCAACAGCGCGCTCTCAGTTCTGCGGACAAGCACGCCCTGTTGCCTTGGCTCCGAGTGCAAAGTCCCTAGCGAGCACTCACTCAGTGCAATGCACCCAGAAAGACGCTCTCGCTCGTCTTTCAAGGGGCGATTCCTAACAGCAGAAGCAGCAGAGGCACAAACTGGATGACGAGAAGGGACAATGTAGAACACGTCTCTGTCCTGGCACATTGTCGTGTGCGATACGTCCCTCCGGGTCTTCGGTCCTTGCGAAGCTCTATGTACTGCGAGCGCAGCTACTTGAAGCTGAGACGGACCGCGGAGCTAGCAGCGAATTCGGAGAGCGCTAAGCACGAAGTCAAGAAGCGAGACGTGTCCCTGCAACGCGGTGCTAAGAGCAGCTTCCTCGCGGCGGGGGCGAGCTCCGGCCACAAGACATTCTCGTCCTAGCAACGGATCTCTGTGAAGGGCGTAGGCGAAAAGCTTTCGATTTCCATTCGAACTGCGAGAAAGGCAGACTGTTACACGGAGCTCTGAGAACAAAGGTGCACGCCCTAGGCGGGCTTGGGCAGAAGAAGCGTTCTCGAGCTCTTGGCTGCCCGCACACTGCTGGGTATGTGGCGCCCCTGCGGCGGCTTCTGGCCGCCGGCAAGTGAAAGCGGAGCCAGGCGTGGGCGAGGGCGGTGAACGAAGCGGCTAAGTGCCGTGCTTGTGTGCACCACGTTAGAGGCTACTAGGAGAGGAAGGTGGTTGACTCTCGCTTGCCTTCCCAAGTGCCCTTAGCAGTCGGAAGGAGCAAGCTGAAGCACTGCTGCTTGTGCTGCTCCTTGGTTCCCTTGCAGCCCGCTCTGAAAGCATTGGCAGTCGCTTCTAGGCGCCGAGTTGCACACACACAGCACCACGCTAAGTGCCGCGGAGAAGGGAAATCCAGAGTGCAGCGAGGAGCTGGACGTGGCTTACGTGCAGTAAGGAGAAGGTGAACCTAAGCACAGCCTCTTCAATCTGGCCGCCTCTGCTCTGGTAGCAACTTTTGCAAGTCAGCAAAGGGAGACGCGAGTATGTAGAACGGAGGGCAGCGAGACGCCGTGTGTTATGCGCCCTTTCAGGGCTGCTGACAAGGGGCTACTTTAAGAACGCCTTCTTCGTCCTCGCGTCCTTCTCGCTTCGCTCTAGCTGCAAGGAGTACAGCACAGCGAAGGAGTGAGGACGGGCACTGCCCCAGCTTTCGCCCTGGCGTGCAACGGCTGTGTGCTGCTTTTCCAAGCAGCAAGAGCACTGAGAAGTGAAAGCGATTGTGAAGGAGCTCTTTGGCTGCTCGTGTGCTCTTCGCTGCACTGCGCCGCTCGCAAGCGGCTTCGTTCTTCGGCGTCTGCCGTCCGGAGAGAGCTGAACTGCAGCGGTCAGTTTCAGCTCTGCCCAACAGCGCGCTCTCAGTTCTGCGGACAAGCACGCCCTGTTGCCTTGGCTCCGAATGCAAAGTCCCTAGCGAGCACTCACTCAGTGCAATGCACCCAGAAAGACGCTCTCGCTCGTCTTTCAAGGAGCGATTCCTAACAGCAGAAGCAGCAGAGGCACAAACTGGATGACGAGAAGGGACAATGTAGAACACGTCTCTGTCCTGGCACATTGTCGTGTGCGATACGTCCCTCCGGGTCTTCGGTCCTTGCGAAGCTCTATGTACTGCGAGCGCAGCTACTTGAAGCTGAGAAGGACCGCGGAGCTAGCAGCGAATTCGGAGAGCGCTAAGCACGAAGTCAAGAAGCGAGACGTGTCCCTGCAACGCGGTGCTAAGAGCAACTTCCTGGCGGCGGGGGCGAGCCCCGGCCACAAGACATTCTCGTCCTGGCAACGGATCTCTGTGAAGGGCGTAGGCGAAAAGCTTTCGTTTTCCATTCGAACTGCGAGAGAGGCAGACTGTTACACGGAGCTCTGAGAACAAAGGTGCACGCCCTAGGCGGGCTTGGGCAGAAGCAGCGTTCTCGAGCTCTTGGCTGCCGGCACACTGCTGGGTATGTGGCGCCCCTGCGGCGGCTTCTGGCCGCCGACAAGTGAAAGCGGAGCAAGGCGTGGGCGAGGGCGAGGGCGGTGAACGAAGCGGCAAAAGCGCCGTGCTTGTGTGCACCACGTTAGAGGCTACTAGGAGAGGAAGGTGGTTGACTCTCGCTTGCCTTCCCAAGTGCCCTTAGCAGTCGGAAGGAGCAAGCTGAAGCACTGCTGCTTGTGCTGCTCCTTGGTTCCCTTGCAGCCCGCTCTGAAAGCATTGGCGGTCACTTCTAGGCGCCGAGTTGCACACACACAGCACCACGCTAAGTGCCGCGGAGAAGGGAAATCCAGAGTGCAGCGAGGAGCTGGACGTGGCTTACGTGCAGTAAGGAGAATGTGAACCAAGGCACTGCCTCTTCAATCTGGCCGCCTCTGCTCTGGTAGCAACTTTTGCAAGTCGGCAAAGGGAGCCGCGAGTATGTAGAACGGAGGGCAGCTAGACGCCGAGTGTTATGCGCCCTTTCAGGGCTGCTGCCAGGGGGCTACTTTAAGAGCGCCTTGTCCTTCTTCCTCGCGTCCATCTGGCTTCGCTTTAGCTGCAAGGAGTACAGCACAGCGAAGGCGTGAGGACGGGCACTGCCCCAGCTTTTGCCCTGGCCTGCCTGTGCTCCGCCTTTAGCTGCACACCAGAACAATGGCATTTCTTTCCCGCAAGGTAAAAAGGGCTTTAGTGTAGCCTTAGGAATGGCAAGTGCCTAGGCATTAAGTTGAGCGACCACGTATGAGGGAGTCTTTAGAGGTTTCCTCCCCCATGGCGCAGGTTTATTCTCATTTTCGTGCTGAACTGAAAAGTCCGGGCATGGCAAGTCTGCCCTGCCTTGTGCAGAGACGAACACAAATGTGGGGCTATGATCCTCTGTGTTCGGAGCTCTGCTTCCGGGTGTGTGGGCCGCCATGAGCCCGCAGCAGCCGCCGAGGACAGTGTGGATTGTGGATGAGGCTGGGCTGGCGCCCCCCCCCCCGCTGGTCTGACAGCGGCAGGAGCTGCGTCGGAGCGGCATTGCCTGAGGGCCCCATGGGGGGCGGGGAGAGAGCCGGGATTGACCCCGAACGACACCGGAAGCGATATCCGTAGGGCCCGGAAGGCCAGCGTTGCCATCGAGTTTGGCCGGTAGGAGGCTTCTAAGGTGCTTTGAAAGGTGGAGCTTCTTTGCTCTAGGACAGTCTGGGAGAGCTGAGGGTGTCCAATCTGGAGAACAGAAGGCTCCAGGGAGACCTTCGAGCCCCTTGCAGTGCCTGCTGGGGCTCCAAGATAGCTGGGGAGGGACTTTGGAAAAGGTTCTGGACTCGCAGGACAAGGGGGAATAGCTTCAAACTGCCAGAGGGCTGGGGTAGATGGGATATTGGAAAGGAATTCTTCCTTGTGTGGGTGCTGAGGCCTGGCACATGTTGCTCAAAGAGGCTGTGTAGGAGCCCCATGGCAGGAAGTGTCCAGGGCCAGGCTGGAGCAGACATGGAGCAACCTGGACTAGTGGAAAAGTGTCCCTGCCCATGTCAGGATGTGGGAAGAAGAGACTCTGTCTCTAAGGTCGCTTCCAGTCCAAACCATTCTGGGATTCTAGGATTCATGGAAGGCCCTTTTCCAAGTGAAGTGTTGTATCTCTTGGCTCCCAGCTTGTAGTTGCCAGTTCTTCTGGAAGCAGGCGTGGCGAAGCAGCTGTGATGAGCCATGGGTTCTCAATAGGACGAGTGTGATATATTTGCAGAGAGGAAGGCTGCAGACAGATCTTCAAGGTCCAGGTAAAATAAGCAAAGGATTGAATAAAAGCCAAAGGTTGGTTGTGTTAGTTTGCTGGCTGTTGAAATGGCCCCAGGTCATTTTCAACATTTCTAATTTGGATTTGTTTGAGTAAAAAATGAATGTGTTACCTCCAGCGTAGGCTCTCCAATGCATCTCCATGTGCTCCCATCTCTTTGTTGTATATCGGGTTCTATTAACTGAAGACAGAATCATAACACAGTAGTAAAACATTTAGAGGCGTAGTTAGCCAGCTTCAGGAGTTTTCAACTCTGCTGTTGACTTTTCTGGTAACTGTAGGCAAGGCAACACAATCCAGTTACTCCACTTTCCACTTTCTTTTCCTCTCTGAGGAAAAGATGATCTTTTTTTTTTTTTTTTTTTCTTCTCATTTTGAAAATAGCCTTGAATGAAGAGAGTTATGCATGTGGCATGTAGGATTCATTACTTTACCTTTCTCTTCTGCTGTCTTTCGCGTACTAGTCTTTTTAAAATTTTTTGTCGCTGTTCTCCATTCAGTAGGTTTGAAAGAATTCTAATTGTTGAGATGATGGTTCTTTGAAGGCTCACTTAGCCCACCTTTTGGGTGAAGGAAAGAAGAAGACAAGGTCCTCTAGGAAGAGTAAAAAGCATACTTTCAAGAGACATTCAGAGATGTCTGCTGATGCCATGCAATTACCGTGTAATCAGCAGAAATGTGTTGGAAAAACACCCATCAGTGACTTCACAAGAAAGCCACACTCAAGACAGGTAAAGAACAGAAGCATAAAACCCCAAAGGTATGAAATGGACAGATTTTCATTGGGAATGAGCAACTCCTGAATTCTTGGTTCTAGAACTAGGGGCTTGTAATAAATAGACTGTCTCCTTGCCAAACGTAAATTTGGTGTCATGAACTGCTCACTGCCCGTTGAAGTGCAGGGCTAGTAGATTAATATTTGCCATGGCAGGCATATTGTATGGCTTTCCTGTTAAAAAGAAATTGGTTTTGCTCATAGCAATCTAGATATGTACCCAGTCTGACACCTATTTTTTAGGCTATATTTCCAAGTAAATGGCTTCCACGATGATGCAGTAAGTTTATGTCATGAACAGGAATGAAGTGATTGCATGCATCCTTTTTTAGCCTAAGCCAGCTGCTGAATAATGAGACAGAGACTCTCACTGACGCCAAGGAGTGCCCGTGCTTTTGGGAAAAGCACTGGGCAGATAAAGCCTATTTCCACATTTCTTGCTAGCGTCTCCTTCAAAGTTCATGGGTTTGCTCATCTTTTAGAGCTGTTCTAGATGTCTTTGTAGTTTACATGTACTAAATGTAGCAGGTATTGCTTTCATGGCGTCCTACTAGATTTGAAGTTGGGATCTACTCAGGCTTCAATGTCTCAGAAGAAGCAACGTTGATTCTTTGAATTCCGTTCTTGAACGTGAGAATGCTACTTATGTAGTTAATGAATTAATTAAATCGAATTCACTTGAATGGAAAAATTGTCTTGTTCATGTAGATTTTAACTTGGGAAATTGATATTTGAGTTCTACTTTTCATTGTTGTTGCTTTTCTGTATTGTTTGATTGCACAGATAGCAGATGTACTGACCAAGTATTGTGTGAAACTGGAGGAAATGTCCTTCCTCTTGGCAGCTGATGTTCACAAGCTCATTAACGCTAAGGCCATGGTAAATGTTTTACCTGGGGCAAGATAGCAGTCTGAATATTCCTAGAATGTCTTTCTTTCCCCAGATGAAATTCATTTTTTCTGCCTATCAATCACTGAAATATAGAAGAAATTTCTACTTGGCAGGGTATTGGTTATCATTTGTGTTCTTTTCTCCCCTCATTTTCTGTAGAAGAGACAATTTTTGGTTTGTTTTTGCATGTTGAAGCAGAGGAAGAAGAAGATGAGGAGAGGATTCCTTGTAAAAGTGAAGAAAATGAGCATGCAGAACAGGGACTAAGCATTATGCAGGTAAGCGAGCAAGAGAATAAGTTTGAAAGTGAAGGCAGTTTTGTCCAAAAGAAGGAGGAATAGGACGTCTTTTTGCTGAGAATGAATAGAAAGGTTTTTTGCATTTAGTTTGTATACGAAGCGCACAGGGCTCTAGATCCTTTTGTGGGAAAATGGAGTGTGTAAAGTTGCCAATCATTTTGGAGCGAATTTGGAGGGTGAATTTGGGGTGCCAGGTGAATTTTGGGTCGAATTCTGGGGATTTGGGGTTTCCCAGGTGAATTTCTGAGGTGAAAAGGTTCAAAAAGGTTTTTTTTTGAAAGCAAGTTAAAGCCAGAAGGTTATTGAAAATTAATAGATGTGATGCAAGTAGGTAATATGCAGACGATACACAGCGAGACAAATCATGGGAAAAATACAGTGGTAACACATGAGTGTGTGAGGATGGGATCAGTATAGCTAAGGCTCAGTTGAAGCTGAATTTGGAAAAGCATGCCAAAACTAAGAATAATAAAGGCACCTACGGGTATTTCAGTGGGAAAAGGAAGATGAAAAGAAACCTATCACACCTCCCCTATTCCCCCCCCCCCCACCCCCATAAGCCAGACAGGACTAGTGACAACAGACAAGGAGAAGGCTGAGGTACTCAACAAGTGTTGGTCTCAATTTTTACTGCCAGTCACTATTTCCACATCTCTCAGGTTATTGGACTGGTGGACTTGATTCTAACCCATAGTAGCAGGTCAGCTTTCAGACCACTTGAGGAACCTGAGCATGCAAGACCATGGCACCCACCCAGAGGCATGTCAGGGCCCTGAGAGAACTGGCAGCTGTAGTTGCTAAGGTGCTTCCTCCATCATATTTGAGAAATCAAGGCAACCAGCTGAAGTCTCCAGACACTGTGTTGTATTGACTCCAATCCTCTTGGTCTTTTTTGTAAATCTTAGAGCTCTGAGTCAATTTCTGCAGAGGATTCCCAATGCAGTTTCAAAAATGGAATCTTTGTTACTGGTCCTCATGTTGATCTTGGATATTTCCATTTTCTGCACTCCTTTATTTTCGAAACATTTGTAATGACTGAAAAGAAAGCTGAGACGAGGCATTATGCTCTTTCCAGTGATAGAAATGGACCTGTATTCTTTTCAGACAAATATATTTTTGCTGTGTCTAAGCACATGTGCATACCTGTGTTTGATTTATGTGTCCAGGTTTTGGCAGTGGGGCAGCCACAGGGCCGTCCTGTGACAATGGCCCAGGTGCTGCCCCGTCCCGCTTTCTTCCAACTGGCTCCACTTCAGGATGTCCTCCCTGCTGAGAGAAGAGGCTGGGACAGCACCTTTAGAAATGTGACTTTCTGGGTTTTTTTTTGTTTCGTTTTGTTTTGTTATTTTTAAAGTTACTAAAACCCTTCACCCTGATTTTTTGTGTTGGGTTTGGGGCTTTTTTTTTCAGTTTTGGGTGGGTTTTTTGGTGGGCTTTTTGGGGGGCTTTTTTTGTCTCTTTGGGGATTATTGGTTGGGGGGTTTTGTGTGTTTGTTTGGTCTGCTTTTTTTGTTTGTTTTTTTATTACGGTTTTGTAGAGTTTTTTTAAGCAAATTGATTGGAAAACTGAATAGTCCTCCACTATAGTCTCCTGGATTCACCTGAGACTCTTCCTAGGCATCTCCCTGATCTTTTTTGCAATGAGTCTCACATCATTCTCCTGAAGAAACTGTCTGCTTATGGTTTGCATGGGTGGGCTGTTTGCTGGGTGACAAACTGGGTGATGGCCAGGCCCACAGAGTGGTGGGAAATAGAGTTCATCCAGCTGGTCCCCAAGGCTCAGTCTTGGGCCCAGTCCTGTTTAATATCTTGCTCAGTGATCTGGACAAGGGGATAGAGTACACGCCCAGGAAGTTCACAGATGATGCAAAGTTGGCTGGTAGCGTTTTTTTTCTTCTGGAGGACAGCAGGCTCTGCTTCTTCTTCCTCCTGTTCCGAGGTCGCTGCTCCCTCTTCATCCCTCATTAAGTGTGCTGATTTTGTCACTTGGATGAGAAAACAAACAATTTTAGCAACAATACTGGTGGCAGGGTACAAGAAAGGAAGAGTTCACATGAATCCCCCCCCCAACAACAGACAATACCTGATGGCTCCTCTGCCCAGCTTACTGACTACACCGGAACCCATTGTCCCCCAAAGATACTCCCTTCTCCCTGCCCCCAGCCATGATGTGAGATGGAATAGAATAACTAAGATTAAGATTCTCCCTATATAACTCCATCATACTTCGATTCTGGGAAAAACAATTCTTGAAGTTCTATCATTTCAGATCATTTGAATTTGAATTGGCATACTAAAAAGTCTAGCCAGAAACTCATGACAATATTAATAGCCCATTCTAGAATGTCCGAGATGATAGACACTTCTTTCAAGAGAATGTGATACCTCACGTGACTTCTCCAGAATTTAAATGAACAGCGGGAGTAGTCTACAAGATTCTTGCTGCCATCTGGATTTCCTGGTTTTTGGCTGGTCTATGTAAGCCAACCAGCTATTCAGCAGAGGGAATATTAGTGTGCTACTTGATGGTATGTGAGATGGAACACAGTAATTTATGGCTTTTTGCATAGTGATGAAGCTGTAAAGAAAGCTCCGTAATGCTCTGACAAGGAGGCTGCTGGACTTCAAGTAGCAAAGGCCCAAAACGAACCAGTGAAAAGGTGTCATTGAAAAAAAAAAAAAAAAAAAAAAGCCAGGTGGGGAGCAAAGTGATACTTAAGGGCAGTTTACTGAAAGAGGAAATCTAGTGAAAAAAAGGTCCAAGAGTGAAGGAATAACAGGGAAAATGAAACTAAGGAAGGAAATCAATCTCAGCTAATCATTTCAGAAGCTAACAAGTTGTCATTGCAATGATGCATAAAGTGAGAAATTATAAATATGTCTGCGCCAAAATCTGAATTATGAACTTTATTGCATTCTGTCTTTCACGGAATCATACAACAGTCTGTGATTAAAGATCACCTAGTCCTACTTCCTTGCCAGGTAGATCTTACAGTAGATCAAATTGCTCAAGACTAGCCAAACTGATAAGGAGCACTCTCAATGATGGGGCATCCACAACTTCTCTGGAACAGCCGTTTGAGTGTCTCACCAGCTTCATTGTAGAAAAGCTTTTCCTTTTAGCCAATCTAAACCTAGTCTCAGTTTGAAAGCATGTCCCCTTGTCCTTTCTCTGCAAACCTTCCTAAAAAGTCTTTCTCCATTGGTCTTATACCCTCTTTACATATTCAAAGGCCACAATACTGTCTCTCCAGAAACCTCTCTTCTCCAGGCTAAAAGATCCTATTTTTCACAAGAACCAGGTCATAAACTGAAATGGAAGACATCTCAGGAGATCAGATCATCCAACAGCTCAGCGTAAGAATAGCTCTGAAGTCAGATCAACTAGCTTAGGGCTGTGTCTGTTTGAATTTTGAAAATTAGCAGGACTTGAAATGCTTCAAGGAAGAGAACTCTGGGTGGCTCCAGAAACAGCCTGAGAAACTCGAGCAAACTCGAAACCTCAGAAACTACCACTGCTTTCTCTCCCTCAGCCCAAGCAGTCCCAAAGAAGAAGTGTTCCCAGCAGGCTGGGATAGCACGCATATACACTACATATACATGACAGGCATCGCCAGCAGCCACATCCTGCTCCTTTCTGTGGCTGGCAAGAGTGAGACTGGATGTTTACATGTGGGCAACCTGGGTCCCTCCAGCAGCTCACACACTCAGCCTGCCCAGTGACCCCACTGAATTCCAGTATTCGCAGTGTGCCAAGGCCACAGCACTACTCCGCTTGCTGGCACAGACCATCACACGCCTCCTAAATCAGTCAGGACTCCCCTGGTCCCACAGCCAGCACCCCACTTGCTCTCCCCCAGGCCACTGCCATTGTTCACCAACTTCTCCACTTTGATCTTTGCTGGTGCTCTCAACACTGGCACACCCAGATGTTCTGCAGCTGTTGTCTCCTGGTGGAAAGGACTTGTAAAGCCGTGTTTCCACACAGGACTTCCACAACCTTTCAAAGCAACCTTTTCTGGGGTATGAACAATCTCATTCAAATGTCAACATTTCTTTTCCCATATGTGAAATCAGAATTTCCTTCTTCCGGGCATGCCCAAAACAAGGCACAAACTACATTGTGCCTTCTGTTTCACATGCTGAGTCGTTTGTAAACAATGCTAGGAGAATACCTGTTTTGATCCAAGCTAATCTCTGGCCCTTATAGTGCTTTCGGTAGTTAGTTTTGCTTTGCTATTTACTTGATGTCCCATTGAATTGTTGAATCATAAACAGACTATCTGTCTGTATAGCAGCATAGCAGTGATGAATAAATGCAAGAGAAGGAGCAAGGTGATTGTTTGCTAGACTCTTCCTAGAAACTGAGAAATCTGTTACTTAATGCTGACCACAGCAGATGGAGGAAGCATCCTACATGATGTCAAAGCAATGAAGCTGTAATCACTTTTATGATTACAGTCAAGGCACTGCTTTTGCCACCATAAGTGGAGTGCAGGGAATCTTAAAAGACGACACTCTAACTGTTGTCCATGCTCACTGAGAAAATAATGCTTTTACAGCAGAGCAGGTCTCACCGCAGCTAAATCATGGCTTCAACTGTACACCGCCTTCAAAAAAGCCCACAAAAACACAAATGAAAGGATTTGGAACCCAAGGGAATCTCGGATTGTGACATCAGCTCACTTTGGATTCTTTCCAAATTCTCAATTCCATTTTCTTCCCAGCCAATTATCCCACCTAACCTGAGATGTAACTTATGGATATCCAACACATCTAGTTACCTTAGAATTAGATTGCCACTAGGCAAAAAGACAGAAACAAGCAGTTAAGTTCAGACTGAAACCAAGGGTGTTTAGAACAGCAATACTTGGACGTAACTATTCTTGATCAAACCAAAACTTTTAGGACTTACCCATGTATTTTTGGAGGTGGAAAAAGTCCCTAGGGAGCTCACACTCAGTGCCTGGAGAGACGCTCTCGCTGGTTTTTCAAGGACCGATTCGTCACAGCAGAGGCAGCAGAGCACAAGATGGCCGAAGAGAAGGGGCAGTGTAGAATTCTCGGTCTGTCTCTGTCTCCACTCAGTGTAGAACGTCCTTGTCCTGGCACATTGTCGTGTGCGATATGTCCCTCCGGGTCTTCGGTCCTTGCGAAGCTCTATGTACTGCGAGCGCAGCTACTTGCAGCTGAGACGGACCGCGGAGCTAGCGGCGAATTCGGAGAGCGCTAAGCACGAAGTCAAGAAGCGAGACGTGTCCCTGCAACGCGGTGCTAAGAGCAGCTTCCTGGCGGCGGGGGCGAGCCCCGGCCACGAGACATTCTCGTCCTGGCAACGGATCTCTGTGAAGGGCGTAGGCGAAAAGCTTTCGTTTTCCATTCGAACTGCGAGAGAGGCAGACTGTTACACGGAGCTCTGAGAACAAAGGTGCACGCCCTAGGCTGGCTTGGGCAGAAGAAGCGTTCTCGAGCTCTTGGCTGCCCGCACACTGCTGGGTATTTGGCGCCCCTGCGGCGGCTTCTGGCCGCCGGCAAGTGAAAGCGGAGCAAGGCGTGGGCGAGGGCGGTGAACGAAGCGGCAAAAGCGCCGTGCTTGTGTGCACCACGTTAGAGGCTACTAGGAGAGGAAGGTGGTTGACTCTCGCTTGCCTTCCCAAGTGCCCTTAGCAGTCGGAAGGAGCAAGCTGAAGCACTGCTGCTTGTGCTGCTCTTTGGTTCCCTTGCAGCCCGCTGTGAAAGCATTGGCGGTCGCTTCTAGGCGCCGAGTTGCACACACACAGCACCACGCTAAGTGCCGCGGAGAAGGGAAATCCAGAGTGCAGCGAGGAGCTTGACGTGGCTTACGTGCAGTAAGGAGAAGGTGAACCTAAGCACAGCCTCTTCAATCTGGCCGCCTCTGCTCTGGTAGCAACTTTTGCAAGTCGGCAAAGGGAGACGCGAGTATGTAGAACGGAGGGCAGCTAGACGCCGTGTGTTATGCGCCCTTTCAGGGCTGCTGACAAGGGGCTACTTTAAGAACGCCTTCTTCGTCCTCGCGTCCTTCTCGCTTCGCTCTAGCTGCAAGGAGTACAGCACAGCGAAGGAGTGAGGACGGGCACTGCCCCAGCTTTTGCCCTGGCGTGCAACGGCTGTGTGCTGCTTTTCCAAGCAGCAAGAGCACTGAGAAGTGAAAGCGATTGTGAAGGAGCTCTTTGGCTGCTCGTGTGCTCTTCGCTGCACTGCGCCGCTCGCAAGCGGCTTCGTTCTTCGGCGTCTGCCGTCCGGAGAGAGCTGAACTGCAGCGGTCAGTTTCAGCTCTGCCCAACAGCGCGCTCTCAGTTCTGCGGACAAGCACGCCCTGTTGCCTTGGCTCCGAGTGCAAAGTCCCTAGCGAGCACTCACTCAGTGCAATGCACCCAGAAAGACGCTCTCGCTCGTCTTTCAAGGAGCGATTCCTAACAGCAGAAGCAGCAGAGGCACAAACTGGATGACGAGAAGGGACAATGTAGAACACGTCTCTGTCCTGGCACATTGTCGTGTGCGATACGTCCCTCCGGGTCTTCGGTCCTTGCGAAGCTCTATGTACTGCGAGCGCAGCTACTTGAAGCTGAGACGGACCGCGGAGCTAGCAGCGAATTCGGAGAGCGCTAAGCACGAAGTCAAGAAGCGAGACGTGTCCCTGCAACGCGGTGCTAAGAGCAGCTTCCTCGCGGCGGGGGCGAGCTCCGGCCACAAGACATTCTCGTCCTAGCAACGGATCTCTGTGAAGGGCGTAGGCGAAAAGCTTTCGATTTCCATTCGAACTGCGAGAAAGGCAGACTGTTACACGGAGCTCTGAGAACAAAGGTGCACGCCCTAGGCGGGCTTGGGCAGAAGCAGCGTTCTCGAGCTCTTGGCTGCCGGCACACTGCTGGGTATGTGGCGCCCCTGCGGCGGCTTCTGGCCGCCGGCAAGTGAAAGCGGAGCCAGGCGTGGGCGAGGGCGGTGAACGAAGCGGCTAAGTGCCGTGCTTGTGTGCACCACGTTAGAGGCTACTAGGAGAGGAAGGTGGTTGACTCTCGCTTGCCTTCCCAAGTGCCCTTAGCAGTCGGAAGGAGCAAGCTGAAGCACTGCTGCTTGTGCTGCTCCTTGGTTCCCTTGCAGCCCGCTCTGAAAGCATTGGCGGTCGCTTCTAGGCGCCGAGTTGCACACACACAGCACCACGCTAAGTGCCGCGGAGAAGGGAAATCCAGAGTGCAGCGAGGAGCTGGACGTGGCTTACGTGCAGTAAGGAGAAGGTGAACCTAAGCACAGCCTCTTCAATCTGGCCGCCTCTGCTCTGGTAGCAACTTTTGCAAGTCAGCAAAGGGAGACGCGAGTATGTAGAACGGAGGGCAGCGAGACGCCGTGTGTTATGCGCCCTTTCAGGGCTGCTGACAAGGGGCTACTTTAAGAACGCCTTCTTCGTCCTCGCGTCCTTCTCGCTTCGCTCTAGCTGCAAGGAGTACAGCACAGCGAAGGAGTGAGGACGGGCACTGCCCCAGCTTTCGCCCTGGCGTGCAACGGCTGTGTGCTGCTTTTCCAAGCAGCAAGAGCACTGAGAAGTGAAAGCGATTGTGAAGGAGCTCTTTGGCTGCTCGTGTGCTCTTCGCTGCACTGCGCCGCTCGCAAGCGGCTTCGTTCTTCGGCGTCTGCCGTCCGGAGAGAGCTGAACTGCAGCGGTCAGTTTCAGCTCTGCCCAACAGCGCGCTCTCAGTTCTGCGGACAAGCACGCCCTGTTGCCTTGGCTCCGAATGCAAAGTCCCTAGCGAGCACTCACTCAGTGCAATGCACCCAGAAAGACGCTCTCGCTCGTCTTTCAAGGAGCGATTCCTAACAGCAGAAGCAGCAGAGGCACAAACTGGATGACGAGAAGGGACAATGTAGAACACGTCTCTGTCCTGGCACATTGTCGTGTGCGATACGTCCCTCCGGGTCTTCGGTCCTTGCGAAGCTCTATGTACTGCGAGCGCAGCTACTTGCAGCTGAGAAGGACCGCGGAGCTAGCAGCGAATTCGGAGAGCGCTAAGCACGAAGTCAAGAAGCGAGACGTGTCCCTGCAACGCGGTGCTAAGAGCAACTTCCTGGCGGCGGGGGCGAGCCCCGGCCACAAGACATTCTCGTCCTGGCAACGGATCTCTGTGAAGGGCGTAGGCGAAAAGCTTTCGTTTTCCATTCGAACTGCGAGAGAGGCAGACTGTTACACGGAGCTCTGAGAACAAAGGTGCACGCCCTAGGCGGGCTTGGGCAGAAGCAGCGTTCTCGAGCGCTTGGCTGCCGGCACACTGCTGGGTATGTGGCGCCCCTGCGGCGGCTTCTGGCCGCCGTCAAGTGAAAGCGGAGCCAGGCGTGGGCAAGGGCGGTGAACGAAGCGGCTAAGTGCCGTGCTTGTGTGCACCACGTTAGAGGCTACTAGGAGAGGAAGGTGGTTGACTCTCGCTTGCCTTCCCAAGTGCCCTTAGCAGTCGGAAGGAGCAAGCTGAAGCACTGCTGCTTGTGCTGCTCCTTGGTTCCCTTGCAGCCCGCTCTGAAAGCATTGGCGGTCACTTCTAGGCGCCGAGTTGCACACACACAGCACCACGCTAAGTGCCGCGGAGAAGGGAAATCCAGAGTGCAGCGAGGAGCTTGACGTGGCTTACGTGCAGTAAGGAGAAGGTGAACCTAAGCACAGCCTCTTCAATCTGGCCGCCTCTGCTCTGGTAGCAACTTTTGCAAGTCGGCAAAGGGAGACGCGAGTATGTAGAACGGAGGGCAGCTAGACGCCGTGTGTTATGCGCCCTTTCAGGGCTGCTGACAAGGGGCTACTTTAAGAACGCCTTCTTCGTCCTCGCGTCCTTCTCGCTTCGCTCTAGCTGCAAGGAGTACAGCACAGCGAAGGAGTGAGGACGGGCACTGCCCCAGCTTTTGCCCTGGCGTGCAACGGCTGTGTGCTGCTTTTCCAAGCAGCAAGAGCACTGAGAAGTGAAAGCGATTGTGAAGGAGCTCTTTGGCTGCTCGTGTGCTCTTCGCTGCACTGCGCCGCTCGCAAGCGGCTTCGTTCTTCGGCGTCTGCCGTCCGGAGAGAGCTGAACTGCAGCGGTCAGTTTCAGCTCTGCCCAACAGCGCGCTCTCAGTTCTGCGGACAAGCACGCCCTGTTGCCTTGGCTCCGAGTGCAAAGTCCCTAGCGAGCACTCACTCAGTGCAATGCACCCAGAAAGACGCTCTCGCTCGTCTTTCAAGGAGCGATTCCTAACAGCAGAAGCAGCAGAGGCACAAACTGGATGACGAGAAGGGACAATGTAGAACACGTCTCTGTCCTGGCACATTGTCGTGTGCGATACGTCCCTCCGGGTCTTCGGTCCTTGCGAAGCTCTATGTACTGCGAGCGCAGCTACTTGAAGCTGAGACGGACCGCGGAGCTAGCAGCGAATTCGGAGAGCGCTAAGCACGAAGTCAAGAAGCGAGACGTGTCCCTGCAACGCGGTGCTAAGAGCAGCTTCCTCGCGGCGGGGGCGAGCTCCGGCCACAAGACATTCTCGTCCTAGCAACGGATCTCTGTGAAGGGCGTAGGCGAAAAGCTTTCGATTTCCATTCGAACTGCGAGAAAGGCAGACTGTTACACGGAGCTCTGAGAACAAAGGTGCACGCCCTAGGCGGGCTTGGGCAGAAGCAGCGTTCTCGAGCTCTTGGCTGCCCGCACACTGCTGGGTATGTGGCGCCCCTGCGGCGGCTTCTGGCCGCCGGCAAGTGAAAGCGGAGCCAGGCGTGGGCGAGGGCGGTGAACGAAGCGGCTAAGTGCCGTGCTTGTGTGCACCACGTTAGAGGCTACTAGGAGAGGAAGGTGGTTGACTCTCGCTTGCCTTCCCAAGTGCCCTTCGCAGTCGGAAGGAGCAAGCTGAAGCACTGCTGCTTGTGCTGCTCCTTGGTTCCCTTGCAGCCCGCTCTGAAAGCATTGGCAGTCGCTTCTAGGCGCCGAGTTGCACACACACAGCACCACGCTAAGTGCCGCGGAGAAGGGAAATCCAGAGTGCAGCGAGGAGCTGGACGTGGCTTACGTGCAGTAAGGAGAAGGTGAACCTAAGCACAGCCTCTTCAATCTGGCCGCCTCTGCTCTGGTAGCAACTTTTGCAAGTCAGCAAAGGGAGACGCGAGTATGTAGAACGGAGGGCAGCGAGACGCCGTGTGTTATGCGCCCTTTCAGGGCTGCTGACAAGGGGCTACTTTAAGAACGCCTTCTTCGTCCTCGCGTCCTTCTCGCTTCGCTCTAGCTGCAAGGAGTACAGCACAGCGAAGGAGTGAGGACGGGCACTGCCCCAGCTTTCGCCCTGGCGTGCAACGGCTGTGTGCTGCTTTTCCAAGCAGCAAGAGCACTGAGAAGTGAAAGCGATTGTGAAGGAGCTCTTTGGCTGCTCGTGTGCTCTTCGCTGCACTGCGCCGCTCGCAAGCGGCTTCGTTCTTCGGCGTCTGCCGTCCGGAGAGAGCTGAACTGCAGCGGTCAGTTTCAGCTCTGCCCAACAGCGCGCTCTCAGTTCTTCGGACAAGCACGCCCTGTTGCCTTGGCTCCGAGTGCAAAGTCCCTAGCGAGCACTCACTCAGTGCAATGCACCCAGAAAGACGCTCTCGCTCGTCTTTCAAGGAGCGATTCCTAACAGCAGAAGCAGCAGAGGCACAAACTGGATGACGAGAAGGGACAATGTAGAACACGTCTCTGTCCTGGCACATTGTCGTGTGCGATACGTCCCTCCGGGTCTTCGGTCCTTGCGAAGCTCTATGTACTGCGAGCGCAGCTACTTGAAGCTGAGACGGACCGCGGAGCTAGCAGCGAATTCGGAGAGCGCTAAGCACGAAGTCAAGAAGCGAGACGTGTCCCTGCAACGCGGTGCTAAGAGCAGCTTCCTCGCGGCGGGGGCGAGCTCCGGCCACAAGACATTCTCGTCCTAGCAACGGATCTCTGTGAAGGGCGTAGGCGAAAAGCTTTCGATTTCCATTCGAACTGCGAGAAAGGCAGACTGTTACACGGAGCTCTGAGAACAAAGGTGCACGCCCTAGGCGGGCTTGGGCAGAAGAAGCGTTCTCGAGCTCTTGGCTGCCCGCACACTGCTGGGTATGTGGCGCCCCTGCGGCGGCTTCTGGCCGCCGACAAGTGAAAGCGGAGCAAGGCGTGGGCGAGGGCGAGGGCGGTGAACGAAGCGGCAAAAGCGCCGTGCTTGTGTGCACCACGTTAGAGGCTACTAGGAGAGGAAGGTGGTTGACTCTCGCTTGCCTTCCCAAGTGCCCTTAGCAGTCGGAAGGAGCAAGCTGAAGCACTGCTGCTTGTGCTGCTCCTTGGTTCCCTTGCAGCCCGCTCTGAAAGCATTGGCGGTCACTTCTAGGCGCCGAGTTGCACACACACAGCACCAAGCTAAGTGCCGCGGAGAAGGGAAATCCAGAGTGCAGCGAGGAGCTGGACGTGGCTTACGTGCAGTAAGGAGAATGTGAACCAAGGCACTGCCTCTTCAATCTGGCCGCCTCTGCTCTGGTAGCAACTTTTGCAAGTCGGCAAAGGGAGCCGCGAGTATGTAGAACGGAGGGCAGCTAGACGCCGAGTGTTATGCGCCCTTTCAGGGCTGCTGCCAGGGGGCTACTTTAAGAGCGCCTTGTCCTTCTTCCTCGCGTCCATCTGGCTTCGCTTTAGCTGCAAGGAGTACAGCACAGCGAAGGCGTGAGGACGGGCACTGCCCCAGCTTTTGCCCTGGCCTGCCTGTGCTCCGCCTTTAGCTGCACACCAGAACAATGGCATTTCTTTCCCGCAAGGTAAAAAGGGCTTTAGTGTAGCCTTAGGAATGGCAAGTGCCTAGGCATTAAGTTGAGCGACCACGTATGAGGGAGTCTTTAGAGGTTTCCTCCCCCATGGCGCAGGTTTATTCTCATTTTCGTGCTGAACTGAAAAGTCCGGGCATGGCAAGTCTGCCCTGCCTTGTGCAGAGACGAACACAAATGTGGGGCTATGATCCTCTGTGTTCGGAGCTCTGCTTCCGGGTGTGTGGGCCGCCATGAGCCCGCAGCAGCCGCCGAGGACAGTGTGGATTGTGGATGAGGCTGGGCTGGCGCCCCCCCCCCCGCTGGTCTGACAGCGGCAGGAGCTGCGTCGGAGCGGCATTGCCTGAGGGCCCCATGGGGGGCGGGGAGAGAGCCGGGATTGACCCCGAACGACACCGGAAGCGATATCCGTAGGGCCCGGAAGGCCAGCGTTGCCATCGAGTTTGGCCGGTAGGAGGCTTCTAAGGTGCTTTGAAAGGTGGAGCTTCTTTGCTCTAGGACAGTCTGGGAGAGCTGAGGGTGTCCAATCTGGAGAACAGAAGGCTCCAGGGAGACCTTCGAGCCCCTTGCAGTGCCTGCTGGGGCTCCAAGATAGCTGGGGAGGGACTTTGGAAAAGGTTCTGGACTCGCAGGACAAGGGGGAATAGCTTCAAACTGCCAGAGGGCTGGGGTAGATGGGATATTGGAAAGGAATTCTTCCTTGTGTGGGTGCTGAGGCCTGGCACATGTTGCTCAAAGAGGCTGTGTAGGAGCCCCATGGCAGGAAGTGTCCAGGGCCAGGCTGGAGCAGACATGGAGCAACCTGGACTAGTGGAAAAGTGTCCCTGCCCATGTCAGGATGTGGGAAGAAGAGACTCTGTCTCTAAGGTCGCTTCCAGTCCAAACCATTCTGGGATTCTAGGATTCATGGAAGGCCCTTTTCCAAGTGAAGTGTTGTATCTCTTGGCTCCCAGCTTGTAGTTGCCAGTTCTTCTGGAAGCAGGCGTGGCGAAGCAGCTGTGATGAGCCATGGGTTCTCAATAGGACGAGTGTGATATATTTGCAGAGAGGAAGGCTGCAGACAGATCTTCAAGGTCCAGGTAAAATAAGCAAAGGATTGAATAAAAGCCAAAGGTTGGTTGTGTTAGTTTGCTGGCTGTTGAAATGGCCCCAGGTCATTTTCAACATTTCTAATTTGGATTTGTTTGAGTAAAAAATGAATGTGTTACCTCCAGCGTAGGCTCTCCAATGCATCTCCATGTGCTCCCATCTCTTTGTTGTATATCGGGTTCTATTAACTGAAGACAGAATCATAACACAGTAGTAAAACATTTAGAGGCGTAGTTAGCCAGCTTCAGGAGTTTTCAACTCTGCTGTTGACTTTTCTGGTAACTGTAGGCAAGGCAACACAATCCAGTTACTCCACTTTCCACTTTCTTTTCCTCTCTGAGGAAAAGATGATCTTTTTTTTTTTTTTTTTTTCTTCTCATTTTGAAAATAGCCTTGAATGAAGAGAGTTATGCATGTGGCATGTAGGATTCATTACTTTACCTTTCTCTTCTGCTGTCTTTCGCGTACTAGTCTTTTTAAAATTTTTTGTCGCTGTTCTCCATTCAGTAGGTTTGAAAGAATTCTAATTGTTGAGATGATGGTTCTTTGAAGGCTCACTTAGCCCACCTTTTGGGTGAAGGAAAGAAGAAGACAAGGTCCTCTAGGAAGAGTAAAAAGCATACTTTCAAGAGACATTCAGAGATGTCTGCTGATGCCATGCAATTACCGTGTAATCAGCAGAAATGTGTTGGAAAAACACCCATCAGTGACTTCACAAGAAAGCCACACTCAAGACAGGTAAAGAACAGAAGCATAAAACCCCAAAGGTATGAAATGGACAGATTTTCATTGGGAATGAGCAACTCCTGAATTCTTGGTTCTAGAACTAGGGGCTTGTAATAAATAGACTGTCTCCTTGCCAAACGTAAATTTGGTGTCATGAACTGCTCACTGCCCGTTGAAGTGCAGGGCTAGTAGATTAATATTTGCCATGGCAGGCATATTGTATGGCTTTCCTGTTAAAAAGAAATTGGTTTTGCTCATAGCAATCTAGATATGTACCCAGTCTGACACCTATTTTTTAGGCTATATTTCCAAGTAAATGGCTTCCACGATGATGCAGTAAGTTTATGTCATGAACAGGAATGAAGTGATTGCATGCATCCTTTTTTAGCCTAAGCCAGCTGCTGAATAATGAGACAGAGACTCTCACTGACGCCAAGGAGTGCCCGTGCTTTTGGGAAAAGCACTGGGCAGATAAAGCCTATTTCCACATTTCTTGCTAGCGTCTCCTTCAAAGTTCATGGGTTTGCTCATCTTTTAGAGCTGTTCTAGATGTCTTTGTAGTTTACATGTACTAAATGTAGCAGGTATTGCTTTCATGGCGTCCTACTAGATTTGAAGTTGGGATCTACTCAGGCTTCAATGTCTCAGAAGAAGCAACGTTGATTCTTTGAATTCCGTTCTTGAACGTGAGAATGCTACTTATGTAGTTAATGAATTAATTAAATCGAATTCACTTGAATGGAAAAATTGTCTTGTTCATGTAGATTTTAACTTGGGAAATTGATATTTGAGTTCTACTTTTCATTGTTGTTGCTTTTCTGTATTGTTTGATTGCACAGATAGCAGATGTACTGACCAAGTATTGTGTGAAACTGGAGGAAATGTCCTTCCTCTTGGCAGCTGATGTTCACAAGCTCATTAACGCTAAGGCCATGGTAAATGTTTTACCTGGGGCAAGATAGCAGTCTGAATATTCCTAGAATGTCTTTCTTTCCCCAGATGAAATTCATTTTTTCTGCCTATCAATCACTGAAATATAGAAGAAATTTCTACTTGGCAGGGTATTGGTTATCATTTGTGTTCTTTTCTCCCCTCATTTTCTGTAGAAGAGACAATTTTTGGTTTGTTTTTGCATGTTGAAGCAGAGGAAGAAGAAGATGAGGAGAGGATTCCTTGTAAAAGTGAAGAAAATGAGCATGCAGAACAGGGACTAAGCATTATGCAGGTAAGCGAGCAAGAGAATAAGTTTGAAAGTGAAGGCAGTTTTGTCCAAAAGAAGGAGGAATAGGACGTCTTTTTGCTGAGAATGAATAGAAAGGTTTTTTGCATTTAGTTTGTATACGAAGCGCACAGGGCTCTAGATCCTTTTGTGGGAAAATGGAGTGTGTAAAGTTGCCAATCATTTTGGAGCGAATTTGGAGGGTGAATTTGGGGTGCCAGGTGAATTTGGGTCGAATTCTGGGGATTTGGGGTTTCCCAGGTGAATTTCTGAGGTGAAAAGGTTCAAAAAGGTTTTTTTTTGAAAGCAAGTTAAAGCCAGAAGGTTATTGAAAATTAATAGATGTGATGCAAGTAGGTAATATGCAGACGATACACAGCGAGACAAATCATGGGAAAAATACAGTGGTAACACATGAGTGTGTGAGGATGGGATCAGTATAGCTAAGGCTCAGTTGAAGCTGAATTTGGAAAAGCATGCCAAAACTAAGAATAATAAAGGCACCTACGGGTATTTCAGTGGGAAAAGGAAGATGAAAAGAAACCTATCACACCTCCCCTATTCCCCCCCCCCCCCACCCCCATAAGCCAGACAGGACTAGTGACAACAGACAAGGAGAAGGCTGAGGTACTCAACAAGTGTTGGTCTCAATTTTTACTGCCAGTCACTATTTCCACATCTCTCAGGTTATTGGACTGGTGGACTTGATTCTAACCCATAGTAGCAGGTCAGCTTTCAGACCACTTGAGGAACCTGAGCATGCAAGACCATGGCACCCACCCAGAGGCATGTCAGGGCCCTGAGAGAACTGGCAGCTGTAGTTGCTAAGGTGCTTCCTCCATCATATTTGAGAAATCAAGGCAACCAGCTGAAGTCTCCAGACACTGTGTTGTATTGACTCCAATCCTCTTGGTCTTTTTTGTAAATCTTAGAGCTCTGAGTCAATTTCTGCAGAGGATTCCCAATGCAGTTTCAAAAATGGAATCTTTGTTACTGGTCCTCATGTTGATCTTGGATATTTCCATTTTCTGCACTCCTTTATTTTCGAAACATTTGTAATGACTGAAAAGAAAGCTGAGACGAGGCATTATGCTCTTTCCAGTGATAGAAATGGACCTGTATTCTTTTCAGACAAATATATTTTTGCTGTGTCTAAGCACATGTGCATACCTGTGTTTGATTTATGTGTCCAGGTTTTGGCAGTGGGGCAGCCACAGGGCCGTCCTGTGACAATGGCCCAGGTGCTGCCCCGTCCCGCTTTCTTCCAACTGGCTCCACTTCAGGATGTCCTCCCTGCTGAGAGAAGAGGCTGGGACAGCACCTTTAGAAATGTGACTTTCTGGGTTTTTTTTGTTTCGTTTTGTTTTGTTATTTTTAAAGTTACTAAAAACCTTCACCCTGATTTTTTGTGTTGGGTTTGGGACTTTTTTTTTCAGTTTTGGGTGGGTTTTTTGGTGGGCTTTTTTGGGGGCTTTTTTTGTCTCTTTGGGGATTATTGGTTGGGGGGTTTTGTGTGTTTGTTTGGTCTGCTTTTTTTGTTTGTTTTTTTATTACGGTTTTGTAGAGTTTTTTTAAGCAAATTGATTGGAAAACTGAATAGTCCTCCACTATAGTCTCCTGGATTCACCTGAGACTCTTCCTAGGCATCTCCCTGATCTTTTTTGCAATGAGTCTCACATCATTCTCCTGAAGAAACTGTCTGCTTATGGTTTGCATGGGTGGGCTGTTTGCTGGGTGACAAACTGGGTGATGGCCAGGCCCACAGAGTGGTGGGAAATAGAGTTCATCCAGCTGGTCCCCAAGGCTCAGTCTTGGGCCCAGTCCTGTTTAATATCTTGCTCAGTGATCTGGACAAGGGGATAGAGTACACGCCCAGGAAGTTCACAGATGATGCAAAGTTGGCTGGTAGCGTTTTTTTTCTTCTGGAGGACAGCAGGCTCTGCTTCTTCTTCCTCCTGTTCCGAGGTCGCTGCTCCCTCTTCATCCCTCATTAAGTGTGCTGATTTTGTCACTTGGATGAGAAAACAAACAATTTTAGCAACAATACTGGTGGCAGGGTACAAGAAAGGAAGAGTTCACATGAATCCCCCCCCCAACAACAGACAATACCTGATGGCTCCTCTGCCCAGCTTACTGACTACACCGGAACCCATTGTCCCCCAAAGATACTCCCTTCTCCCTGCCCCCAGCCATGATGTGAGATGGAATAGAATAACTAAGATTAAGATTCTCCCTATATAACTCCATCATACTTCGATTCTGGGAAAAACAATTCTTGAAGTTCTATCATTTCAGATCATTTGAATTTGAATTGGCATACTAAAAAGTCTAGCCAGAAACTCATGACAATATTAATAGCCCATTCTAGAATGTCCGAGATGATAGACACTTCTTTCAAGAGAATGTGATACCTCACGTGACTTCTCCAGAATTTAAATGAACAGCGGGAGTAGTCTACAAGATTCTTGCTGCCATCTGGATTTCCTGGTTTTTGGCTGGTCTATGTAAGCCAACCAGCTATTCAGCAGAGGGAATATTAGTGTGCTACTTGATGGTATGTGAGATGGAACACAGTAATTTATGGCTTTTTGCATAGTGATGAAGCTGTAAAGAAAGCTCCGTAATGCTCTGACAAGGAGGCTGCTGGACTTCAAGCAGCAAAGGCCCAAAACGAACCAGTGAAAAGGTGTCATTGAAAAAAAAAAAAAAAAAAAGCCAGGTGGGGAGCAAAGTGATACTTAAGGGCAGTTTACTGAAAGAGGAAATCTAGTGAAAAAAAGGTCCAAGAGTGAAGGAATAACAGGGAAAATGAAACTAAGGAAGGAAATCAATCTCAGCTAATCATTTCAGAAGCTAACAAGTTGTCATTGCAATGATGCATAAAGTGAGAAATTATAAATATGTCTGCGCCAAAATCTGAATTATGAACTTTATTGCATTCTGTCTTTCACGGAATCATACAACAGTCTGTGATTAAAGATCACCTAGTCCTACTTCCTTGCCAGGTAGATCTTACAGTAGATCAAATTGCTCAAGACTAGCCAAACTGATAAGGAGCACTCTCAATGATGGGGCATCCACAACTTCTCTGGAACAGCCGTTTGAGTGTCTCACCAGCTTCATTGTAGAAAAGCTTTTCCTTTTAGCCAATCTAAACCTAGTCTCAGTTTGAAAGCATGTCCCCTTGTCCTTTCTCTGCAAACCTTCCTAAAAAGTCTTTCTCCATTGGTCTTATACCCTCTTTACATATTCAAAGGCCACAATACTGTCTCTCCAGAAACCTCTCTTCTCCAGGCTAAAAGATCCTATTTTTCACAAGAACCAGGTCATAAACTGAAATGGAAGACATCTCAGGAGATCAGATCATCCAACAGCTCAGCGTAAGAATAGCTCTGAAGTCAGATCAACTAGCTTAGGGCTGTGTCTGTTTGAATTTTGAAAATTAGCAGGACTTGAAATGCTTCAAGGAAGAGAACTCTGGGTGGCTCCAGAAACAGCCTGAGAAACTCGAGCAAACTCGAAACCTCAGAAACTACCACTGCTTTCTCTCCCTCAGCCCAAGCAGTCCCAAAGAAGAAGTGTTCCCAGCAGGCTGGGATAGCACGCATATACACTACATATACATGACAGGCATCGCCAGCAGCCACATCCTGCTCCTTTCTGTGGCTGGCAAGAGTGAGACTGGATGTTTACATGTGGGCAACCTGGGTCCCTCCAGCAGCTCACACACTCAGCCTGCCCAGTGACCCCACTGAATTCCAGTATTCGCAGTGTGCCAAGGCCACAGCACTACTCCGCTTGCTGGCACAGACCATCACACGCCTCCTAAATCAGTCAGGACTCCCCTGGTCCCACAGCCAGCACCCCACTTGCTCTCCCCCAGGCCACTGCCATTGTTCACCAACTTCTCCACTTTGATCTTTGCTGGTGCTCTCAACACTGGCACACCCAGATGTTCTGCAGCTGTTGTCTCCTGGTGGAAAGGACTTGTAAAGCCGTGTTTCCACACAGGACTTCCACAACCTTTCAAAGCAACCTTTTCTGGGGTATGAACAATCTCATTCAAATGTCAACATTTCTTTTCCCATATGTGAAATCAGAATTTCCTTCTTCCGGGCATGCCCAAAACAAGGCACAAACTACATTGTGCCTTCTGTTTCACATGCTGAGTCGTTTGTAAACAATGCTAGGAGAATACCTGTTTTGATCCAAGCTAATCTCTGGCCCTTATAGTGCTTTCGGTAGTTAGTTTTGCTTTGCTATTTACTTGATGTCCCATTGAATTGTTGAATCATAAACAGACTATCTGTCTGTATAGCAGCATAGCAGTGATGAATAAATGCAAGAGAAGGAGCAAGGTGATTGTTTGCTAGACTCTTCCTAGAAACTGAGAAATCTGTTACTTAATGCTGACCACAGCAGATGGAGGAAGCATCCTACATGATGTCAAAGCAATGAAGCTGTAATCACTTTTATGATTACAGTCAAGGCACTGCTTTTGCCACCATAAGTGGAGTGCAGGGAATCTTAAAAGACGACACTCTAACTGTTGTCCATGCTCACTGAGAAAATAATGCTTTTACAGCAGAGCAGGTCTCACCGCAGCTAAATCATGGCTTCAACTGTACACCGCCTTCAAAAAAGCCCACAAAAACACAAATGAAAGGATTTGGAACCCAAGGGAATCTCGGATTGTGACATCAGCTCACTTTGGATTCTTTCCAAATTCTCAATTCCATTTTCTTCCCAGCCAATTATCCCACCTAACCTGAGATGTAACTTATGGATATCCAACACATCTAGTTACCTTAGAATTAGATTGCCACTAGGCAAAAAGACAGAAACAAGCAGTTAAGTTCAGACTGAAACCAAGGGTGTTTAGAACAGCAATACTTGGACGTAACTATTCTTGATCAAACCAAAACTTTTAGGACTTACCCATGTATTTTTGGAGGTGGAAAAAGTCCCTAGGGAGCTCACACTCAGTGCCTGGAGAGACGCTCTCGCTGGTTTTTCAAGGACCGATTCGTCACAGCAGAGGCAGCAGAGCACAAGATGGCCGAAGAGAAGGGGCAGTGTAGAATTCTCGGTCTGTCTCTGTCTCCACTCAGTGTAGAACGTCCTTGTCCTGGCACATTGTCGTGTGCGATATGTCCCTCCGGGTCTTCGGTCCTTGCGAAGCTCTATGTACTGCGAGCGCAGCTACTTGCAGCTGAGACGGACCGCGGAGCTAGCGGCGAATTCGGAGAGCGCTAAGCACGAAGTCAAGAAGCGAGACGTGTCCCTGCAACGCGGTGCTAAGAGCAACTTCCTGGCGGCGGGGGCGAGCCCCGGCCACAAGACATTCTCGTCCTGGCAACGGATCTCTGTGAAGGGCGTAGGCGAAAAGCTTTCGTTTTCCATTCGAACTGCGAGAGAGGCAGACTGTTACACGGAGCTCTGAGAACAAAGGTGCACGCCCTAGGCGGGCTTGGGCAGAAGCAGCGTTCTCGAGCGCTTGGCTGCCGGCACACTGCTGGGTATGTGGCGCCCCTGCGGCGGCTTCTGGCCGCCGTCAAGTGAAAGCGGAGCCAGGCGTGGGCAAGGGCGGTGAACGAAGCGGCTAAGTGCCGTGCTTGTGTGCACCACGTTAGAGGCTACTAGGAGAGGAAGGTGGTTGACTCTCGCTTGCCTTCCCAAGTGCCCTTAGCAGTCGGAAGGAGCAAGCTGAAGCACTGCTGCTTGTGCTGCTCCTTGGTTCCCTTGCAGCCCGCTCTGAAAGCATTGGCGGTCACTTCTAGGCGCCGAGTTGCACACACACAGCACCACGCTAAGTGCCGCGGAGAAGGGAAATCCAGAGTGCAGCGAGGAGCTTGACGTGGCTTACGTGCAGTAAGGAGAAGGTGAACCTAAGCACAGCCTCTTCAATCTGGCCGCCTCTGCTCTGGTAGCAACTTTTGCAAGTCGGCAAAGGGAGACGCGAGTATGTAGAACGGAGGGCAGCTAGACGCCGTGTGTTATGCGCCCTTTCAGGGCTGCTGACAAGGGGCTACTTTAAGAACGCCTTCTTCGTCCTCGCGTCCTTCTCGCTTCGCTCTAGCTGCAAGGAGTACAGCACAGCGAAGGAGTGAGGACGGGCACTGCCCCAGCTTTTGCCCTGGCGTGCAACGGCTGTGTGCTGCTTTTCCAAGCAGCAAGAGCACTGAGAAGTGAAAGCGATTGTGAAGGAGCTCTTTGGCTGCTCGTGTGCTCTTCGCTGCACTGCGCCGCTCGCAAGCGGCTTCGTTCTTCGGCGTCTGCCGTCCGGAGAGAGCTGAACTGCAGCGGTCAGTTTCAGCTCTGCCCAACAGCGCGCTCTCAGTTCTGCGGACAAGCACGCCCTGTTGCCTTGGCTCCGAGTGCAAAGTCCCTAGCGAGCACTCACTCAGTGCAATGCACCCAGAAAGACGCTCTCGCTCGTCTTTCAAGGAGCGATTCCTAACAGCAGAAGCAGCAGAGGCACAAACTGGATGACGAGAAGGGACAATGTAGAACACGTCTCTGTCCTGGCACATTGTCGTGTGCGATACGTCCCTCCGGGTCTTCGGTCCTTGCGAAGCTCTATGTACTGCGAGCGCAGCTACTTGAAGCTGAGACGGACCGCGGAGCTAGCAGCGAATTCGGAGAGCGCTAAGCACGAAGTCAAGAAGCGAGACGTGTCCCTGCAACGCGGTGCTAAGAGCAGCTTCCTCGCGGCGGGGGCGAGCTCCGGCCACAAGACATTCTCGTCCTAGCAACGGATCTCTGTGAAGGGCGTAGGCGAAAAGCTTTCGATTTCCATTCGAACTGCGAGAAAGGCAGACTGTTACACGGAGCTCTGAGAACAAAGGTGCACGCCCTAGGCGGGCTTGGGCAGAAGCAGCGTTCTCGAGCTCTTGGCTGCCCGCACACTGCTGGGTATGTGGCGCCCCTGCGGCGGCTTCTGGCCGCCGGCAAGTGAAAGCGGAGCCAGGCGTGGGCGAGGGCGGTGAACGAAGCGGCTAAGTGCCGTGCTTGTGTGCACCACGTTAGAGGCTACTAGGAGAGGAAGGTGGTTGACTCTCGCTTGCCTTCCCAAGTGCCCTTCGCAGTCGGAAGGAGCAAGCTGAAGCACTGCTGCTTGTGCTGCTCCTTGGTTCCCTTGCAGCCCGCTCTGAAAGCATTGGCAGTCGCTTCTAGGCGCCGAGTTGCACACACACAGCACCACGCTAAGTGCCGCGGAGAAGGGAAATCCAGAGTGCAGCGAGGAGCTGGACGTGGCTTACGTGCAGTAAGGAGAAGGTGAACCTAAGCACAGCCTCTTCAATCTGGCCGCCTCTGCTCTGGTAGCAACTTTTGCAAGTCAGCAAAGGGAGACGCGAGTATGTAGAACGGAGGGCAGCGAGACGCCGTGTGTTATGCGCCCTTTCAGGGCTGCTGACAAGGGGCTACTTTAAGAACGCCTTCTTCGTCCTCGCGTCCTTCTCGCTTCGCTCTAGCTGCAAGGAGTACAGCACAGCGAAGGAGTGAGGACGGGCACTGCCCCAGCTTTCGCCCTGGCGTGCAACGGCTGTGTGCTGCTTTTCCAAGCAGCAAGAGCACTGAGAAGTGAAAGCGATTGTGAAGGAGCTCTTTGGCTGCTCGTGTGCTCTTCGCTGCACTGCGCCGCTCGCAAGCGGCTTCGTTCTTCGGCGTCTGCCGTCCGGAGAGAGCTGAACTGCAGCGGTCAGTTTCAGCTCTGCCCAACAGCGCGCTCTCAGTTCTTCGGACAAGCACGCCCTGTTGCCTTGGCTCCGAGTGCAAAGTCCCTAGCGAGCACTCACTCAGTGCAATGCACCCAGAAAGACGCTCTCGCTCGTCTTTCAAGGAGCGATTCCTAACAGCAGAAGCAGCAGAGGCACAAACTGGATGACGAGAAGGGACAATGTAGAACACGTCTCTGTCCTGGCACATTGTCGTGTGCGATACGTCCCTCCGGGTCTTCGGTCCTTGCGAAGCTCTATGTACTGCGAGCGCAGCTACTTGAAGCTGAGACGGACCGCGGAGCTAGCAGCGAATTCGGAGAGCGCTAAGCACGAAGTCAAGAAGCGAGACGTGTCCCTGCAACGCGGTGCTAAGAGCAGCTTCCTCGCGGCGGGGGCGAGCTCCGGCCACAAGACATTCTCGTCCTAGCAACGGATCTCTGTGAAGGGCGTAGGCGAAAAGCTTTCGATTTCCATTCGAACTGCGAGAAAGGCAGACTGTTACACGGAGCTCTGAGAACAAAGGTGCACGCCCTAGGCGGGCTTGGGCAGAAGAAGCGTTCTCGAGCTCTTGGCTGCCCGCACACTGCTGGGTATGTGGCGCCCCTGCGGCGGCTTCTGGCCGCCGACAAGTGAAAGCGGAGCAAGGCGTGGGCGAGGGCGAGGGCGGTGAACGAAGCGGCAAAAGCGCCGTGCTTGTGTGCACCACGTTAGAGGCTACTAGGAGAGGAAGGTGGTTGACTCTCGCTTGCCTTCCCAAGTGCCCTTAGCAGTCGGAAGGAGCAAGCTGAAGCACTGCTGCTTGTGCTGCTCCTTGGTTCCCTTGCAGCCCGCTCTGAAAGCATTGGCGGTCACTTCTAGGCGCCGAGTTGCACACACACAGCACCACGCTAAGTGCCGCGGAGAAGGGAAATCCAGAGTGCAGCGAGGAGCTGGACGTGGCTTACGTGCAGTAAGGAGAATGTGAACCAAGGCACTGCCTCTTCAATCTGGCCGCCTCTGCTCTGGTAGCAACTTTTGCAAGTCGGCAAAGGGAGCCGCGAGTATGTAGAACGGAGGGCAGCTAGACGCCGAGTGTTATGCGCCCTTTCAGGGCTGCTGCCAGGGGGCTACTTTAAGAGCGCCTTGTCCTTCTTCCTCGCGTCCATCTGGCTTCGCTTTAGCTGCAAGGAGTACAGCACAGCGAAGGCGTGAGGACGGGCACTGCCCCAGCTTTTGCCCTGGCCTGCCTGTGCTCCGCCTTTAGCTGCACACCAGAACAATGGCATTTCTTTCCCGCAAGGTAAAAAGGGCTTTAGTGTAGCCTTAGGAATGGCAAGTGCCTAGGCATTAAGTTGAGCGACCACGTATGAGGGAGTCTTTAGAGGTTTCCTCCCCCATGGCGCAGGTTTATTCTCATTTTCGTGCTGAACTGAAAAGTCCGGGCATGGCAAGTCTGCCCTGCCTTGTGCAGAGACGAACACAAATGTGGGGCTATGATCCTCTGTGTTCGGAGCTCTGCTTCCGGGTGTGTGGGCCGCCATGAGCCCGCAGCAGCCGCCGAGGACAGTGTGGATTGTGGATGAGGCTGGGCTGGCGCCCCCCCCCCCGCTGGTCTGACAGCGGCAGGAGCTGCGTCGGAGCGGCATTGCCTGAGGGCCCCATGGGGGGCGGGGAGAGAGCCGGGATTGACCCCGAACGACACCGGAAGCGATATCCGTAGGGCCCGGAAGGCCAGCGTTGCCATCGAGTTTGGCCGGTAGGAGGCTTCTAAGGTGCTTTGAAAGGTGGAGCTTCTTTGCTCTAGGACAGTCTGGGAGAGCTGAGGGTGTCCAATCTGGAGAACAGAAGGCTCCAGGGAGACCTTCGAGCCCCTTGCAGTGCCTGCTGGGGCTCCAAGATAGCTGGGGAGGGACTTTGGAAAAGGTTCTGGACTCGCAGGACAAGGGGGAATAGCTTCAAACTGCCAGAGGGCTGGGGTAGATGGGATATTGGAAAGGAATTCTTCCTTGTGTGGGTGCTGAGGCCTGGCACATGTTGCTCAAAGAGGCTGTGTAGGAGCCCCATGGCAGGAAGTGTCCAGGGCCAGGCTGGAGCAGACATGGAGCAACCTGGACTAGTGGAAAAGTGTCCCTGCCCATGTCAGGATGTGGGAAGAAGAGACTCTGTCTCTAAGGTCGCTTCCAGTCCAAACCATTCTGGGATTCTAGGATTCATGGAAGGCCCTTTTCCAAGTGAAGTGTTGTATCTCTTGGCTCCCAGCTTGTAGTTGCCAGTTCTTCTGGAAGCAGGCGTGGCGAAGCAGCTGTGATGAGCCATGGGTTCTCAATAGGACGAGTGTGATATATTTGCAGAGAGGAAGGCTGCAGACAGATCTTCAAGGTCCAGGTAAAATAAGCAAAGGATTGAATAAAAGCCAAAGGTTGGTTGTGTTAGTTTGCTGGCTGTTGAAATGGCCCCAGGTCATTTTCAACATTTCTAATTTGGATTTGTTTGAGTAAAAAATGAATGTGTTACCTCCAGCGTAGGCTCTCCAATGCATCTCCATGTGCTCCCATCTCTTTGTTGTATATCGGGTTCTATTAACTGAAGACAGAATCATAACACAGTAGTAAAACATTTAGAGGCGTAGTTAGCCAGCTTCAGGAGTTTTCAACTCTGCTGTTGACTTTTCTGGTAACTGTAGGCAAGGCAACACAATCCAGTTACTCCACTTTCCACTTTCTTTTCCTCTCTGAGGAAAAGATGATCTTTTTTTTTTTTTTTTTTTCTTCTCATTTTGAAAATAGCCTTGAATGAAGAGAGTTATGCATGTGGCATGTAGGATTCATTACTTTACCTTTCTCTTCTGCTGTCTTTCGCGTACTAGTCTTTTTAAAATTTTTTGTCGCTGTTCTCCATTCAGTAGGTTTGAAAGAATTCTAATTGTTGAGATGATGGTTCTTTGAAGGCTCACTTAGCCCACCTTTTGGGTGAAGGAAAGAAGAAGACAAGGTCCTCTAGGAAGAGTAAAAAGCATACTTTCAAGAGACATTCAGAGATGTCTGCTGATGCCATGCAATTACCGTGTAATCAGCAGAAATGTGTTGGAAAAACACCCATCAGTGACTTCACAAGAAAGCCACACTCAAGACAGGTAAAGAACAGAAGCATAAAACCCCAAAGGTATGAAATGGACAGATTTTCATTGGGAATGAGCAACTCCTGAATTCTTGGTTCTAGAACTAGGGGCTTGTAATAAATAGACTGTCTCCTTGCCAAACGTAAATTTGGTGTCATGAACTGCTCACTGCCCGTTGAAGTGCAGGGCTAGTAGATTAATATTTGCCATGGCAGGCATATTGTATGGCTTTCCTGTTAAAAAGAAATTGGTTTTGCTCATAGCAATCTAGATATGTACCCAGTCTGACACCTATTTTTTAGGCTATATTTCCAAGTAAATGGCTTCCACGATGATGCAGTAAGTTTATGTCATGAACAGGAATGAAGTGATTGCATGCATCCTTTTTTAGCCTAAGCCAGCTGCTGAATAATGAGACAGAGACTCTCACTGACGCCAAGGAGTGCCCGTGCTTTTGGGAAAAGCACTGGGCAGATAAAGCCTATTTCCACATTTCTTGCTAGCGTCTCCTTCAAAGTTCATGGGTTTGCTCATCTTTTAGAGCTGTTCTAGATGTCTTTGTAGTTTACATGTACTAAATGTAGCAGGTATTGCTTTCATGGCGTCCTACTAGATTTGAAGTTGGGATCTACTCAGGCTTCAATGTCTCAGAAGAAGCAACGTTGATTCTTTGAATTCCGTTCTTGAACGTGAGAATGCTACTTATGTAGTTAATGAATTAATTAAATCGAATTCACTTGAATGGAAAAATTGTCTTGTTCATGTAGATTTTAACTTGGGAAATTGATATTTGAGTTCTACTTTTCATTGTTGTTGCTTTTCTGTATTGTTTGATTGCACAGATAGCAGATGTACTGACCAAGTATTGTGTGAAACTGGAGGAAATGTCCTTCCTCTTGGCAGCTGATGTTCACAAGCTCATTAACGCTAAGGCCATGGTAAATGTTTTACCTGGGGCAAGATAGCAGTCTGAATATTCCTAGAATGTCTTTCTTTCCCCAGATGAAATTCATTTTTTCTGCCTATCAATCACTGAAATATAGAAGAAATTTCTACTTGGCAGGGTATTGGTTATCATTTGTGTTCTTTTCTCCCCTCATTTTCTGTAGAAGAGACAATTTTTGGTTTGTTTTTGCATGTTGAAGCAGAGGAAGAAGAAGATGAGGAGAGGATTCCTTGTAAAAGTGAAGAAAATGAGCATGCAGAACAGGGACTAAGCATTATGCAGGTAAGCGAGCAAGAGAATAAGTTTGAAAGTGAAGGCAGTTTTGTCCAAAAGAAGGAGGAATAGGACGTCTTTTTGCTGAGAATGAATAGAAAGGTTTTTTGCATTTAGTTTGTATACGAAGCGCACAGGGCTCTAGATCCTTTTGTGGGAAAATGGAGTGTGTAAAGTTGCCAATCATTTTGGAGCGAATTTGGAGGGTGAATTTGGGGTGCCAGGTGAATTTTGGGTCGAATTCTGGGGATTTGGGGTTTCCCAGGTGAATTTCTGAGGTGAAAAGGTTCAAAAAGGTTTTTTTTTGAAAGCAAGTTAAAGCCAGAAGGTTATTGAAAATTAATAGATGTGATGCAAGTAGGTAATATGCAGACGATACACAGCGAGACAAATCATGGGAAAAATACAGTGGTAACACATGAGTGTGTGAGGATGGGATCAGTATAGCTAAGGCTCAGTTGAAGCTGAATTTGGAAAAGCATGCCAAAACTAAGAATAATAAAGGCACCTACGGGTATTTCAGTGGGAAAAGGAAGATGAAAAGAAACCTATCACACCTCCCCTATTCCCCCCCCCCCCCACCCCCATAAGCCAGACAGGACTAGTGACAACAGACAAGGAGAAGGCTGAGGTACTCAACAAGTGTTGGTCTCAATTTTTACTGCCAGTCACTATTTCCACATCTCTCAGGTTATTGGACTGGTGGACTTGATTCTAACCCATAGTAGCAGGTCAGCTTTCAGACCACTTGAGGAACCTGAGCATGCAAGACCATGGCACCCACCCAGAGGCATGTCAGGGCCCTGAGAGAACTGGCAGCTGTAGTTGCTAAGGTGCTTCCTCCATCATATTTGAGAAATCAAGGCAACCAGCTGAAGTCTCCAGACACTGTGTTGTATTGACTCCAATCCTCTTGGTCTTTTTTGTAAATCTTAGAGCTCTGAGTCAATTTCTGCAGAGGATTCCCAATGCAGTTTCAAAAATGGAATCTTTGTTACTGGTCCTCATGTTGATCTTGGATATTTCCATTTTCTGCACTCCTTTATTTTCGAAACATTTGTAATGACTGAAAAGAAAGCTGAGACGAGGCATTATGCTCTTTCCAGTGATAGAAATGGACCTGTATTCTTTTCAGACAAATATATTTTTGCTGTGTCTAAGCACATGTGCATACCTGTGTTTGATTTATGTGTCCAGGTTTTGGCAGTGGGGCAGCCACAGGGCCGTCCTGTGACAATGGCCCAGGTGCTGCCCCGTCCCGCTTTCTTCCAACTGGCTCCACTTCAGGATGTCCTCCCTGCTGAGAGAAGAGGCTGGGACAGCACCTTTAGAAATGTGACTTTCTGGGTTTTTTTTTGTTTCGTTTTGTTTTGTTATTTTTAAAGTTACTAAAACCCTTCACCCTGATTTTTTGTGTTGGGTTTGGGGCTTTTTTTTTCAGTTTTGGGTGGGTTTTTTGGTGGGCTTTTTGGGGGGCTTTTTTTGTCTCTTTGGGGATTATTGGTTGGGGGGTTTTGTGTGTTTGTTTGGTCTGCTTTTTTTGTTTGTTTTTTTATTACGGTTTTGTAGAGTTTTTTTAAGCAAATTGATTGGAAAACTGAATAGTCCTCCACTATAGTCTCCTGGATTCACCTGAGACTCTTCCTAGGCATCTCCCTGATCTTTTTTGCAATGAGTCTCACATCATTCTCCTGAAGAAACTGTCTGCTTATGGTTTGCATGGGTGGGCTGTTTGCTGGGTGACAAACTGGGTGATGGCCAGGCCCACAGAGTGGTGGGAAATAGAGTTCATCCAGCTGGTCCCCAAGGCTCAGTCTTGGGCCCAGTCCTGTTTAATATCTTGCTCAGTGATCTGGACAAGGGGATAGAGTACACGCCCAGGAAGTTCACAGATGATGCAAAGTTGGCTGGTAGCGTTTTTTTTCTTCTGGAGGACAGCAGGCTCTGCTTCTTCTTCCTCCTGTTCCGAGGTCGCTGCTCCCTCTTCATCCCTCATTAAGTGTGCTGATTTTGTCACTTGGATGAGAAAACAAACAATTTTAGCAACAATACTGGTGGCAGGGTACAAGAAAGGAAGAGTTCACATGAATCCCCCCCCCAACAACAGACAATACCTGATGGCTCCTCTGCCCAGCTTACTGACTACACCGGAACCCATTGTCCCCCAAAGATACTCCCTTCTCCCTGCCCCCAGCCATGATGTGAGATGGAATAGAATAACTAAGATTAAGATTCTCCCTATATAACTCCATCATACTTCGATTCTGGGAAAAACAATTCTTGAAGTTCTATCATTTCAGATCATTTGAATTTGAATTGGCATACTAAAAAGTCTAGCCAGAAACTCATGACAATATTAATAGCCCATTCTAGAATGTCCGAGATGATAGACACTTCTTTCAAGAGAATGTGATACCTCACGTGACTTCTCCAGAATTTAAATGAACAGCGGGAGTAGTCTACAAGATTCTTGCTGCCATCTGGATTTCCTGGTTTTTGGCTGGTCTATGTAAGCCAACCAGCTATTCAGCAGAGGGAATATTAGTGTGCTACTTGATGGTATGTGAGATGGAACACAGTAATTTATGGCTTTTTGCATAGTGATGAAGCTGTAAAGAAAGCTCCGTAATGCTCTGACAAGGAGGCTGCTGGACTTCAAGTAGCAAAGGCCCAAAACGAACCAGTGAAAAGGTGTCATTGAAAAAAAAAAAAAAAAAAAAAAGCCAGGTGGGGAGCAAAGTGATACTTAAGGGCAGTTTAGTGAAAGAGGAAATCTAGTGAAAAAAAGGTCCAAGAGTGAAGGAATAACAGGGAAAATGAAACTAAGGAAGGAAATCAATCTCAGCTAATCATTTCAGAAGCTAACAAGTTGTCATTGCAATGATGCATAAAGTGAGAAATTATAAATATGTCTGCGCCAAAATCTGAATTATGAACTTTATTGCATTCTGTCTTTCACGGAATCATACAACAGTCTGTGATTAAAGATCACCTAGTCCTACTTCCTTGCCAGGTAGATCTTACAGTAGATCAAATTGCTCAAGACTAGCCAAACTGATAAGGAGCACTCTCAATGATGGGGCATCCACAACTTCTCTGGAACAGCCGTTTGAGTGTCTCACCAGCTTCATTGTAGAAAAGCTTTTCCTTTTAGCCAATCTAAACCTAGTCTCAGTTTGAAAGCATGTCCCCTTGTCCTTTCTCTGCAAACCTTCCTAAAAAGTCTTTCTCCATTGGTCTTATACCCTCTTTACATATTCAAAGGCCACAATACTGTCTCTCCAGAAACCTCTCTTCTCCAGGCTAAAAGATCCTATTTTTCACAAGAACCAGGTCATAAACTGAAATGGAAGACATCTCAGGAGATCAGATCATCCAACAGCTCAGCGTAAGAATAGCTCTGAAGTCAGATCAACTAGCTTAGGGCTGTGTCTGTTTGAATTTTGAAAATTAGCAGGACTTGAAATGCTTCAAGGAAGAGAACTCTGGGTGGCTCCAGAAACAGCCTGAGAAACTCGAGCAAACTCGAAACCTCAGAAACTACCACTGCTTTCTCTCCCTCAGCCCAAGCAGTCCCAAAGAAGAAGTGTTCCCAGCAGGCTGGGATAGCACGCATATACACTACATATACATGACAGGCATCGCCAGCAGCCACATCCTGCTCCTTTCTGTGGCTGGCAAGAGTGAGACTGGATGTTTACATGTGGGCAACCTGGGTCCCTCCAGCAGCTCACACACTCAGCCTGCCCAGTGACCCCACTGAATTCCAGTATTCGCAGTGTGCCAAGGCCACAGCACTACTCCGCTTGCTGGCACAGACCATCACACGCCTCCTAAATCAGTCAGGACTCCCCTGGTCCCACAGCCAGCACCCCACTTGCTCTCCCCCAGGCCACTGCCATTGTTCACCAACTTCTCCACTTTGATCTTTGCTGGTGCTCTCAACACTGGCACACCCAGATGTTCTGCAGCTGTTGTCTCCTGGTGGAAAGGACTTGTAAAGCCGTGTTTCCACACAGGACTTCCACAACCTTTCAAAGCAACCTTTTCTGGGGTATGAACAATCTCATTCAAATGTCAACATTTCTTTTCCCATATGTGAAATCAGAATTTCCTTCTTCCGGGCATGCCCAAAACAAGGCACAAACTACATTGTGCCTTCTGTTTCACATGCTGAGTCGTTTGTAAACAATGCTAGGAGAATACCTGTTTTGATCCAAGCTAATCTCTGGCCCTTATAGTGCTTTCGGTAGTTAGTTTTGCTTTGCTATTTACTTGATGTCCCATTGAATTGTTGAATCATAAACAGACTATCTGTCTGTATAGCAGCATAGCAGTGATGAATAAATGCAAGAGAAGGAGCAAGGTGATTGTTTGCTAGACTCTTCCTAGAAACTGAGAAATCTGTTACTTAATGCTGACCACAGCAGATGGAGGAAGCATCCTACATGATGTCAAAGCAATGAAGCTGTAATCACTTTTATGATTACAGTCAAGGCACTGCTTTTGCCACCATAAGTGGAGTGCAGGGAATCTTAAAAGACGACACTCTAACTGTTGTCCATGCTCACTGAGAAAATAATGCTTTTACAGCAGAGCAGGTCTCACCGCAGCTAAATCATGGCTTCAACTGTACACCGCCTTCAAAAAAGCCCACAAAAACACAAATGAAAGGATTTGGAACCCAAGGGAATCTCGGATTGTGACATCAGCTCACTTTGGATTCTTTCCAAATTCTCAATTCCATTTTCTTCCCAGCCAATTATCCCACCTAACCTGAGATGTAACTTATGGATATCCAACACATCTAGTTACCTTAGAATTAGATTGCCACTAGGCAAAAAGACAGAAACAAGCAGTTAAGTTCAGACTGAAACCAAGGGTGTTTAGAACAGCAATACTTGGACGTAACTATTCTTGATCAAACCAAAACTTTTAGGACTTACCCATGTATTTTTGGAGGTGGAAAAAGTCCCTAGGGAGCTCACACTCAGTGCCTGGAGAGACGCTCTCGCTGGTTTTTCAAGGACCGATTCGTCACAGCAGAGGCAGCAGAGCACAAGATGGCCGAAGAGAAGGGGCAGTGTAGAATTCTCGGTCTGTCTCTGTCTCCACTCAGTGTAGAACGTCCTTGTCCTGGCACATTGTCGTGTGCGATATGTCCCTCCGGGTCTTCGGTCCTTGCGAAGCTCTATGTACTGCGAGCGCAGCTACTTGCAGCTGAGACGGACCGCGGAGCTAGCGGCGAATTCGGAGAGCGCTAAGCACGAAGTCAAGAAGCGAGACGTGTCCCTGCAACGCGGTGCTAAGAGCAGCTTCCTGGCGGCGGGGGCGAGCCCCGGCCACGAGACATTCTCGTCCTGGCAACGGATCTCTGTGAAGGGCGTAGGCGAAAAGCTTTCGTTTTCCATTCGAACTGCGAGAGAGGCAGACTGTTACACGGAGCTCTGAGAACAAAGGTGCACGCCCTAGGCTGGCTTGGGCAGAAGAAGCGTTCTCGAGCTCTTGGCTGCCCGCACACTGCTGGGTATTTGGCGCCCCTGCGGCGGCTTCTGGCCGCCGGCAAGTGAAAGCGGAGCAAGGCGTGGGCGAGGGCGGTGAACGAAGCGGCAAAAGCGCCGTGCTTGTGTGCACCACGTTAGAGGCTACTAGGAGAGGAAGGTGGTTGACTCTCGCTTGCCTTCCCAAGTGCCCTTAGCAGTCGGAAGGAGCAAGCTGAAGCACTGCTGCTTGTGCTGCTCTTTGGTTCCCTTGCAGCCCGCTGTGAAAGCATTGGCAGTCGCTTCTAGGCGCCGAGTTGCACACACACAGCACCACGCTAAGTGCCGCGGAGAAGGGAAATCCAGAGTGCAGCGAGGAGCTTGACGTGGCTTACGTGCAGTAAGGAGAAGGTGAACCTAAGCACAGCCTCTTCAATCTGGCCGCCTCTGCTCTGGTAGCAACTTTTGCAAGTCGGCAAAGGGAGACGCGAGTATGTAGAACGGAGGGCAGCTAGACGCCGTGTGTTATGCGCCCTTTCAGGGCTGCTGACAAGGGGCTACTTTAAGAACGCCTTCTTCGTCCTCGCGTCCTTCTCGCTTCGCTCTAGCTGCAAGGAGTACAGCACAGCGAAGGAGTGAGGACGGGCACTGCCCCAGCTTTTGCCCTGGCGTGCAACGGCTGTGTGCTGCTTTTCCAAGCAGCAAGAGCACTGAGAAGTGAAAGCGATTGTGAAGGAGCTCTTTGGCTGCTCGTGTGCTCTTCGCTGCACTGCGCCGCTCGCAAGCGGCTTCGTTCTTCGGCGTCTGCCGTCCGGAGAGAGCTGAACTGCAGCGGTCAGTTTCAGCTCTGCCCAACAGCGCGCTCTCAGTTCTGCGGACAAGCACGCCCTGTTGCCTTGGCTCCGAGTGCAAAGTCCCTAGCGAGCACTCACTCAGTGCAATGCACCCAGAAAGACGCTCTCGCTCGTCTTTCAAGGAGCGATTCCTAACAGCAGAAGCAGCAGAGGCACAAACTGGATGACGAGAAGGGACAATGTAGAACACGTCTCTGTCCTGGCACATTGTCGTGTGCGATACGTCCCTCCGGGTCTTCGGTCCTTGCGAAGCTCTATGTACTGCGAGCGCAGCTACTTGCAGCTGAGAAGGACCGCGGAGCTAGCAGCGAATTCGGAGAGCGCTAAGCACGAAGTCAAGAAGCGAGACGTGTCCCTGCAACGCGGTGCTAAGAGCAACTTCCTGGCGGCGGGGGCGAGCCCCGGCCACAAGACATTCTCGTCCTGGCAACGGATCTCTGTGAAGGGCGTAGGCGAAAAGCTTTCGTTTTCCATTCGAACTGCGAGAGAGGCAGACTGTTACACGGAGCTCTGAGAACAAAGGTGCACGCCCTAGGCGGGCTTGGGCAGAAGCAGCGTTCTCGAGCGCTTGGCTGCCGGCACACTGCTGGGTATGTGGCGCCCCTGCGGCGGCTTCTGGCCGCCGACAAGTGAAAGCGGAGCAAGGCGTGGGCGAGGGCGAGGGCGGTGAACGAAGCGGCAAAAGCGCCGTGCTTGTGTGCACCACGTTAGAGGCTACTAGGAGAGGAAGGTGGTTGACTCTCGCTTGCCTTCCCAAGTGCCCTTAGCAGTCGGAAGGAGCAAGCTGAAGCACTGCTGCTTGTGCTGCTCCTTGGTTCCCTTGCAGCCCGCTCTGAAAGCATTGGCGGTCACTTCTAGGTGCCGAGTTGCACACACACAGCACCACGCTAAGTGCCGCGGAGAAGGGAAATCCAGAGTGCAGCGAGGAGCTGGACGTGGCTTACGTGCAGTAAGGAGAATGTGAACCAAGGCACTGCCTCTTCAATCTGGCCGCCTCTGCTCTGGTAGCAACTTTTGCAAGTCGGCAAAGGGAGCCGCGAGTATGTAGAACGGAGGGCAGCTAGACGCCGAGTGTTATGCGCCCTTTCAGGGCTGCTGCCAGGGGGCTACTTTAAGAGCGCCTTGTCCTTCTTCCTCGCGTCCATCTGGCTTCGCTTTAGCTGCAAGGAGTACAGCACAGCGAAGGCGTGAGGACGGGCACTGCCCCAGCTTTTGCCCTGGCCTGCCTGTGCTCCGCCTTTAGCTGCACACCAGAACAATGGCATTTCTTTCCCGCAAGGTAAAAAGGGCTTTAGTGTAGCCTTAGGAATGGCAAGTGCCTAGGCATTAAGTTGAGCGACCACGTATGAGGGAGTCTTTAGAGGTTTCCTCCCCCATGGCGCAGGTTTATTCTCATTTTCGTGCTGAACTGAAAAGTCCGGGCATGGCAAGTCTGCCCTGCCTTGTGCAGAGACGAACACAAATGTGGGGCTATGATCCTCTGTGTTCGGAGCTCTGCTTCCGGGTGTGTGGGCCGCCATGAGCCCGCAGCAGCCGCCGAGGACAGTGTGGATTGTGGATGAGGCTGGGCTGGCGCCCCCCCCCCCGCTGGTCTGACAGCGGCAGGAGCTGCGTCGGAGCGGCATTGCCTGAGGGCCCCATGGGGGGCGGGGAGAGAGCCGGGATTGACCCCGAACGACACCGGAAGCGATATCCGTAGGGCCCGGAAGGCCAGCGTTGCCATCGAGTTTGGCCGGTAGGAGGCTTCTAAGGTGCTTTGAAAGGTGGAGCTTCTTTGCTCTAGGACAGTCTGGGAGAGCTGAGGGTGTCCAATCTGGAGAACAGAAGGCTCCAGGGAGACCTTCGAGCCCCTTGCAGTGCCTGCTGGGGCTCCAAGATAGCTGGGGAGGGACTTTGGAAAAGGTTCTGGACTCGCAGGACAAGGGGGAATAGCTTCAAACTGCCAGAGGGCTGGGGTAGATGGGATATTGGAAAGGAATTCTTCCTTGTGTGGGTGCTGAGGCCTGGCACATGTTGCTCAAAGAGGCTGTGTAGGAGCCCCATGGCAGGAAGTGTCCAGGGCCAGGCTGGAGCAGACATGGAGCAACCTGGACTAGTGGAAAAGTGTCCCTGCCCATGTCAGGATGTGGGAAGAAGAGACTCTGTCTCTAAGGTCGCTTCCAGTCCAAACCATTCTGGGATTCTAGGATTCATGGAAGGCCCTTTTCCAAGTGAAGTGTTGTATCTCTTGGCTCCCAGCTTGTAGTTGCCAGTTCTTCTGGAAGCAGGCGTGGCGAAGCAGCTGTGATGAGCCATGGGTTCTCAATAGGACGAGTGTGATATATTTGCAGAGAGGAAGGCTGCAGACAGATCTTCAAGGTCCAGGTAAAATAAGCAAAGGATTGAATAAAAGCCAAAGGTTGGTTGTGTTAGTTTGCTGGCTGTTGAAATGGCCCCAGGTCATTTTCAACATTTCTAATTTGGATTTGTTTGAGTAAAAAATGAATGTGTTACCTCCAGCGTAGGCTCTCCAATGCATCTCCATGTGCTCCCATCTCTTTGTTGTATATCGGGTTCTATTAACTGAAGACAGAATCATAACACAGTAGTAAAACATTTAGAGGCGTAGTTAGCCAGCTTCAGGAGTTTTCAACTCTGCTGTTGACTTTTCTGGTAACTGTAGGCAAGGCAACACAATCCAGTTACTCCACTTTCCACTTTCTTTTCCTCTCTGAGGAAAAGATGATCTTTTTTTTTTTTTTTTTTTCTTCTCATTTTGAAAATAGCCTTGAATGAAGAGAGTTATGCATGTGGCATGTAGGATTCATTACTTTACCTTTCTCTTCTGCTGTCTTTCGCGTACTAGTCTTTTTAAAATTTTTTGTCGCTGTTCTCCATTCAGTAGGTTTGAAAGAATTCTAATTGTTGAGATGATGGTTCTTTGAAGGCTCACTTAGCCCACCTTTTGGGTGAAGGAAAGAAGAAGACAAGGTCCTCTAGGAAGAGTAAAAAGCATACTTTCAAGAGACATTCAGAGATGTCTGCTGATGCCATGCAATTACCGTGTAATCAGCAGAAATGTGTTGGAAAAACACCCATCAGTGACTTCACAAGAAAGCCACACTCAAGACAGGTAAAGAACAGAAGCATAAAACCCCAAAGGTATGAAATGGACAGATTTTCATTGGGAATGAGCAACTCCTGAATTCTTGGTTCTAGAACTAGGGGCTTGTAATAAATAGACTGTCTCCTTGCCAAACGTAAATTTGGTGTCATGAACTGCTCACTGCCCGTTGAAGTGCAGGGCTAGTAGATTAATATTTGCCATGGCAGGCATATTGTATGGCTTTCCTGTTAAAAAGAAATTGGTTTTGCTCATAGCAATCTAGATATGTACCCAGTCTGACACCTATTTTTTAGGCTATATTTCCAAGTAAATGGCTTCCACGATGATGCAGTAAGTTTATGTCATGAACAGGAATGAAGTGATTGCATGCATCCTTTTTTAGCCTAAGCCAGCTGCTGAATAATGAGACAGAGACTCTCACTGACGCCAAGGAGTGCCCGTGCTTTTGGGAAAAGCACTGGGCAGATAAAGCCTATTTCCACATTTCTTGCTAGCGTCTCCTTCAAAGTTCATGGGTTTGCTCATCTTTTAGAGCTGTTCTAGATGTCTTTGTAGTTTACATGTACTAAATGTAGCAGGTATTGCTTTCATGGCGTCCTACTAGATTTGAAGTTGGGATCTACTCAGGCTTCAATGTCTCAGAAGAAGCAACGTTGATTCTTTGAATTCCGTTCTTGAACGTGAGAATGCTACTTATGTAGTTAATGAATTAATTAAATCGAATTCACTTGAATGGAAAAATTGTCTTGTTCATGTAGATTTTAACTTGGGAAATTGATATTTGAGTTCTACTTTTCATTGTTGTTGCTTTTCTGTATTGTTTGATTGCACAGATAGCAGATGTACTGACCAAGTATTGTGTGAAACTGGAGGAAATGTCCTTCCTCTTGGCAGCTGATGTTCACAAGCTCATTAACGCTAAGGCCATGGTAAATGTTTTACCTGGGGCAAGATAGCAGTCTGAATATTCCTAGAATGTCTTTCTTTCCCCAGATGAAATTCATTTTTTCTGCCTATCAATCACTGAAATATAGAAGAAATTTCTACTTGGCAGGGTATTGGTTATCATTTGTGTTCTTTTCTCCCCTCATTTTCTGTAGAAGAGACAATTTTTGGTTTGTTTTTGCATGTTGAAGCAGAGGAAGAAGAAGATGAGGAGAGGATTCCTTGTAAAAGTGAAGAAAATGAGCATGCAGAACAGGGACTAAGCATTATGCAGGTAAGCGAGCAAGAGAATAAGTTTGAAAGTGAAGGCAGTTTTGTCCAAAAGAAGGAGGAATAGGACGTCTTTTTGCTGAGAATGAATAGAAAGGTTTTTTGCATTTAGTTTGTATACGAAGCGCACAGGGCTCTAGATCCTTTTGTGGGAAAATGGAGTGTGTAAAGTTGCCAATCATTTTGGAGCGAATTTGGAGGGTGAATTTGGGGTGCCAGGTGAATTTTGGGTCGAATTCTGGGGATTTGGGGTTTCCCAGGTGAATTTCTGAGGTGAAAAGGTTCAAAAAGGTTTTTTTTTGAAAGCAAGTTAAAGCCAGAAGGTTATTGAAAATTAATAGATGTGATGCAAGTAGGTAATATGCAGACGATACACAGCGAGACAAATCATGGGAAAAATACAGTGGTAACACATGAGTGTGTGAGGATGGGATCAGTATAGCTAAGGCTCAGTTGAAGCTGAATTTGGAAAAGCATGCCAAAACTAAGAATAATAAAGGCACCTACGGGTATTTCAGTGGGAAAAGGAAGATGAAAAGAAACCTATCACACCTCCCCTATTCCCCCCCCCCCCCACCCCCATAAGCCAGACAGGACTAGTGACAACAGACAAGGAGAAGGCTGAGGTACTCAACAAGTGTTGGTCTCAATTTTTACTGCCAGTCACTATTTCCACATCTCTCAGGTTATTGGACTGGTGGACTTGATTCTAACCCATAGTAGCAGGTCAGCTTTCAGACCACTTGAGGAACCTGAGCATGCAAGACCATGGCACCCACCCAGAGGCATGTCAGGGCCCTGAGAGAACTGGCAGCTGTAGTTGCTAAGGTGCTTCCTCCATCATATTTGAGAAATCAAGGCAACCAGCTGAAGTCTCCAGACACTGTGTTGTATTGACTCCAATCCTCTTGGTCTTTTTTGTAAATCTTAGAGCTCTGAGTCAATTTCTGCAGAGGATTCCCAATGCAGTTTCAAAAATGGAATCTTTGTTACTGGTCCTCATGTTGATCTTGGATATTTCCATTTTCTGCACTCCTTTATTTTCGAAACATTTGTAATGACTGAAAAGAAAGCTGAGACGAGGCATTATGCTCTTTCCAGTGATAGAAATGGACCTGTATTCTTTTCAGACAAATATATTTTTGCTGTGTCTAAGCACATGTGCATACCTGTGTTTGATTTATGTGTCCAGGTTTTGGCAGTGGGGCAGCCACAGGGCCGTCCTGTGACAATGGCCCAGGTGCTGCCCCGTCCCGCTTTCTTCCAACTGGCTCCACTTCAGGATGTCCTCCCTGCTGAGAGAAGAGGCTGGGACAGCACCTTTAGAAATGTGACTTTCTGGGTTTTTTTTTGTTTCGTTTTGTTTTGTTATTTTTAAAGTTACTAAAAACCTTCACCCTGATTTTTTGTGTTGGGTTTGGGGCTTTTTTTTTCAGTTTTGGGTGGGTTTTTTGGTGGGTTTTTTGGGGGGCTTTTTTTGTCTCTTTGGGGATTATTGGTTGGGGGGTTTTGTGTGTTTGTTTGGTCTGCTTTTTTTGTTTGTTTTTTTATTACGGTTTTGTAGAGTTTTTTTAAGCAAATTGATTGGAAAACTGAATAGTCCTCCACTATAGTCTCCTGGATTCACCTGAGACTCTTCCTAGGCATCTCCCTGATCTTTTTTGCAATGAGTCTCACATCATTCTCCTGAAGAAACTGTCTGCTTATGGTTTGCATGGGTGGGCTGTTTGCTGGGTGACAAACTGGGTGATGGCCAGGCCCACAGAGTGGTGGGAAATAGAGTTCATCCAGCTGGTCCCCAAGGCTCAGTCTTGGGCCCAGTCCTGTTTAATATCTTGCTCAGTGATCTGGACAAGGGGATAGAGTACACGCCCAGGAAGTTCACAGATGATGCAAAGTTGGCTGGTAGCGTTTTTTTTCTTCTGGAGGACAGCAGGCTCTGCTTCTTCTTCCTCCTGTTCCGAGGTCGCTGCTCCCTCTTCATCCCTCATTAAGTGTGCTGATTTTGTCACTTGGATGAGAAAACAAACAATTTTAGCAACAATACTGGTGGCAGGGTACAAGAAAGGAAGAGTTCACATGAATCCCCCCCCCAACAACAGACAATACCTGATGGCTCCTCTGCCCAGCTTACTGACTACACCGGAACCCATTGTCCCCCAAAGATACTCCCTTCTCCCTGCCCCCAGCCATGATGTGAGATGGAATAGAATAACTAAGATTAAGATTCTCCCTATATAACTCCATCATACTTCGATTCTGGGAAAAACAATTCTTGAAGTTCTATCATTTCAGATCATTTGAATTTGAATTGGCATACTAAAAAGTCTAGCCAGAAACTCATGACAATATTAATAGCCCATTCTAGAATGTCCGAGATGATAGACACTTCTTTCAAGAGAATGTGATACCTCACGTGACTTCTCCAGAATTTAAATGAACAGCGGGAGTAGTCTACAAGATTCTTGCTGCCATCTGGATTTCCTGGTTTTTGGCTGGTCTATGTAAGCCAACCAGCTATTCAGCAGAGGGAATATTAGTGTGCTACTTGATGGTATGTGAGATGGAACACAGTAATTTATGGCTTTTTGCATAGTGATGAAGCTGTAAAGAAAGCTCCGTAATGCTCTGACAAGGAGGCTGCTGGACTTCAAGCAGCAAAGGCCCAAAACGAACCAGTGAAAAGGTGTCATTGAAAAAAAAAAAAAAAAAAAAAAGCCAGGTGGGGAGCAAAGTGATACTTAAGGGCAGTTTACTGAAAGAGGAAATCTAGTGAAAAAAAGGTCCAAGAGTGAAGGAATAACAGGGAAAATGAAACTAAGGAAGGAAATCAATCTCAGCTAATCATTTCAGAAGCTAACAAGTTGTCATTGCAATGATGCATAAAGTGAGAAATTATAAATATGTCTGCGCCAAAATCTGAATTATGAACTTTATTGCATTCTGTCTTTCACGGAATCATACAACAGTCTGTGATTAAAGATCACCTAGTCCTACTTCCTTGCCAGGTAGATCTTACAGTAGATCAAATTGCTCAAGACTAGCCAAACTGATAAGGAGCACTCTCAATGATGGGGCATCCACAACTTCTCTGGAACAGCCGTTTGAGTGTCTCACCAGCTTCATTGTAGAAAAGCTTTTCCTTTTAGCCAATCTAAACCTAGTCTCAGTTTGAAAGCATGTCCCCTTGTCCTTTCTCTGCAAACCTTCCTAAAAAGTCTTTCTCCATTGGTCTTATACCCTCTTTACATATTCAAAGGCCACAATACTGTCTCTCCAGAAACCTCTCTTCTCCAGGCTAAAAGATCCTATTTTTCACAAGAACCAGGTCATAAACTGAAATGGAAGACATCTCAGGAGATCAGATCATCCAACAGCTCAGCGTAAGAATAGCTCTGAAGTCAGATCAACTAGCTTAGGGCTGTGTCTGTTTGAATTTTGAAAATTAGCAGGACTTGAAATGCTTCAAGGAAGAGAACTCTGGGTGGCTCCAGAAACAGCCTGAGAAACTCGAGCAAACTCGAAACCTCAGAAACTACCACTGCTTTCTCTCCCTCAGCCCAAGCAGTCCCAAAGAAGAAGTGTTCCCAGCAGGCTGGGATAGCACGCATATACACTACATATACATGACAGGCATCGCCAGCAGCCACATCCTGCTCCTTTCTGTGGCTGGCAAGAGTGAGACTGGATGTTTACATGTGGGCAACCTGGGTCCCTCCAGCAGCTCACACACTCAGCCTGCCCAGTGACCCCACTGAATTCCAGTATTCGCAGTGTGCCAAGGCCACAGCACTACTCCGCTTGCTGGCACAGACCATCACACGCCTCCTAAATCAGTCAGGACTCCCCTGGTCCCACAGCCAGCACCCCACTTGCTCTCCCCCAGGCCACTGCCATTGTTCACCAACTTCTCCACTTTGATCTTTGCTGGTGCTCTCAACACTGGCACACCCAGATGTTCTGCAGCTGTTGTCTCCTGGTGGAAAGGACTTGTAAAGCCGTGTTTCCACACAGGACTTCCACAACCTTTCAAAGCAACCTTTTCTGGGGTATGAACAATCTCATTCAAATGTCAACATTTCTTTTCCCATATGTGAAATCAGAATTTCCTTCTTCCGGGCATGCCCAAAACAAGGCACAAACTACATTGTGCCTTCTGTTTCACATGCTGAGTCGTTTGTAAACAATGCTAGGAGAATACCTGTTTTGATCCAAGCTAATCTCTGGCCCTTATAGTGCTTTCGGTAGTTAGTTTTGCTTTGCTATTTACTTGATGTCCCATTGAATTGTTGAATCATAAACAGACTATCTGTCTGTATAGCAGCATAGCAGTGATGAATAAATGCAAGAGAAGGAGCAAGGTGATTGTTTGCTAGACTCTTCCTAGAAACTGAGAAATCTGTTACTTAATGCTGACCACAGCAGATGGAGGAAGCATCCTACATGATGTCAAAGCAATGAAGCTGTAATCACTTTTATGATTACAGTCAAGGCACTGCTTTTGCCACCATAAGTGGAGTGCAGGGAATCTTAAAAGACGACACTCTAACTGTTGTCCATGCTCACTGAGAAAATAATGCTTTTACAGCAGAGCAGGTCTCACCGCAGCTAAATCATGGCTTCAACTGTACACCGCCTTCAAAAAAGCCCACAAAAACACAAATGAAAGGATTTGGAACCCAAGGGAATCTCGGATTGTGACATCAGCTCACTTTGGATTCTTTCCAAATTCTCAATTCCATTTTCTTCCCAGCCAATTATCCCACCTAACCTGAGATGTAACTTATGGATATCCAACACATCTAGTTACCTTAGAATTAGATTGCCACTAGGCAAAAAGACAGAAACAAGCAGTTAAGTTCAGACTGAAACCAAGGGTGTTTAGAACAGCAATACTTGGACGTAACTATTCTTGATCAAACCAAAACTTTTAGGACTTACCCATGTATTTTTGGAGGTGGAAAAAGTCCCTAGGGAGCTCACACTCAGTGCCTGGAGAGACGCTCTCGCTGGTTTTTCAAGGACCGATTCGTCACAGCAGAGGCAGCAGAGCACAAGATGGCCGAAGAGAAGGGGCAGTGTAGAATTCTCGGTCTGTCTCTGTCTCCACTCAGTGTAGAACGTCCTTGTCCTGGCACATTGTCGTGTGCGATATGTCCCTCCGGGTCTTCGGTCCTTGCGAAGCTCTATGTACTGCGAGCGCAGCTACTTGCAGCTGAGACGGACCGCGGAGCTAGCGGCGAATTCGGAGAGCGCTAAGCACGAAGTCAAGAAGCGAGACGTGTCCCTGCAACGCGGTGCTAAGAGCAGCTTCCTGGCGGCGGGGGCGAGCCCCGGCCACGAGACATTCTCGTCCTGGCAACGGATCTCTGTGAAGGGCGTAGGCGAAAAGCTTTCGTTTTCCATTCGAACTGCGAGAGAGGCAGACTGTTACACGGAGCTCTGAGAACAAAGGTGCACGCCCTAGGCTGGCTTGGGCAGAAGAAGCGTTCTCGAGCTCTTGGCTGCCCGCACACTGCTGGGTATTTGGCGCCCCTGCGGCGGCTTCTGGCCGCCGGCAAGTGAAAGCGGAGCAAGGCGTGGGCGAGGGCGGTGAACGAAGCGGCAAAAGCGCCGTGCTTGTGTGCACCACGTTAGAGGCTACTAGGAGAGGAAGGTGGTTGACTCTCGCTTGCCTTCCCAAGTGCCCTTAGCAGTCGGAAGGAGCAAGCTGAAGCACTGCTGCTTGTGCTGCTCTTTGGTTCCCTTGCAGCCCGCTGTGAAAGCATTGGCGGTCGCTTCTAGGCGCCGAGTTGCACACACACAGCACCACGCTAAGTGCCGCGGAGAAGGGAAATCCAGAGTGCAGCGAGGAGCTTGACGTGGCTTACGTGCAGTAAGGAGAAGGTGAACCTAAGCACAGCCTCTTCAATCTGGCCGCCTCTGCTCTGGTAGCAACTTTTGCAAGTCGGCAAAGGGAGACGCGAGTATGTAGAACGGAGGGCAGCTAGACGCCGTGTGTTATGCGCCCTTTCAGGGCTGCTGACAAGGGGCTACTTTAAGAACGCCTTCTTCGTCCTCGCGTCCTTCTCGCTTCGCTCTAGCTGCAAGGAGTACAGCACAGCGAAGGAGTGAGGACGGGCACTGCCCCAGCTTTTGCCCTGGCGTGCAACGGCTGTGTGCTGCTTTTCCAAGCAGCAAGAGCACTGAGAAGTGAAAGCGATTGTGAAGGAGCTCTTTGGCTGCTCGTGTGCTCTTCGCTGCACTGCGCCGCTCGCAAGCGGCTTCGTTCTTCGGCGTCTGCCGTCCGGAGAGAGCTGAACTGCAGCGGTCAGTTTCAGCTCTGCCCAACAGCGCGCTCTCAGTTCTGCGGACAAGCACGCCCTGTTGCCTTGGCTCCGAGTGCAAAGTCCCTAGCGAGCACTCACTCAGTGCAATGCACCCAGAAAGACGCTCTCGCTCGTCTTTCAAGGAGCGATTCCTAACAGCAGAAGCAGCAGAGGCACAAACTGGATGACGAGAAGGGACAATGTAGAACACGTCTCTGTCCTGGCACATTGTCGTGTGCGATACGTCCCTCCGGGTCTTCGGTCCTTGCGAAGCTCTATGTACTGCGAGCGCAGCTACTTGAAGCTGAGACGGACCGCGGAGCTAGCAGCGAATTCGGAGAGCGCTAAGCACGAAGTCAAGAAGCGAGACGTGTCCCTGCAACGCGGTGCTAAGAGCAGCTTCCTCGCGGCGGGGGCGAGCTCCGGCCACAAGACATTCTCGTCCTAGCAACGGATCTCTGTGAAGGGCGTAGGCGAAAAGCTTTCGATTTCCATTCGAACTGCGAGAAAGGCAGACTGTTACACGGAGCTCTGAGAACAAAGGTGCACGCCCTAGGCGGGCTTGGGCAGAAGCAGCGTTCTCGAGCTCTTGGCTGCCGGCACACTGCTGGGTATGTGGCGCCCCTGCGGCGGCTTCTGGCCGCCGGCAAGTGAAAGCGGAGCCAGGCGTGGGCGAGGGCGGTGAACGAAGCGGCTAAGTGCCGTGCTTGTGTGCACCACGTTAGAGGCTACTAGGAGAGGAAGGTGGTTGACTCTCGCTTGCCTTCCCAAGTGCCCTTAGCAGTCGGAAGGAGCAAGCTGAAGCACTGCTGCTTGTGCTGCTCCTTGGTTCCCTTGCAGCCCGCTCTGAAAGCATTGGCGGTCGCTTCTAGGCGCCGAGTTGCACACACACAGCACCACGCTAAGTGCCGCGGAGAAGGGAAATCCAGAGTGCAGCGAGGAGCTGGACGTGGCTTACGTGCAGTAAGGAGAAGGTGAACCTAAGCACAGCCTCTTCAATCTGGCCGCCTCTGCTCTGGTAGCAACTTTTGCAAGTCGGCAAAGGGAGACGCGAGTATGTAGAACGGAGGGCAGCGAGACGCCGTGTGTTATGCGCCCTTTCAGGGCTGCTGACAAGGGGCTACTTTAAGAACGCCTTCTTCGTCCTCGCGTCCTTCTCGCTTCGCTCTAGCTGCAAGGAGTACAGCACAGCGAAGGAGTGAGGACGGGCACTGCCCCAGCTTTCGCCCTGGCGTGCAACGGCTGTGTGCTGCTTTTCCAAGCAGCAAGAGCACTGAGAAGTGAAAGCGATTGTGAAGGAGCTCTTTGGCTGCTCGTGTGCTCTTCGCTGCACTGCGCCGCTCGCAAGCGGCTTCGTTCTTCGGCGTCTGCCGTCCGGAGAGAGCTGAACTGCAGCGGTCAGTTTCAGCTCTGCCCAACAGCGCGCTCTCAGTTCTGCGGACAAGCACGCCCTGTTGCCTTGGCTCCGAATGCAAAGTCCCTAGCGAGCACTCACTCAGTGCAATGCACCCAGAAAGACGCTCTCGCTCGTCTTTCAAGGAGCGATTCCTAACAGCAGAAGCAGCAGAGGCACAAACTGGATGACGAGAAGGGACAATGTAGAACACGTCTCTGTCCTGGCACATTGTCGTGTGCGATACGTCCCTCCGGGTCTTCGGTCCTTGCGAAGCTCTATGTACTGCGAGCGCAGCTACTTGCAGCTGAGAAGGACCGCGGAGCTAGCAGCGAATTCGGAGAGCGCTAAGCACGAAGTCAAGAAGCGAGACGTGTCCCTGCAACGCGGTGCTAAGAGCAACTTCCTGGCGGCGGGGGCGAGCCCCGGCCACAAGACATTCTCGTCCTGGCAACGGATCTCTGTGAAGGGCGTAGGCGAAAAGCTTTCGTTTTCCATTCGAACTGCGAGAGAGGCAGACTGTTACACGGAGCTCTGAGAACAAAGGTGCACGCCCTAGGCGGGCTTGGGCAGAAGCAGCGTTCTCGAGCGCTTGGCTGCCGGCACACTGCTGGGTATGTGGCGCCCCTGCGGCGGCTTCTGGCCGCCGTCAAGTGAAAGCGGAGCCAGGCGTGGGCAAGGGCGGTGAACGAAGCGGCTAAGTGCCGTGCTTGTGTGCACCACGTTAGAGGCTACTAGGAGAGGAAGGTGGTTGACTCTCGCTTGCCTTCCCAAGTGCCCTTAGCAGTCGGAAGGAGCAAGCTGAAGCACTGCTGCTTGTGCTGCTCCTTGGTTCCCTTGCAGCCCGCTCTGAAAGCATTGGCGGTCACTTCTAGGCGCCGAGTTGCACACACACAGCACCACGCTAAGTGCCGCGGAGAAGGGAAATCCAGAGTGCAGCGAGGAGCTTGACGTGGCTTACGTGCAGTAAGGAGAAGGTGAACCTAAGCACAGCCTCTTCAATCTGGCCGCCTCTGCTCTGGTAGCAACTTTTGCAAGTCGGCAAAGGGAGACGCGAGTATGTAGAACGGAGGGCAGCTAGACGCCGTGTGTTATGCGCCCTTTCAGGGCTGCTGACAAGGGGCTACTTTAAGAACGCCTTCTTCGTCCTCGCGTCCTTCTCGCTTCGCTCTAGCTGCAAGGAGTACAGCACAGCGAAGGAGTGAGGACGGGCACTGCCCCAGCTTTTGCCCTGGCGTGCAACGGCTGTGTGCTGCTTTTCCAAGCAGCAAGAGCACTGAGAAGTGAAAGCGATTGTGAAGGAGCTCTTTGGCTGCTCGTGTGCTCTTCGCTGCACTGCGCCGCTCGCAAGCGGCTTCGTTCTTCGGCGTCTGCCGTCCGGAGAGAGCTGAACTGCAGCGGTCAGTTTCAGCTCTGCCCAACAGCGCGCTCTCAGTTCTGCGGACAAGCACGCCCTGTTGCCTTGGCTCCGAGTGCAAAGTCCCTAGCGAGCACTCACTCAGTGCAATGCACCCAGAAAGACGCTCTCGCTCGTCTTTCAAGGAGCGATTCCTAACAGCAGAAGCAGCAGAGGCACAAACTGGATGACGAGAAGGGACAATGTAGAACACGTCTCTGTCCTGGCACATTGTCGTGTGCGATACGTCCCTCCGGGTCTTCGGTCCTTGCGAAGCTCTATGTACTGCGAGCGCAGCTACTTGAAGCTGAGACGGACCGCGGAGCTAGCAGCGAATTCGGAGAGCGCTAAGCACGAAGTCAAGAAGCGAGACGTGTCCCTGCAACGCGGTGCTAAGAGCAGCTTCCTCGCGGCGGGGGCGAGCTCCGGCCACAAGACATTCTCGTCCTAGCAACGGATCTCTGTGAAGGGCGTAGGCGAAAAGCTTTCGATTTCCATTCGAACTGCGAGAAAGGCAGACTGTTACACGGAGCTCTGAGAACAAAGGTGCACGCCCTAGGCGGGCTTGGGCAGAAGCAGCGTTCTCGAGCTCTTGGCTGCCCGCACACTGCTGGGTATGTGGCGCCCCTGCGGCGGCTTCTGGCCGCCGGCAAGTGAAAGCGGAGCCAGGCGTGGGCGAGGGCGGTGAACGAAGCGGCTAAGTGCCGTGCTTGTGTGCACCACGTTAGAGGCTACTAGGAGAGGAAGGTGGTTGACTCTCGCTTGCCTTCCCAAGTGCCCTTCGCAGTCGGAAGGAGCAAGCTGAAGCACTGCTGCTTGTGCTGCTCCTTGGTTCCCTTGCAGCCCGCTCTGAAAGCATTGGCAGTCGCTTCTAGGCGCCGAGTTGCACACACACAGCACCACGCTAAGTGCCGCGGAGAAGGGAAATCCAGAGTGCAGCGAGGAGCTGGACGTGGCTTACGTGCAGTAAGGAGAAGGTGAACCTAAGCACAGCCTCTTCAATCTGGCCGCCTCTGCTCTGGTAGCAACTTTTGCAAGTCAGCAAAGGGAGACGCGAGTATGTAGAACGGAGGGCAGCGAGACGCCGTGTGTTATGCGCCCTTTCAGGGCTGCTGACAAGGGGCTACTTTAAGAACGCCTTCTTCGTCCTCGCGTCCTTCTCGCTTCGCTCTAGCTGCAAGGAGTACAGCACAGCGAAGGAGTGAGGACGGGCACTGCCCCAGCTTTCGCCCTGGCGTGCAACGGCTGTGTGCTGCTTTTCCAAGCAGCAAGAGCACTGAGAAGTGAAAGCGATTGTGAAGGAGCTCTTTGGCTGCTCGTGTGCTCTTCGCTGCACTGCGCCGCTCGCAAGCGGCTTCGTTCTTCGGCGTCTGCCGTCCGGAGAGAGCTGAACTGCAGCGGTCAGTTTCAGCTCTGCCCAACAGCGCGCTCTCAGTTCTTCGGACAAGCACGCCCTGTTGCCTTGGCTCCGAGTGCAAAGTCCCTAGCGAGCACTCACTCAGTGCAATGCACCCAGAAAGACGCTCTCGCTCGTCTTTCAAGGAGCGATTCCTAACAGCAGAAGCAGCAGAGGCACAAACTGGATGACGAGAAGGGACAATGTAGAACACGTCTCTGTCCTGGCACATTGTCGTGTGCGATACGTCCCTCCGGGTCTTCGGTCCTTGCGAAGCTCTATGTACTGCGAGCGCAGCTACTTGAAGCTGAGACGGACCGCGGAGCTAGCAGCGAATTCGGAGAGCGCTAAGCACGAAGTCAAGAAGCGAGACGTGTCCCTGCAACGCGGTGCTAAGAGCAGCTTCCTCGCGGCGGGGGCGAGCTCCGGCCACAAGACATTCTCGTCCTAGCAACGGATCTCTGTGAAGGGCGTAGGCGAAAAGCTTTCGATTTCCATTCGAACTGCGAGAAAGGCAGACTGTTACACGGAGCTCTGAGAACAAAGGTGCACGCCCTAGGCGGGCTTGGGCAGAAGAAGCGTTCTCGAGCTCTTGGCTGCCCGCACACTGCTGGGTATGTGGCGCCCCTGCGGCGGCTTCTGGCCGCCGACAAGTGAAAGCGGAGCAAGGCGTGGGCGAGGGCGAGGGCGGTGAACGAAGCGGCAAAAGCGCCGTGCTTGTGTGCACCACGTTAGAGGCTACTAGGAGAGGAAGGTGGTTGACTCTCGCTTGCCTTCCCAAGTGCCCTTAGCAGTCGGAAGGAGCAAGCTGAAGCACTGCTGCTTGTGCTGCTCCTTGGTTCCCTTGCAGCCCGCTCTGAAAGCATTGGCGGTCACTTCTAGGCGCCGAGTTGCACACACACAGCACCAAGCTAAGTGCCGCGGAGAAGGGAAATCCAGAGTGCAGCGAGGAGCTGGACGTGGCTTACGTGCAGTAAGGAGAATGTGAACCAAGGCACTGCCTCTTCAATCTGGCCGCCTCTGCTCTGGTAGCAACTTTTGCAAGTCGGCAAAGGGAGCCGCGAGTATGTAGAACGGAGGGCAGCTAGACGCCGAGTGTTATGCGCCCTTTCAGGGCTGCTGCCAGGGGGCTACTTTAAGAGCGCCTTGTCCTTCTTCCTCGCGTCCATCTGGCTTCGCTTTAGCTGCAAGGAGTACAGCACAGCGAAGGCGTGAGGACGGGCACTGCCCCAGCTTTTGCCCTGGCCTGCCTGTGCTCCGCCTTTAGCTGCACACCAGAACAATGGCATTTCTTTCCCGCAAGGTAAAAAGGGCTTTAGTGTAGCCTTAGGAATGGCAAGTGCCTAGGCATTAAGTTGAGCGACCACGTATGAGGGAGTCTTTAGAGGTTTCCTCCCCCATGGCGCAGGTTTATTCTCATTTTCGTGCTGAACTGAAAAGTCCGGGCATGGCAAGTCTGCCCTGCCTTGTGCAGAGACGAACACAAATGTGGGGCTATGATCCTCTGTGTTCGGAGCTCTGCTTCCGGGTGTGTGGGCCGCCATGAGCCCGCAGCAGCCGCCGAGGACAGTGTGGATTGTGGATGAGGCTGGGCTGGCGCCCCCCCCCCCGCTGGTCTGACAGCGGCAGGAGCTGCGTCGGAGCGGCATTGCCTGAGGGCCCCATGGGGGGCGGGGAGAGAGCCGGGATTGACCCCGAACGACACCGGAAGCGATATCCGTAGGGCCCGGAAGGCCAGCGTTGCCATCGAGTTTGGCCGGTAGGAGGCTTCTAAGGTGCTTTGAAAGGTGGAGCTTCTTTGCTCTAGGACAGTCTGGGAGAGCTGAGGGTGTCCAATCTGGAGAACAGAAGGCTCCAGGGAGACCTTCGAGCCCCTTGCAGTGCCTGCTGGGGCTCCAAGATAGCTGGGGAGGGACTTTGGAAAAGGTTCTGGACTCGCAGGACAAGGGGGAATAGCTTCAAACTGCCAGAGGGCTGGGGTAGATGGGATATTGGAAAGGAATTCTTCCTTGTGTGGGTGCTGAGGCCTGGCACATGTTGCTCAAAGAGGCTGTGTAGGAGCCCCATGGCAGGAAGTGTCCAGGGCCAGGCTGGAGCAGACATGGAGCAACCTGGACTAGTGGAAAAGTGTCCCTGCCCATGTCAGGATGTGGGAAGAAGAGACTCTGTCTCTAAGGTCGCTTCCAGTCCAAACCATTCTGGGATTCTAGGATTCATGGAAGGCCCTTTTCCAAGTGAAGTGTTGTATCTCTTGGCTCCCAGCTTGTAGTTGCCAGTTCTTCTGGAAGCAGGCGTGGCGAAGCAGCTGTGATGAGCCATGGGTTCTCAATAGGACGAGTGTGATATATTTGCAGAGAGGAAGGCTGCAGACAGATCTTCAAGGTCCAGGTAAAATAAGCAAAGGATTGAATAAAAGCCAAAGGTTGGTTGTGTTAGTTTGCTGGCTGTTGAAATGGCCCCAGGTCATTTTCAACATTTCTAATTTGGATTTGTTTGAGTAAAAAATGAATGTGTTACCTCCAGCGTAGGCTCTCCAATGCATCTCCATGTGCTCCCATCTCTTTGTTGTATATCGGGTTCTATTAACTGAAGACAGAATCATAACACAGTAGTAAAACATTTAGAGGCGTAGTTAGCCAGCTTCAGGAGTTTTCAACTCTGCTGTTGACTTTTCTGGTAACTGTAGGCAAGGCAACACAATCCAGTTACTCCACTTTCCACTTTCTTTTCCTCTCTGAGGAAAAGATGATCTTTTTTTTTTTTTTTTTTTCTTCTCATTTTGAAAATAGCCTTGAATGAAGAGAGTTATGCATGTGGCATGTAGGATTCATTACTTTACCTTTCTCTTCTGCTGTCTTTCGCGTACTAGTCTTTTTAAAATTTTTTGTCGCTGTTCTCCATTCAGTAGGTTTGAAAGAATTCTAATTGTTGAGATGATGGTTCTTTGAAGGCTCACTTAGCCCACCTTTTGGGTGAAGGAAAGAAGAAGACAAGGTCCTCTAGGAAGAGTAAAAAGCATACTTTCAAGAGACATTCAGAGATGTCTGCTGATGCCATGCAATTACCGTGTAATCAGCAGAAATGTGTTGGAAAAACACCCATCAGTGACTTCACAAGAAAGCCACACTCAAGACAGGTAAAGAACAGAAGCATAAAACCCCAAAGGTATGAAATGGACAGATTTTCATTGGGAATGAGCAACTCCTGAATTCTTGGTTCTAGAACTAGGGGCTTGTAATAAATAGACTGTCTCCTTGCCAAACGTAAATTTGGTGTCATGAACTGCTCACTGCCCGTTGAAGTGCAGGGCTAGTAGATTAATATTTGCCATGGCAGGCATATTGTATGGCTTTCCTGTTAAAAAGAAATTGGTTTTGCTCATAGCAATCTAGATATGTACCCAGTCTGACACCTATTTTTTAGGCTATATTTCCAAGTAAATGGCTTCCACGATGATGCAGTAAGTTTATGTCATGAACAGGAATGAAGTGATTGCATGCATCCTTTTTTAGCCTAAGCCAGCTGCTGAATAATGAGACAGAGACTCTCACTGACGCCAAGGAGTGCCCGTGCTTTTGGGAAAAGCACTGGGCAGATAAAGCCTATTTCCACATTTCTTGCTAGCGTCTCCTTCAAAGTTCATGGGTTTGCTCATCTTTTAGAGCTGTTCTAGATGTCTTTGTAGTTTACATGTACTAAATGTAGCAGGTATTGCTTTCATGGCGTCCTACTAGATTTGAAGTTGGGATCTACTCAGGCTTCAATGTCTCAGAAGAAGCAACGTTGATTCTTTGAATTCCGTTCTTGAACGTGAGAATGCTACTTATGTAGTTAATGAATTAATTAAATCGAATTCACTTGAATGGAAAAATTGTCTTGTTCATGTAGATTTTAACTTGGGAAATTGATATTTGAGTTCTACTTTTCATTGTTGTTGCTTTTCTGTATTGTTTGATTGCACAGATAGCAGATGTACTGACCAAGTATTGTGTGAAACTGGAGGAAATGTCCTTCCTCTTGGCAGCTGATGTTCACAAGCTCATTAACGCTAAGGCCATGGTAAATGTTTTACCTGGGGCAAGATAGCAGTCTGAATATTCCTAGAATGTCTTTCTTTCCCCAGATGAAATTCATTTTTTCTGCCTATCAATCACTGAAATATAGAAGAAATTTCTACTTGGCAGGGTATTGGTTATCATTTGTGTTCTTTTCTCCCCTCATTTTCTGTAGAAGAGACAATTTTTGGTTTGTTTTTGCATGTTGAAGCAGAGGAAGAAGAAGATGAGGAGAGGATTCCTTGTAAAAGTGAAGAAAATGAGCATGCAGAACAGGGACTAAGCATTATGCAGGTAAGCGAGCAAGAGAATAAGTTTGAAAGTGAAGGCAGTTTTGTCCAAAAGAAGGAGGAATAGGACGTCTTTTTGCTGAGAATGAATAGAAAGGTTTTTTGCATTTAGTTTGTATACGAAGCGCACAGGGCTCTAGATCCTTTTGTGGGAAAATGGAGTGTGTAAAGTTGCCAATCATTTTGGAGCGAATTTGGAGGGTGAATTTGGGGTGCCAGGTGAATTTGGGTCGAATTCTGGGGATTTGGGGTTTCCCAGGTGAATTTCTGAGGTGAAAAGGTTCAAAAAGGTTTTTTTTTGAAAGCAAGTTAAAGCCAGAAGGTTATTGAAAATTAATAGATGTGATGCAAGTAGGTAATATGCAGACGATACACAGCGAGACAAATCATGGGAAAAATACAGTGGTAACACATGAGTGTGTGAGGATGGGATCAGTATAGCTAAGGCTCAGTTGAAGCTGAATTTGGAAAAGCATGCCAAAACTAAGAATAATAAAGGCACCTACGGGTATTTCAGTGGGAAAAGGAAGATGAAAAGAAACCTATCACACCTCCCCTATTCCCCCCCCCCCCCCACCCCCATAAGCCAGACAGGACTAGTGACAACAGACAAGGAGAAGGCTGAGGTACTCAACAAGTGTTGGTCTCAATTTTTACTGCCAGTCACTATTTCCACATCTCTCAGGTTATTGGACTGGTGGACTTGATTCTAACCCATAGTAGCAGGTCAGCTTTCAGACCACTTGAGGAACCTGAGCATGCAAGACCATGGCACCCACCCAGAGGCATGTCAGGGCCCTGAGAGAACTGGCAGCTGTAGTTGCTAAGGTGCTTCCTCCATCATATTTGAGAAATCAAGGCAACCAGCTGAAGTCTCCAGACACTGTGTTGTATTGACTCCAATCCTCTTGGTCTTTTTTGTAAATCTTAGAGCTCTGAGTCAATTTCTGCAGAGGATTCCCAATGCAGTTTCAAAAATGGAATCTTTGTTACTGGTCCTCATGTTGATCTTGGATATTTCCATTTTCTGCACTCCTTTATTTTCGAAACATTTGTAATGACTGAAAAGAAAGCTGAGACGAGGCATTATGCTCTTTCCAGTGATAGAAATGGACCTGTATTCTTTTCAGACAAATATATTTTTGCTGTGTCTAAGCACATGTGCATACCTGTGTTTGATTTATGTGTCCAGGTTTTGGCAGTGGGGCAGCCACAGGGCCGTCCTGTGACAATGGCCCAGGTGCTGCCCCGTCCCGCTTTCTTCCAACTGGCTCCACTTCAGGATGTCCTCCCTGCTGAGAGAAGAGGCTGGGACAGCACCTTTAGAAATGTGACTTTCTGGGTTTTTTTTTGTTTCGTTTTGTTTTGTTATTTTTAAAGTTACTAAAAACCTTCACCCTGATTTTTTGTGTTGGGTTTGGGACTTTTTTTTTCAGTTTTGGGTGGGTTTTTTGGTGGGCTTTTTTGGGGGCTTTTTTTGTCTCTTTGGGGATTATTGGTTGGGGGGTTTTGTGTGTTTGTTTGGTCTGCTTTTTTTGTTTGTTTTTTTATTACGGTTTTGTAGAGTTTTTTTAAGCAAATTGATTGGAAAACTGAATAGTCCTCCACTATAGTCTCCTGGATTCACCTGAGACTCTTCCTAGGCATCTCCCTGATCTTTTTTGCAATGAGTCTCACATCATTCTCCTGAAGAAACTGTCTGCTTATGGTTTGCATGGGTGGGCTGTTTGCTGGGTGACAAACTGGGTGATGGCCAGGCCCACAGAGTGGTGGGAAATAGAGTTCATCCAGCTGGTCCCCAAGGCTCAGTCTTGGGCCCAGTCCTGTTTAATATCTTGCTCAGTGATCTGGACAAGGGGATAGAGTACACGCCCAGGAAGTTCACAGATGATGCAAAGTTGGCTGGTAGCGTTTTTTTTCTTCTGGAGGACAGCAGGCTCTGCTTCTTCTTCCTCCTGTTCCGAGGTCGCTGCTCCCTCTTCATCCCTCATTAAGTGTGCTGATTTTGTCACTTGGATGAGAAAACAAACAATTTTAGCAACAATACTGGTGGCAGGGTACAAGAAAGGAAGAGTTCACATGAATCCCCCCCCCAACAACAGACAATACCTGATGGCTCCTCTGCCCAGCTTACTGACTACACCGGAACCCATTGTCCCCCAAAGATACTCCCTTCTCCCTGCCCCCAGCCATGATGTGAGATGGAATAGAATAACTAAGATTAAGATTCTCCCTATATAACTCCATCATACTTCGATTCTGGGAAAAACAATTCTTGAAGTTCTATCATTTCAGATCATTTGAATTTGAATTGGCATACTAAAAAGTCTAGCCAGAAACTCATGACAATATTAATAGCCCATTCTAGAATGTCCGAGATGATAGACACTTCTTTCAAGAGAATGTGATACCTCACGTGACTTCTCCAGAATTTAAATGAACAGCGGGAGTAGTCTACAAGATTCTTGCTGCCATCTGGATTTCCTGGTTTTTGGCTGGTCTATGTAAGCCAACCAGCTATTCAGCAGAGGGAATATTAGTGTGCTACTTGATGGTATGTGAGATGGAACACAGTAATTTATGGCTTTTTGCATAGTGATGAAGCTGTAAAGAAAGCTCCGTAATGCTCTGACAAGGAGGCTGCTGGACTTCAAGCAGCAAAGGCCCAAAACGAACCAGTGAAAAGGTGTCATTGAAAAAAAAAAAAAAAAAAAGCCAGGTGGGGAGCAAAGTGATACTTAAGGGCAGTTTACTGAAAGAGGAAATCTAGTGAAAAAAAGGTCCAAGAGTGAAGGAATAACAGGGAAAATGAAACTAAGGAAGGAAATCAATCTCAGCTAATCATTTCAGAAGCTAACAAGTTGTCATTGCAATGATGCATAAAGTGAGAAATTATAAATATGTCTGCGCCAAAATCTGAATTATGAACTTTATTGCATTCTGTCTTTCACGGAATCATACAACAGTCTGTGATTAAAGATCACCTAGTCCTACTTCCTTGCCAGGTAGATCTTACAGTAGATCAAATTGCTCAAGACTAGCCAAACTGATAAGGAGCACTCTCAATGATGGGGCATCCACAACTTCTCTGGAACAGCCGTTTGAGTGTCTCACCAGCTTCATTGTAGAAAAGCTTTTCCTTTTAGCCAATCTAAACCTAGTCTCAGTTTGAAAGCATGTCCCCTTGTCCTTTCTCTGCAAACCTTCCTAAAAAGTCTTTCTCCATTGGTCTTATACCCTCTTTACATATTCAAAGGCCACAATACTGTCTCTCCAGAAACCTCTCTTCTCCAGGCTAAAAGATCCTATTTTTCACAAGAACCAGGTCATAAACTGAAATGGAAGACATCTCAGGAGATCAGATCATCCAACAGCTCAGCGTAAGAATAGCTCTGAAGTCAGATCAACTAGCTTAGGGCTGTGTCTGTTTGAATTTTGAAAATTAGCAGGACTTGAAATGCTTCAAGGAAGAGAACTCTGGGTGGCTCCAGAAACAGCCTGAGAAACTCGAGCAAACTCGAAACCTCAGAAACTACCACTGCTTTCTCTCCCTCAGCCCAAGCAGTCCCAAAGAAGAAGTGTTCCCAGCAGGCTGGGATAGCACGCATATACACTACATATACATGACAGGCATCGCCAGCAGCCACATCCTGCTCCTTTCTGTGGCTGGCAAGAGTGAGACTGGATGTTTACATGTGGGCAACCTGGGTCCCTCCAGCAGCTCACACACTCAGCCTGCCCAGTGACCCCACTGAATTCCAGTATTCGCAGTGTGCCAAGGCCACAGCACTACTCCGCTTGCTGGCACAGACCATCACACGCCTCCTAAATCAGTCAGGACTCCCCTGGTCCCACAGCCAGCACCCCACTTGCTCTCCCCCAGGCCACTGCCATTGTTCACCAACTTCTCCACTTTGATCTTTGCTGGTGCTCTCAACACTGGCACACCCAGATGTTCTGCAGCTGTTGTCTCCTGGTGGAAAGGACTTGTAAAGCCGTGTTTCCACACAGGACTTCCACAACCTTTCAAAGCAACCTTTTCTGGGGTATGAACAATCTCATTCAAATGTCAACATTTCTTTTCCCATATGTGAAATCAGAATTTCCTTCTTCCGGGCATGCCCAAAACAAGGCACAAACTACATTGTGCCTTCTGTTTCACATGCTGAGTCGTTTGTAAACAATGCTAGGAGAATACCTGTTTTGATCCAAGCTAATCTCTGGCCCTTATAGTGCTTTCGGTAGTTAGTTTTGCTTTGCTATTTACTTGATGTCCCATTGAATTGTTGAATCATAAACAGACTATCTGTCTGTATAGCAGCATAGCAGTGATGAATAAATGCAAGAGAAGGAGCAAGGTGATTGTTTGCTAGACTCTTCCTAGAAACTGAGAAATCTGTTACTTAATGCTGACCACAGCAGATGGAGGAAGCATCCTACATGATGTCAAAGCAATGAAGCTGTAATCACTTTTATGATTACAGTCAAGGCACTGCTTTTGCCACCATAAGTGGAGTGCAGGGAATCTTAAAAGACGACACTCTAACTGTTGTCCATGCTCACTGAGAAAATAATGCTTTTACAGCAGAGCAGGTCTCACCGCAGCTAAATCATGGCTTCAACTGTACACCGCCTTCAAAAAAGCCCACAAAAACACAAATGAAAGGATTTGGAACCCAAGGGAATCTCGGATTGTGACATCAGCTCACTTTGGATTCTTTCCAAATTCTCAATTCCATTTTCTTCCCAGCCAATTATCCCACCTAACCTGAGATGTAACTTATGGATATCCAACACATCTAGTTACCTTAGAATTAGATTGCCACTAGGCAAAAAGACAGAAACAAGCAGTTAAGTTCAGACTGAAACCAAGGGTGTTTAGAACAGCAATACTTGGACGTAACTATTCTTGATCAAACCAAAACTTTTAGGACTTACCCATGTATTTTTGGAGGTGGAAAAAGTCCCTAGGGAGCTCACACTCAGTGCCTGGAGAGACGCTCTCGCTGGTTTTTCAAGGACCGATTCGTCACAGCAGAGGCAGCAGAGCACAAGATGGCCGAAGAGAAGGGGCAGTGTAGAATTCTCGGTCTGTCTCTGTCTCCACTCAGTGTAGAACGTCCTTGTCCTGGCACATTGTCGTGTGCGATATGTCCCTCCGGGTCTTCGGTCCTTGCGAAGCTCTATGTACTGCGAGCGCAGCTACTTGCAGCTGAGACGGACCGCGGAGCTAGCGGCGAATTCGGAGAGCGCTAAGCACGAAGTCAAGAAGCGAGACGTGTCCCTGCAACGCGGTGCTAAGAGCAGCTTCCTGGCGGCGGGGGCGAGCCCCGGCCACGAGACATTCTCGTCCTGGCAACGGATCTCTGTGAAGGGCGTAGGCGAAAAGCTTTCGTTTTCCATTCGAACTGCGAGAGAGGCAGACTGTTACACGGAGCTCTGAGAACAAAGGTGCACGCCCTAGGCTGGCTTGGGCAGAAGAAGCGTTCTCGAGCTCTTGGCTGCCCGCACACTGCTGGGTATTTGGCGCCCCTGCGGCGGCTTCTGGCCGCCGGCAAGTGAAAGCGGAGCAAGGCGTGGGCGAGGGCGGTGAACGAAGCGGCAAAAGCGCCGTGCTTGTGTGCACCACGTTAGAGGCTACTAGGAGAGGAAGGTGGTTGACTCTCGCTTGCCTTCCCAAGTGCCCTTAGCAGTCGGAAGGAGCAAGCTGAAGCACTGCTGCTTGTGCTGCTCTTTGGTTCCCTTGCAGCCCGCTGTGAAAGCATTGGCGGTCGCTTCTAGGCGCCGAGTTGCACACACACAGCACCACGCTAAGTGCCGCGGAGAAGGGAAATCCAGAGTGCAGCGAGGAGCTTGACGTGGCTTACGTGCAGTAAGGAGAAGGTGAACCTAAGCACAGCCTCTTCAATCTGGCCGCCTCTGCTCTGGTAGCAACTTTTGCAAGTCGGCAAAGGGAGACGCGAGTATGTAGAACGGAGGGCAGCTAGACGCCGTGTGTTATGCGCCCTTTCAGGGCTGCTGACAAGGGGCTACTTTAAGAACGCCTTCTTCGTCCTCGCGTCCTTCTCGCTTCGCTCTAGCTGCAAGGAGTACAGCACAGCGAAGGAGTGAGGACGGGCACTGCCCCAGCTTTTGCCCTGGCGTGCAACGGCTGTGTGCTGCTTTTCCAAGCAGCAAGAGCACTGAGAAGTGAAAGCGATTGTGAAGGAGCTCTTTGGCTGCTCGTGTGCTCTTCGCTGCACTGCGCCGCTCGCAAGCGGCTTCGTTCTTCGGCGTCTGCCGTCCGGAGAGAGCTGAACTGCAGCGGTCAGTTTCAGCTCTGCCCAACAGCGCGCTCTCAGTTCTGCGGACAAGCACGCCCTGTTGCCTTGGCTCCGAGTGCAAAGTCCCTAGCGAGCACTCACTCAGTGCAATGCACCCAGAAAGACGCTCTCGCTCGTCTTTCAAGGAGCGATTCCTAACAGCAGAAGCAGCAGAGGCACAAACTGGATGACGAGAAGGGACAATGTAGAACACGTCTCTGTCCTGGCACATTGTCGTGTGCGATACGTCCCTCCGGGTCTTCGGTCCTTGCGAAGCTCTATGTACTGCGAGCGCAGCTACTTGAAGCTGAGACGGACCGCGGAGCTAGCAGCGAATTCGGAGAGCGCTAAGCACGAAGTCAAGAAGCGAGACGTGTCCCTGCAACGCGGTGCTAAGAGCAGCTTCCTCGCGGCGGGGGCGAGCTCCGGCCACAAGACATTCTCGTCCTAGCAACGGATCTCTGTGAAGGGCGTAGGCGAAAAGCTTTCGATTTCCATTCGAACTGCGAGAAAGGCAGACTGTTACACGGAGCTCTGAGAACAAAGGTGCACGCCCTAGGCGGGCTTGGGCAGAAGCAGCGTTCTCGAGCTCTTGGCTGCCGGCACACTGCTGGGTATGTGGCGCCCCTGCGGCGGCTTCTGGCCGCCGGCAAGTGAAAGCGGAGCCAGGCGTGGGCGAGGGCGGTGAACGAAGCGGCTAAGTGCCGTGCTTGTGTGCACCACGTTAGAGGCTACTAGGAGAGGAAGGTGGTTGACTCTCGCTTGCCTTCCCAAGTGCCCTTAGCAGTCGGAAGGAGCAAGCTGAAGCACTGCTGCTTGTGCTGCTCCTTGGTTCCCTTGCAGCCCGCTCTGAAAGCATTGGCGGTCGCTTCTAGGCGCCGAGTTGCACACACACAGCACCACGCTAAGTGCCGCGGAGAAGGGAAATCCAGAGTGCAGCGAGGAGCTGGACGTGGCTTACGTGCAGTAAGGAGAAGGTGAACCTAAGCACAGCCTCTTCAATCTGGCCGCCTCTGCTCTGGTAGCAACTTTTGCAAGTCGGCAAAGGGAGACGCGAGTATGTAGAACGGAGGGCAGCGAGACGCCGTGTGTTATGCGCCCTTTCAGGGCTGCTGACAAGGGGCTACTTTAAGAACGCCTTCTTCGTCCTCGCGTCCTTCTCGCTTCGCTCTAGCTGCAAGGAGTACAGCACAGCGAAGGAGTGAGGACGGGCACTGCCCCAGCTTTCGCCCTGGCGTGCAACGGCTGTGTGCTGCTTTTCCAAGCAGCAAGAGCACTGAGAAGTGAAAGCGATTGTGAAGGAGCTCTTTGGCTGCTCGTGTGCTCTTCGCTGCACTGCGCCGCTCGCAAGCGGCTTCGTTCTTCGGCGTCTGCCGTCCGGAGAGAGCTGAACTGCAGCGGTCAGTTTCAGCTCTGCCCAACAGCGCGCTCTCAGTTCTGCGGACAAGCACGCCCTGTTGCCTTGGCTCCGAATGCAAAGTCCCTAGCGAGCACTCACTCAGTGCAATGCACCCAGAAAGACGCTCTCGCTCGTCTTTCAAGGAGCGATTCCTAACAGCAGAAGCAGCAGAGGCACAAACTGGATGACGAGAAGGGACAATGTAGAACACGTCTCTGTCCTGGCACATTGTCGTGTGCGATACGTCCCTCCGGGTCTTCGGTCCTTGCGAAGCTCTATGTACTGCGAGCGCAGCTACTTGCAGCTGAGAAGGACCGCGGAGCTAGCAGCGAATTCGGAGAGCGCTAAGCACGAAGTCAAGAAGCGAGACGTGTCCCTGCAACGCGGTGCTAAGAGCAACTTCCTGGCGGCGGGGGCGAGCCCCGGCCACAAGACATTCTCGTCCTGGCAACGGATCTCTGTGAAGGGCGTAGGCGAAAAGCTTTCGTTTTCCATTCGAACTGCGAGAGAGGCAGACTGTTACACGGAGCTCTGAGAACAAAGGTGCACGCCCTAGGCGGGCTTGGGCAGAAGCAGCGTTCTCGAGCGCTTGGCTGCCGGCACACTGCTGGGTATGTGGCGCCCCTGCGGCGGCTTCTGGCCGCCGTCAAGTGAAAGCGGAGCCAGGCGTGGGCAAGGGCGGTGAACGAAGCGGCTAAGTGCCGTGCTTGTGTGCACCACGTTAGAGGCTACTAGGAGAGGAAGGTGGTTGACTCTCGCTTGCCTTCCCAAGTGCCCTTAGCAGTCGGAAGGAGCAAGCTGAAGCACTGCTGCTTGTGCTGCTCCTTGGTTCCCTTGCAGCCCGCTCTGAAAGCATTGGCGGTCACTTCTAGGCGCCGAGTTGCACACACACAGCACCACGCTAAGTGCCGCGGAGAAGGGAAATCCAGAGTGCAGCGAGGAGCTTGACGTGGCTTACGTGCAGTAAGGAGAAGGTGAACCTAAGCACAGCCTCTTCAATCTGGCCGCCTCTGCTCTGGTAGCAACTTTTGCAAGTCGGCAAAGGGAGACGCGAGTATGTAGAACGGAGGGCAGCTAGACGCCGTGTGTTATGCGCCCTTTCAGGGCTGCTGACAAGGGGCTACTTTAAGAACGCCTTCTTCGTCCTCGCGTCCTTCTCGCTTCGCTCTAGCTGCAAGGAGTACAGCACAGCGAAGGAGTGAGGACGGGCACTGCCCCAGCTTTCGCCCTGGCGTGCAACGGCTGTGTGCTGCTTTTCCAAGCAGCAAGAGCACTGAGAAGTGAAAGCGATTGTGAAGGAGCTCTTTGGCTGCTCGTGTGCTCTTCGCTGCACTGCGCCGCTCGCAAGCGGCTTCGTTCTTCGGCGTCTGCCGTCCGGAGAGAGCTGAACTGCAGCGGTCAGTTTCAGCTCTGCCCAACAGCGCGCTCTCAGTTCTGCGGACAAGCACGCCCTGTTGCCTTGGCTCCGAGTGCAAAGTCCCTAGCGAGCACTCACTCAGTGCAATGCACCCAGAAAGACGCTCTCGCTCGTCTTTCAAGGAGCGATTCCTAACAGCAGAAGCAGCAGAGGCACAAACTGGATGACGAGAAGGGACAATGTAGAACACGTCTCTGTCCTGGCACATTGTCGTGTGCGATACGTCCCTCCGGGTCTTCGGTCCTTGCGAAGCTCTATGTACTGCGAGCGCAGCTACTTGAAGCTGAGACGGACCGCGGAGCTAGCAGCGAATTCGGAGAGCGCTAAGCACGAAGTCAAGAAGCGAGACGTGTCCCTGCAACGCGGTGCTAAGAGCAGCTTCCTCGCGGCGGGGGCGAGCTCCGGCCACAAGACATTCTCGTCCTAGCAACGGATCTCTGTGAAGGGCGTAGGCGAAAAGCTTTCGATTTCCATTCGAACTGCGAGAAAGGCAGACTGTTACACGGAGCTCTGAGAACAAAGGTGCACGCCCTAGGCGGGCTTGGGCAGAAGCAGCGTTCTCGAGCTCTTGGCTGCCCGCACACTGCTGGGTATGTGGCGCCCCTGCGGCGGCTTCTGGCCGCCGGCAAGTGAAAGCGGAGCCAGGCGTGGGCGAGGGCGGTGAACGAAGCGGCTAAGTGCCGTGCTTGTGTGCACCACGTTAGAGGCTACTAGGAGAGGAAGGTGGTTGACTCTCGCTTGCCTTCCCAAGTGCCCTTCGCAGTCGGAAGGAGCAAGCTGAAGCACTGCTGCTTGTGCTGCTCCTTGGTTCCCTTGCAGCCCGCTCTGAAAGCATTGGCAGTCGCTTCTAGGCGCCGAGTTGCACACACACAGCACCACGCTAAGTGCCGCGGAGAAGGGAAATCCAGAGTGCAGCGAGGAGCTGGACGTGGCTTACGTGCAGTAAGGAGAAGGTGAACCTAAGCACAGCCTCTTCAATCTGGCCGCCTCTGCTCTGGTAGCAACTTTTGCAAGTCAGCAAAGGGAGACGCGAGTATGTAGAACGGAGGGCAGCGAGACGCCGTGTGTTATGCGCCCTTTCAGGGCTGCTGACAAGGGGCTACTTTAAGAACGCCTTCTTCGTCCTCGCGTCCTTCTCGCTTCGCTCTAGCTGCAAGGAGTACAGCACAGCGAAGGAGTGAGGACGGGCACTGCCCCAGCTTTCGCCCTGGCGTGCAACGGCTGTGTGCTGCTTTTCCAAGCAGCAAGAGCACTGAGAAGTGAAAGCGATTGTGAAGGAGCTCTTTGGCTGCTCGTGTGCTCTTCGCTGCACTGCGCCGCTCGCAAGCGGCTTCGTTCTTCGGCGTCTGCCGTCCGGAGAGAGCTGAACTGCAGCGGTCAGTTTCAGCTCTGCCCAACAGCGCGCTCTCAGTTCTTCGGACAAGCACGCCCTGTTGCCTTGGCTCCGAGTGCAAAGTCCCTAGCGAGCACTCACTCAGTGCAATGCACCCAGAAAGACGCTCTCGCTCGTCTTTCAAGGAGCGATTCCTAACAGCAGAAGCAGCAGAGGCACAAACTGGATGACGAGAAGGGACAATGTAGAACACGTCTCTGTCCTGGCACATTGTCGTGTGCGATACGTCCCTCCGGGTCTTCGGTCCTTGCGAAGCTCTATGTACTGCGAGCGCAGCTACTTGAAGCTGAGACGGACCGCGGAGCTAGCAGCGAATTCGGAGAGCGCTAAGCACGAAGTCAAGAAGCGAGACGTGTCCCTGCAACGCGGTGCTAAGAGCAGCTTCCTCGCGGCGGGGGCGAGCTCCGGCCACAAGACATTCTCGTCCTAGCAACGGATCTCTGTGAAGGGCGTAGGCGAAAAGCTTTCGATTTCCATTCGAACTGCGAGAAAGGCAGACTGTTACACGGAGCTCTGAGAACAAAGGTGCACGCCCTAGGCGGGCTTGGGCAGAAGAAGCGTTCTCGAGCTCTTGGCTGCCCGCACACTGCTGGGTATGTGGCGCCCCTGCGGCGGCTTCTGGCCGCCGACAAGTGAAAGCGGAGCAAGGCGTGGGCGAGGGCGAGGGCGGTGAACGAAGCGGCAAAAGCGCCGTGCTTGTGTGCACCACGTTAGAGGCTACTAGGAGAGGAAGGTGGTTGACTCTCGCTTGCCTTCCCAAGTGCCCTTAGCAGTCGGAAGGAGCAAGCTGAAGCACTGCTGCTTGTGCTGCTCCTTGGTTCCCTTGCAGCCCGCTCTGAAAGCATTGGCGGTCACTTCTAGGCGCCGAGTTGCACACACACAGCACCACGCTAAGTGCCGCGGAGAAGGGAAATCCAGAGTGCAGCGAGGAGCTGGACGTGGCTTACGTGCAGTAAGGAGAATGTGAACCAAGGCACTGCCTCTTCAATCTGGCCGCCTCTGCTCTGGTAGCAACTTTTGCAAGTCGGCAAAGGGAGCCGCGAGTATGTAGAACGGAGGGCAGCTAGACGCCGAGTGTTATGCGCCCTTTCAGGGCTGCTGCCAGGGGGCTACTTTAAGAGCGCCTTGTCCTTCTTCCTCGCGTCCATCTGGCTTCGCTTTAGCTGCAAGGAGTACAGCACAGCGAAGGCGTGAGGACGGGCACTGCCCCAGCTTTTGCCCTGGCCTGCCTGTGCTCCGCCTTTAGCTGCACACCAGAACAATGGCATTTCTTTCCCGCAAGGTAAAAAGGGCTTTAGTGTAGCCTTAGGAATGGCAAGTGCCTAGGCATTAAGTTGAGCGACCACGTATGAGGGAGTCTTTAGAGGTTTCCTCCCCCATGGCGCAGGTTTATTCTCATTTTCGTGCTGAACTGAAAAGTCCGGGCATGGCAAGTCTGCCCTGCCTTGTGCAGAGACGAACACAAATGTGGGGCTATGATCCTCTGTGTTCGGAGCTCTGCTTCCGGGTGTGTGGGCCGCCATGAGCCCGCAGCAGCCGCCGAGGACAGTGTGGATTGTGGATGAGGCTGGGCTGGCGCCCCCCCCCCCCGCTGGTCTGACAGCGGCAGGAGCTGCGTCGGAGCGGCATCGCCTGAGGGCCCCATGGGGGGCGGGAAGAGAGCCGGGAGTGACCCCGAGCGACACCGGAAGCGATATCCGTAGGGCCCGGAAGGCCAGCGTTGCCATCGAGTTTGGCCGGTAGGAGGCTTCTAAGGTGCTTTGAAAGGTGGAGCTTCTTTGCTCTAGGACAGTCTGGGAGAGCTGAGGGTGTCCAATCTGGAGAACAGAAGGCTCCAGGGAGACCTTCGAGCCCCTTGCAGTGCCTGCTGGGGCTCCAAGATAGCTGGGGAGGGACTTTGGAAAAGGTTCTGGACTCGCAGGACAAGGGGGAATAGCTTCAAACTGCCAGAGGGCTGGGGTAGATGGGATATTGGAAAGGAATTCTTCCTTGTGTGGGTGCTGAGGCCTGGCACATGTTGCTCAAAGAGGCTGTGTAGGAGCCCCATGGCAGGAAGTGTCCAGGGCCAGGCTGGAGCAGACATGGAGCAACCTGGACTAGTGGAAAAGTGTCCCTGCCCATGTCAGGATGTGGGAAGAAGAGACTCTGTCTCTAAGGTCGCTTCCAGTCCAAACCATTCTGGGATTCTAGGATTCATGGAAGGCCCTTTTCCAAGTGAAGTGTTGTATCTCTTGGCTCCCAGCTTGTAGTTGCCAGTTCTTCTGGAAGCAGGCGTGGCGAAGCAGCTGTGATGAGCCATGGGTTCTCAATAGGACGAGTGTGATATATTTGCAGAGAGGAAGGCTGCAGACAGATCTTCAAGGTCCAGGTAAAATAAGCAAAGGATTGAATAAAAGCCAAAGGTTGGTTGTGTTAGTTTGCTGGCTGTTGAAATGGCCCCAGGTCATTTTCAACATTTCTAATTTGGATTTGTTTGAGTAAAAAATGAATGTGTTACCTCCAGCGTAGGCTCTCCAATGCATCTCCATGTGCTCCCATCTCTTTGTTGTATATCGGGTTCTATTAACTGAAGACAGAATCATAACACAGTAGTAAAACATTTAGAGGCGTAGTTAGCCAGCTTCAGGAGTTTTCAACTCTGCTGTTGACTTTTCTGGTAACTGTAGGCAAGGCAACACAATCCAGTTACTCCACTTTCCACTTTCTTTTCCTCTCTGAGGAAAAGATGATCTTTTTTTTTTTTTTTTTTTTCTTCTCATTTTGAAAATAGCCTTGAATGAAGAGAGTTATGCATGTGGCATGTAGGATTCATTACTTTACCTTTCTCTTCTGCTGTCTTTCGCGTACTAGTCTTTTTAAAATTTTTTGTCGCTGTTCTCCATTCAGTAGGTTTGAAAGAATTCTAATTGTTGAGATGATGGTTCTTTGAAGGCTCACTTAGCCCACCTTTTGGGTGAAGGAAAGAAGAAGACAAGGTCCTCTAGGAAGAGTAAAAAGCATACTTTCAAGAGACATTCAGAGATGTCTGCTGATGCCATGCAATTACCGTGTAATCAGCAGAAATGTGTTGGAAAAACACCCATCAGTGACTTCACAAGAAAGCCACACTCAAGACAGGTAAAGAACAGAAGCATAAAACCCCAAAGGTATGAAATGGACAGATTTTCATTGGGAATGAGCAACTCCTGAATTCTTGGTTCTAGAACTAGGGGCTTGTAATAAATAGACTGTCTCCTTGCCAAACGTAAATTTGGTGTCATGAACTGCTCACTGCCCGTTGAAGTGCAGGGCTAGTAGATTAATATTTGCCATGGCAGGCATATTGTATGGCTTTCCTGTTAAAAAGAAATTGGTTTTGCTCATAGCAATCTAGATATGTACCCAGTCTGACACCTATTTTTTAGGCTATATTTCCAAGTAAATGGCTTCCACGATGATGCAGTAAGTTTATGTCATGAACAGGAATGAAGTGATTGCATGCATCCTTTTTTAGCCTAAGCCAGCTGCTGAATAATGAGACAGAGACTCTCACTGACGCCAAGGAGTGCCCGTGCTTTTGGGAAAAGCACTGGGCAGATAAAGCCTATTTCCACATTTCTTGCTAGCGTCTCCTTCAAAGTTCATGGGTTTGCTCATCTTTTAGAGCTGTTCTAGATGTCTTTGTAGTTTACATGTACTAAATGTAGCAGGTATTGCTTTCATGGCGTCCTACTAGATTTGAAGTTGGGATCTACTCAGGCTTCAATGTCTCAGAAGAAGCAACGTTGATTCTTTGAATTCCGTTCTTGAACGTGAGAATGCTACTTATGTAGTTAATGAATTAATTAAATCGAATTCACTTGAATGGAAAAATTGTCTTGTTCATGTAGATTTTAACTTGGGAAATTGATATTTGAGTTCTACTTTTCATTGTTGTTGCTTTTCTGTATTGTTTGATTGCACAGATAGCAGATGTACTGACCAAGTATTGTGTGAAACTGGAGGAAATGTCCTTCCTCTTGGCAGCTGATGTTCACAAGCTCATTAACGCTAAGGCCATGGTAAATGTTTTACCTGGGGCAAGATAGCAGTCTGAATATTCCTAGAATGTCTTTCTTTCCCCAGATGAAATTCATTTTTTCTGCCTATCAATCACTGAAATATAGAAGAAATTTCTACTTGGCAGGGTATTGGTTATCATTTGTGTTCTTTTCTCCCCTCATTTTCTGTAGAAGAGACAATTTTTGGTTTGTTTTTGCATGTTGAAGCAGAGGAAGAAGAAGATGAGGAGAGGATTCCTTGTAAAAGTGAAGAAAATGAGCATGCAGAACAGGGACTAAGCATTATGCAGGTAAGCGAGCAAGAGAATAAGTTTGAAAGTGAAGGCAGTTTTGTCCAAAAGAAGGAGGAATAGGACGTCTTTTTGCTGAGAATGAATAGAAAGGTTTTTTGCATTTAGTTTGTATACGAAGCGCACAGGGCTCTAGATCCTTTTGTGGGAAAATGGAGTGTGTAAAGTTGCCAATCATTTTGGAGCGAATTTGGAGGGTGAATTTGGGGTGCCAGGTGAATTTTGGGTCGAATTCTGGGGATTTGGGGTTTCCCAGGTGAATTTCTGAGGTGAAAAGGTTCAAAAAGGTTTTTTTTTGAAAGCAAGTTAAAGCCAGAAGGTTATTGAAAATTAATAGATGTGATGCAAGTAGGTAATATGCAGACGATACACAGCGAGACAAATCATGGGAAAAATACAGTGGTAACACATGAGTGTGTGAGGATGGGATCAGTATAGCTAAGGCTCAGTTGAAGCTGAATTTGGAAAAGCATGCCAAAACTAAGAATAATAAAGGCACCTACGGGTATTTCAGTGGGAAAAGGAAGATGAAAAGAAACCTATCACACCTCCCCTATTCCCCCCCCCCCCCACCCCCATAAGCCAGACAGGACTAGTGACAACAGACAAGGAGAAGGCTGAGGTACTCAACAAGTGTTGGTCTCAATTTTTACTGCCAGTCACTATTTCCACATCTCTCAGGTTATTGGACTGGTGGACTTGATTCTAACCCATAGTAGCAGGTCAGCTTTCAGACCACTTGAGGAACCTGAGCATGCAAGACCATGGCACCCACCCAGAGGCATGTCAGGGCCCTGAGAGAACTGGCAGCTGTAGTTGCTAAGGTGCTTCCTCCATCATATTTGAGAAATCAAGGCAACCAGCTGAAGTCTCCAGACACTGTGTTGTATTGACTCCAATCCTCTTGGTCTTTTTTGTAAATCTTAGAGCTCTGAGTCAATTTCTGCAGAGGATTCCCAATGCAGTTTCAAAAATGGAATCTTTGTTACTGGTCCTCATGTTGATCTTGGATATTTCCATTTTCTGCACTCCTTTATTTTCGAAACATTTGTAATGACTGAAAAGAAAGCTGAGACGAGGCATTATGCTCTTTCCAGTGATAGAAATGGACCTGTATTCTTTTCAGACAAATATATTTTTGCTGTGTCTAAGCACATGTGCATACCTGTGTTTGATTTATGTGTCCAGGTTTTGGCAGTGGGGCAGCCACAGGGCCGTCCTGTGACAATGGCCCAGGTGCTGCCCCGTCCCGCTTTCTTCCAACTGGCTCCACTTCAGGATGTCCTCCCTGCTGAGAGAAGAGGCTGGGACAGCACCTTTAGAAATGTGACTTTCTGGGTTTTTTTTTGTTTCGTTTTGTTTTGTTATTTTTAAAGTTACTAAAAACCTTCACCCTGATTTTTTGTGTTGGGTTTGGGGCTTTTTTTTTCAGTTTTGGGTGGGTTTTTTGGTGGGCTTTTTTGGGGGCTTTTTTTGTCTCTTTGGGGATTATTGGTTGGGGGGTTTTGTGTGTTTGTTTGGTCTGCTTTTTTTGTTTGTTTTTTTATTACGGTTTTGTAGAGTTTTTTTAAGCAAATTGATTGGAAAACTGAATAGTCCTCCACTATAGTCTCCTGGATTCACCTGAGACTCTTCCTAGGCATCTCCCTGATCTTTTTTGCAATGAGTCTCACATCATTCTCCTGAAGAAACTGTCTGCTTATGGTTTGCATGGGTGGGCTGTTTGCTGGGTGACAAACTGGGTGATGGCCAGGCCCACAGAGTGGTGGGAAATAGAGTTCATCCAGCTGGTCCCCAAGGCTCAGTCTTGGGCCCAGTCCTGTTTAATATCTTGCTCAGTGATCTGGACAAGGGGATAGAGTACACGCCCAGGAAGTTCACAGATGATGCAAAGTTGGCTGGTAGCGTTTTTTTTCTTCTGGAGGACAGCAGGCTCTGCTTCTTCTTCCTCCTGTTCCGAGGTCGCTGCTCCCTCTTCATCCCTCATTAAGTGTGCTGATTTTGTCACTTGGATGAGAAAACAAACAATTTTAGCAACAATACTGGTGGCAGGGTACAAGAAAGGAAGAGTTCACATGAATCCCCCCCCCAACAACAGACAATACCTGATGGCTCCTCTGCCCAGCTTACTGACTACACCGGAACCCATTGTCCCCCAAAGATACTCCCTTCTCCCTGCCCCCAGCCATGATGTGAGATGGAATAGAATAACTAAGATTAAGATTCTCCCTATATAACTCCATCATACTTCGATTCTGGGAAAAACAATTCTTGAAGTTCTATCATTTCAGATCATTTGAATTTGAATTGGCATACTAAAAAGTCTAGCCAGAAACTCATGACAATATTAATAGCCCATTCTAGAATGTCCGAGATGATAGACACTTCTTTCAAGAGAATGTGATACCTCACGTGACTTCTCCAGAATTTAAATGAACAGCGGGAGTAGTCTACAAGATTCTTGCTGCCATCTGGATTTCCTGGTTTTTGGCTGGTCTATGTAAGCCAACCAGCTATTCAGCAGAGGGAATATTAGTGTGCTACTTGATGGTATGTGAGATGGAACACAGTAATTTATGGCTTTTTGCATAGTGATGAAGCTGTAAAGAAAGCTCCGTAATGCTCTGACAAGGAGGCTGCTGGACTTCAAGCAGCAAAGGCCCAAAACGAACCAGTGAAAAGGTGTCATTGAAAAAAAAAAAAAAAAAAAAAAGCCAGGTGGGGAGCAAAGTGATACTTAAGGGCAGTTTACTGAAAGAGGAAATCTAGTGAAAAAAAGGTCCAAGAGTGAAGGAATAACAGGGAAAATGAAACTAAGGAAGGAAATCAATCTCAGCTAATCATTTCAGAAGCTAACAAGTTGTCATTGCAATGATGCATAAAGTGAGAAATTATAAATATGTCTGCGCCAAAATCTGAATTATGAACTTTATTGCATTCTGTCTTTCACGGAATCATACAACAGTCTGTGATTAAAGATCACCTAGTCCTACTTCCTTGCCAGGTAGATCTTACAGTAGATCAAATTGCTCAAGACTAGCCAAACTGATAAGGAGCACTCTCAATGATGGGGCATCCACAACTTCTCTGGAACAGCCGTTTGAGTGTCTCACCAGCTTCATTGTAGAAAAGCTTTTCCTTTTAGCCAATCTAAACCTAGTCTCAGTTTGAAAGCATGTCCCCTTGTCCTTTCTCTGCAAACCTTCCTAAAAAGTCTTTCTCCATTGGTCTTATACCCTCTTTACATATTCAAAGGCCACAATACTGTCTCTCCAGAAACCTCTCTTCTCCAGGCTAAAAGATCCTATTTTTCACAAGAACCAGGTCATAAACTGAAATGGAAGACATCTCAGGAGATCAGATCATCCAACAGCTCAGCGTAAGAATAGCTCTGAAGTCAGATCAACTAGCTTAGGGCTGTGTCTGTTTGAATTTTGAAAATTAGCAGGACTTGAAATGCTTCAAGGAAGAGAACTCTGGGTGGCTCCAGAAACAGCCTGAGAAACTCGAGCAAACTCGAAACCTCAGAAACTACCACTGCTTTCTCTCCCTCAGCCCAAGCAGTCCCAAAGAAGAAGTGTTCCCAGCAGGCTGGGATAGCACGCATATACACTACATATACATGACAGGCATCGCCAGCAGCCACATCCTGCTCCTTTCTGTGGCTGGCAAGAGTGAGACTGGATGTTTACATGTGGGCAACCTGGGTCCCTCCAGCAGCTCACACACTCAGCCTGCCCAGTGACCCCACTGAATTCCAGTATTCGCAGTGTGCCAAGGCCACAGCACTACTCCGCTTGCTGGCACAGACCATCACACGCCTCCTAAATCAGTCAGGACTCCCCTGGTCCCACAGCCAGCACCCCACTTGCTCTCCCCCAGGCCACTGCCATTGTTCACCAACTTCTCCACTTTGATCTTTGCTGGTGCTCTCAACACTGGCACACCCAGATGTTCTGCAGCTGTTGTCTCCTGGTGGAAAGGACTTGTAAAGCCGTGTTTCCACACAGGACTTCCACAACCTTTCAAAGCAACCTTTTCTGGGGTATGAACAATCTCATTCAAATGTCAACATTTCTTTTCCCATATGTGAAATCAGAATTTCCTTCTTCCGGGCATGCCCAAAACAAGGCACAAACTACATTGTGCCTTCTGTTTCACATGCTGAGTCGTTTGTAAACAATGCTAGGAGAATACCTGTTTTGATCCAAGCTAATCTCTGGCCCTTATAGTGCTTTCGGTAGTTAGTTTTGCTTTGCTATTTACTTGATGTCCCATTGAATTGTTGAATCATAAACAGACTATCTGTCTGTATAGCAGCATAGCAGTGATGAATAAATGCAAGAGAAGGAGCAAGGTGATTGTTTGCTAGACTCTTCCTAGAAACTGAGAAATCTGTTACTTAATGCTGACCACAGCAGATGGAGGAAGCATCCTACATGATGTCAAAGCAATGAAGCTGTAATCACTTTTATGATTACAGTCAAGGCACTGCTTTTGCCACCATAAGTGGAGTGCAGGGAATCTTAAAAGACGACACTCTAACTGTTGTCCATGCTCACTGAGAAAATAATGCTTTTACAGCAGAGCAGGTCTCACCGCAGCTAAATCATGGCTTCAACTGTACACCGCCTTCAAAAAAGCCCACAAAAACACAAATGAAAGGATTTGGAACCCAAGGGAATCTCGGATTGTGACATCAGCTCACTTTGGATTCTTTCCAAATTCTCAATTCCATTTTCTTCCCAGCCAATTATCCCACCTAACCTGAGATGTAACTTATGGATATCCAACACATCTAGTTACCTTAGAATTAGATTGCCACTAGGCAAAAAGACAGAAACAAGCAGTTAAGTTCAGACTGAAACCAAGGGTGTTTAGAACAGCAATACTTGGACGTAACTATTCTTGATCAAACCAAAACTTTTAGGACTTACCCATGTATTTTTGGAGGTGGAAAAAGTCCCTAGGGAGCTCACACTCAGTGCCTGGAGAGACGCTCTCGCTGGTTTTTCAAGGACCGATTCGTCACAGCAGAGGCAGCAGAGCACAAGATGGCCGAAGAGAAGGGGCAGTGTAGAATTCTCGGTCTGTCTCTGTCTCCACTCAGTGTAGAACGTCCTTGTCCTGGCACATTGTCGTGTGCGATATGTCCCTCCGGGTCTTCGGTCCTTGCGAAGCTCTATGTACTGCGAGCGCAGCTACTTGCAGCTGAGAAGGACCGCGGAGCTAGCGGCGAATTCGGAGAGCGCTAAGCACGAAGTCAAGAAGCGAGACGTGTCCCTGCAACGCGGTGCTAAGAGCAGCTTCCTGGCGGCGGGGGCGAGCCCCGGCCACGAGACATTCTCGTCCTGGCAACGGATCTCTGTGAAGGGCGTAGGCGAAAAGCTTTCGTTTTCCATTCGAACTGCGAGAGAGGCAGACTGTTACACGGAGCTCTGAGAACAAAGGTGCACGCCCTAGGCTGGCTTGGGCAGAAGAAGCGTTCTCGAGCTCTTGGCTGCCCGCACACTGCTGGGTATTTGGCGCCCCTGCGGCGGCTTCTGGCCGCCGGCAAGTGAAAGCGGAGCAAGGCGTGGGCGAGGGCGGTGAACGAAGCGGCAAAAGCGCCGTGCTTGTGTGCACCACGTTAGAGGCTACTAGGAGAGGAAGGTGGTTGACTCTCGCTTGCCTTCCCAAGTGCCCTTAGCAGTCGGAAGGAGCAAGCTGAAGCACTGCTGCTTGTGCTGCTCTTTGGTTCCCTTGCAGCCCGCTGTGAAAGCATTGGCGGTCGCTTCTAGGCGCCGAGTTGCACACACACAGCACCACGCTAAGTGCCGCGGAGAAGGGAAATCCAGAGTGCAGCGAGGAGCTTGACGTGGCTTACGTGCAGTAAGGAGAAGGTGAACCTAAGCACAGCCTCTTCAATCTGGCCGCCTCTGCTCTGGTAGCAACTTTTGCAAGTCGGCAAAGGGAGACGCGAGTATGTAGAACGGAGGGCAGCGAGACGCCGTGTGTTATGCGCCCTTTCAGGGCTGCTGACAAGGGGCTACTTTAAGAACGCCTTCTTCGTCCTCGCGTCCTTCTCGCTTCGCTCTAGCTGCAAGGAGTACAGCACAGCGAAGGAGTGAGGACGGGCACTGCCCCAGCTTTTGCCCTGGCGTGCAACGGCTGTGTGCTGCTTTTCCAAGCAGCAAGAGCACTGAGAAGTGAAAGCGATTGTGAAGGAGCTCTTTGGCTGCTCGTGTGCTCTTCGCTGCACTGCGCCGCTCGCAAGCGGCTTCGTTCTTCGGCGTCTGCCGTCCGGAGAGAGCTGAACTGCAGCGGTCAGTTTCAGCTCTGCCCAACAGCGCGCTCTCAGTTCTGCGGACAAGCACGCCCTGTTGCCTTGGCTCCGAGTGCAAAGTCCCTAGCGAGCACTCACTCAGTGCAATGCACCCAGAAAGACGCTCTCGCTCGTCTTTCAAGGAGCGATTCCTAACAGCAGAAGCAGCAGAGGCACAAACTGGATGACGAGAAGGGACAATGTAGAACACGTCTCTGTCCTGGCACATTGTCGTGTGCGATACGTCCCTCCGGGTCTTCGGTCCTTGCGAAGCTCTATGTACTGCGAGCGCAGCTACTTGAAGCTGAGACGGACCGCGGAGCTAGCAGCGAATTCGGAGAGCGCTAAGCACGAAGTCAAGAAGCGAGACGTGTCCCTGCAACGCGGTGCTAAGAGCAGCTTCCTCGCGGCGGGGGCGAGCTCCGGCCACAAGACATTCTCGTCCTAGCAACGGATCTCTGTGAAGGGCGTAGGCGAAAAGCTTTCGATTTCCATTCGAACTGCGAGAAAGGCAGACTGTTACACGGAGCTCTGAGAACAAAGGTGCACGCCCTAGGCGGGCTTGGGCAGAAGCAGCGTTCTCGAGCTCTTGGCTGCCCGCACACTGCTGGGTATGTGGCGCCCCTGCGGCGGCTTCTGGCCGCCGGCAAGTGAAAGCGGAGCCAGGCGTGGGCGAGGGCGGTGAACGAAGCGGCTAAGTGCCGTGCTTGTGTGCACCACGTTAGAGGCTACTAGGAGAGGAAGGTGGTTGACTCTCGCTTGCCTTCCCAAGTGCCCTTAGCAGTCGGAAGGAGCAAGCTGAAGCACTGCTGCTTGTGCTGCTCCTTGGTTCCCTTGCAGCCCGCTCTGAAAGCATTGGCGGTCGCTTCTAGGCGCCGAGTTGCACACACACAGCACCACGCTAAGTGCCGCGGAGAAGGGAAATCCAGAGTGCAGCGAGGAGCTGGACGTGGCTTACGTGCAGTAAGGAGAAGGTGAACCTAAGCACAGCCTCTTCAATCGGGCCGCCTCTGCTCTGGTAGCAACTTTTGCAAGTCGGCAAAGGGAGACGCGAGTATGTAGAACGGAGGGCAGCGAGACGCCGTGTGTTATGCGCCCTTTCAGGGCTGCTGACAAGGGGCTACTTTAAGAACGCCTTCTTCGTCCTCGCGTCCTTCTCGCTTCGCTCTAGCTGCAAGGAGTACAGCACAGCGAAGGAGTGAGGACGGGCACTGCCCCAGCTTTTGCCCTGGCGTGCAACGGCTGTGTGCTGCTTTTCCAAGCAGCAAGAGCACTGAGAAGTGAAAGCGATTGTGAAGGAGCTCTTTGGCTGCTCGTGTGCTCTTCGCTGCACTGCGCCGCTCGCAAGCGGCTTCGTTCTTCGGCGTCTGCCGTCCGGAGAGAGCTGAACTGCAGCGATCAGTTTCAGCTCTGCCCAACAGCGCGCTCTCAGTTCTGCGGACAAGCACGCCCTGTTGCCTTGGCTCCGAGTGCAAAGTCCCTAGCGAGCACTCACTCAGTGCAATGCACCCAGAAAGACGCTCTCGCTCGTCTTTCAAGGAGCGATTCCTAACAGCAGAAGCAGCAGAGGCACAAACTGGATGACGAGAAGGGACAATGTAGAACACGTCTCTGTCCTGGCACATTGTCGTGTGCGATACGTCCCTCCGGGTCTTCGGTCCTTGCGAAGCTCTATGTACTGCGAGCGCAGCTACTTGAAGCTGAGACGGACCGCGGAGCTAGCAGCGAATTCGGAGAGCGCTAAGCACGAAGTCAAGAAGCGAGACGTGTCCCTGCAACGCGGTGCTAAGAGCAGCTTCCTCGCGGCGGGGGCGAGCTCCGGCCACAAGACATTCTCGTCCTAGCAACGGATCTCTGTGAAGGGCGTAGGCGAAAAGCTTTCGATTTCCATTCGAACTGCGAGAAAGGCAGACTGGTACACGGAGCTCTGAGAACAAAGGTGCACGCCCTAGGCGGGCTTGGGCAGAAGCAGCGTTCTCGAGCGCTTGGCTGCCGGCACACTGCTGGGTATGTGGCGCCCCTGCGGCGGCTTCTGGCCGCCGGCAAGTGAAAGCGGAGCCAGGCGTGGGCGAGGGCGGTGAACGAAGCGGCTAAGTGCCGTGCTTGTGTGCACCACGTTAGAGGCTACTAGGAGAGGAAGGTGGTTGACTCTCGCTTGCCTTCCCAAGTGCCCTTAGCAGTCGGAAGGAGCAAGCTGAAGCACTGCTGCTTGTGCTGCTCCTTGGTTCCCTTGCAGCCCGCTCTGAAAGCATTGGCGGTCACTTCTAGGCGCCGAGTTGCACACACACAGCACCACGCTAAGTGCCGCGGAGAAGGGAAATCCAGAGTGCAGCGAGGAGCTGGACGTGGCTTACGTGCAGTAAGGAGAAGGTGAACCTAAGCACAGCCTCTTCAATCTGGCCGCCTCTGCTCTGGTAGCAACTTTTGCAAGTCAGCAAAGGGAGACGCGAGTATGTAGAACGGAGGGCAGCGAGACGCCGTGTGTTATGCGCCCTTTCAGGGCTGCTGACAAGGGGCTACTTTAAGAACGCCTTCTTCGTCCTCGCGTCCTTCTCGCTTCGCTCTAGCTGCAAGGAGTACAGCACAGCGAAGGAGTGAGGACGGGCACTGCCCCAGCTTTTGCCCTGGCGTGCAACGGCTGTGTGCTGCTTTTCCAAGCAGCAAGAGCACTGAGAAGTGAAAGCGATTGTGAAGGAGCTCTTTGGCTGCTCGTGTGCTCTTCGCTGCACTGCGCCGCTCGCAAGCGGCTTCGTTCTTCGGCGTCTGCCGTCCGGAGAGAGCTGAACTGCAGCGGTCAGTTTCAGCTCTGCCCAACAGCGCGCTCTCAGTTCTGCGGACAAGCACGCCCTGTTGCCTTGGCTCCGAGTGCAAAGTCCCTAGCGAGCACTCACTCAGTGCAATGCACCCAGAAAGACGCTCTCGCTCGTCTTTCAAGGAGCGATTCCTAACAGCAGAAGCAGCAGAGGCACAAACAGGATGACGAGAAGGGACAATGTAGAACACGTCTCTGTCCTGGCACATTGTCGTGTGCGATACGTCCCTCCGGGTCTTCGGTCCTTGCGAAGCTCTATGTACTGCGAGCGCAGCTACTTGAAGCTGAGACGGACCGCGGAGCTAGCAGCGAATTCGGAGAGCGCTAAGCACGAAGTCAAGAAGCGAGACGTGTCCCTGCAACGCGGTGCTAAGAGCAGCTTCCTCGCGGCGGGGGCGAGCTCCGGCCACAAGACATTCTCGTCCTAGCAACGGATCTCTGTGAAGGGCGTAGGCGAAAAGCTTTCGATTTCCATTCGAACTGCGAGAAAGGCAGACTGGTACACGGAGCTCTGAGAACAAAGGTGCACGCCCTAGGCGGGCTTGGGCAGAAGCAGCGTTCTCGAGCTCTTGGCTGCCCGCACACTGCTGGGTATGTGGCGCCCCTGCGGCGGCTTCTGGCCGCCGACAAGTGAAAGCGGAGCAAGGCGTGGGCGAGGGCGAGGGCGGTGAACGAAGCGGCAAAAGCGCCGTGCTTGTGTGCACCACGTTAGAGGCTACTAGGAGAGGAAGGTGGTTGACTCTCGCTTGCCTTCCCAAGTGCCCTTAGCAGTCGGAAGGAGCAAGCTGAAGCACTGCTGCTTGTGCTGCTCCTTGGTTCCCTTGCAGCCCGCTGTGAAAGCATAGGCAGTCGCTTCTAGGCGCCGAGTTGCACACACACAGCACCACGCTAAGTGCCGCGGAGAAGGGAAATCCAGAGTGCAGCGAGGAGCTTGACGTGGCTTACGTGCAGTAAGGAGAAGGTGAACCAAGGCACTGCCTCTTCAATCTGGCCGCCTCTGCTCTGGTAGCAACTTTTGCAAGTCAGCAAAGGGAGACGCGAGTATGTAGAACGGAGGGCAGCGAGACGCCGTGTGTTATGCGCCCTTTCAGGGCTGCTGACAAGGGGCTACTTTAAGAACGCCTTCTTCGTCCTCGCGTCCTTCTCGCTTCGCTCTAGCTGCAAGGAGTACAGCACAGCGAAGGAGTGAGGACGGGCACTGCCCCAGCTTTCGCCCTGGCGTGCAACGGCTGTGTGCTGCTTTTCCAAGCAGCAAGAGCACTGAGAAGTGAAAGCGATTGTGAAGGAGCTCTTTGGCTGCTCGTGTGCTCTTCGCTGCACTGCGCCGCTCGCAAGCGGCTTCGTTCTTCGGCGTCTGCCGTCCGGAGAGAGCTGAACTGCAGCGGTCAGTTTCAGCTCTGCCCAACAGCGTGCTCTCAGTTCTGCGGACAAGCACGCCCTTTTGCATTGGCTCCGAGTGCAAAGTCCCTAGCGAGCACTCACTCAGTGCAATGCACCCAGAAAGACGCTCTCGCTCGTCTTTCAAGGAGCGATTCCTAACAGCAGAAGCAGCAGAGGCACAAACTGGATGACGAGAAGGGACAATGTAGAACACGTCTCTGTCCTGGCACATTGTCGTGTGCGATACGTCCCTCCGGGTCTTCGGTCCTTGCGAAGCTCTATGTACTGCGAGCGCAGCTACTTGAAGCTGAGACGGACCGCGGAGCTAGCAGCGAATTCGGAGAGCGCTAAGCACGAAGTCAAGAAGCGAGACGTGTCCCTGCAACGCGGTGCTAAGAGCAGCTTCCTCGCGGCGGGGGCGAGCTCCGGCCACAAGACATTCTCGTCCTAGCAACGGATCTCTGTGAAGGGCGTAGGCGAAAAGCTTTCGATTTCCATTCGAACTGCGAGAAAGGCAGACTGTTACACGGAGCTCTGAGAACAAAGGTGCACGCCCTAGGCGGGCTTGGGCAGAAGCAGCGTTCTCGAGCTCTTGGCTGCCCGCACACTGCTGGGTATGTGGCGCCCCTGCGGCGGCTTCTGGCCGCCGGCAAGTGAAAGCGGAGCCAGGCGTGGGCGAGGGCGGTGAACGAAGCGGCTAAGTGCCGTGCTTGTGTGCACCACGTTAGAGGCTACTAGGAGAGGAAGGTGGTTGACTCTCGCTTGCCTTCCCAAGTGCCCTTAGCAGTCGGAAGGAGCAAGCTGAAGCACTGCTGCTTGTGCTGCTCCTTGGTTCCCTTGCAGCCCGCTCTGAAAGCATTGGCGGTCGCTTCTAGGCGCCGAGTTGCACACACACAGCACCACGCTAAGTGCCGCGGAGAAGGGAAATCCAGAGTGCAGCGAGGAGCTGGACGTGGCTTACGTGCAGTAAGGAGAAGGTGAACCTAAGCACAGCCTCTTCAATCTGGCCGCCTCTGCTCTGGTAGCAACTTTTGCAAGTCAGCAAAGGGAGCCGCGAGTATGTAGAACGGAGGGCAGCTAGACGCCGTGTGTTATGCGCCCTTTCAGGGCTGCTGACAAGGGGCTACTTTAAGAACGCCTTCTTCGTCCTCGCGTCCTTCTCGCTTCGCTCTAGCTGCAAGGAGTACAGCACAGCGAAGGAGTGAGGACGGGCACTGCCCCAGCTTTTGCCCTGGCGTGCAACGGCTGTGTGCTGCTTTTCCAAGCAGCAAGAGCACTGAGAAGTGAAAGCGATTGTGAAGGAGCTCTTTGGCTGCTCGTGTGCTCTTCGCTGCACTGCGCCGCTCGCAAGCGGCTTCGTTCTTCGGCGTCTGCCGTCCGGAGAGAGCTGAACTGCAGCGGTCAGTTTCAGCTCTGCCCAACAGCGCGCTCTCAGTTCTGCGGACAAGCACGCCCTGTTGCCTTGGCTCCGAGTGCAAAGTCCCTAGCGAGCACTCACTCAGTGCAATGCACCCAGAAAGACGCTCTCGCTCGTCTTTCAAGGAGCGATTCCTAACAGCAGAAGCAGCAGAGGCACAAACTGGATGACGAGAAGGGACAATGTAGAACACGTCTCTGTCCTGGCACATTGTCGTGTGCGATACGTCCCTCCGGGTCTTCGGTCCTTGCGAAGCTCTATGTACTGCGAGCGCAGCTACTTGCAGCTGAGACGGACCGCGGAGCTAGCAGCGAATTCGGAGAGCGCTAAGCACGAAGTCAAGAAGCGAGACGTGTCCCTGCAACGCGGTGCTAAGAGCAGCTTCCTCGCGGCGGGGGCGAGCTCCGGCCACAAGACATTCTCGTCCTAGCAACGGATCTCTGTGAAGGGCGTAGGCGAAAAGCTTTCGATTTCCATTCGAACTGCGAGAAAGGCAGACTGTTACACGGAGCTCTGAGAACAAAGGTGCACGCCCTAGGCGGGCTTGGGCAGAAGCAGCGTTCTCGAGCTCTTGGCTGCCCGCACACTGCTGGGTATGTGGCGCCCCTGCGGCGGCTTCTGGCCGCCGGCAAGTGAAAGCGGAGCCAGGCGTGGGCGAGGGCGGTGAACGAAGCGGCTAAGTGCCGTGCTTGTGTGCACCACGTTAGAGGCTACTAGGAGAGGAAGGTGGTTGACTCTCGCTTGCCTTCCCAAGTGCCCTTAGCAGTCGGAAGGAGCAAGCTGAAGCACTGCTGCTTGTGCTGCTCCTTGGTTCCCTTGCAGCCCGCTCTGAAAGCATTGGCAGTCGCTTCTAGGCGCCGAGTTGCACACACACAGCACCACGCTAAGTGCCGCGGAGAAGGGAAATCCAGAGTGCAGCGAGGAGCTGGACGTGGCTTACGTGCAGTAAGGAGAAGGTGAACCTAAGCACAGCCTCTTCAATCTGGCCGCCTCTGCTCTGGTAGCAACTTTTGCAAGTCAGCAAAGGGAGACGCGAGTATGTAGAACGGAGGGCAGCGAGACGCCGTGTGTTATGCGCCCTTTCAGGGCTGCTGACAAGGGGCTACTTTAAGAACGCCTTCTTCGTCCTCGCGTCCTTCTCGCTTCGCTCTAGCTGCAAGGAGTACAGCACAGCGAAGGAGTGAGGACGGGCACTGCCCCAGCTTTCGCCCTGGCGTGCAACGGCTGTGTGCTGCTTTTCCAAGCAGCAAGAGCACTGAGAAGTGAAAGCGATTGTGAAGGAGCTCTTTGGCTGCTCGTGTGCTCTTCGCTGCACTGCGCCGCTCGCAAGCGGCTTCGTTCTTCGGCGTCTGCCGTCCGGAGAGAGCTGAACTGCAGCGGTCAGTTTCAGCTCTGCCCAACAGCGCGCTCTCAGTTCTGCGGACAAGCACGCCCTGTTGCCTTGGCTCCGAATGCAAAGTCCCTAGCGAGCACTCACTCAGTGCAATGCACCCAGAAAGACGCTCTCGCTCGTCTTTCAAGGAGCGATTCCTAACAGCAGAAGCAGCAGAGGCACAAACTGGATGACGAGAAGGGACAATGTAGAACACGTCTCTGTCCTGGCACATTGTCGTGTGCGATACGTCCCTCCGGGTCTTCGGTCCTTGCGAAGCTCTATGTACTGCGAGCGCAGCTACTTGCAGCTGAGAAGGACCGCGGAGCTAGCAGCGAATTCGGAGAGCGCTAAGCACGGTCAAGAAGCGAGACGTGTCCCTGCAACGCGGTGCTAAGAGCAACTTCCTGGCGGCGGGGGCGAGCCCCGGCCACGAGACATTCTCGTCCTGGCAACGGATCTCTGTGAAGGGCGTAGGCGAAAAGCTTTCGTTTTCCATTCGAACTGCGAGAGAGGCAGACTGTTACACGGAGCTCTGAGAACAAAGGTGCACGCCCTAGGCGGGCTTGGGCAGAAGCAGCGTTCTCGAGCTCTTGGCTGCCGGCACACTGCTGGGTATGTGGCGCCCCTGCGGCGGCTTCTGGCCGCCGACAAGTGAAAGCGGAGCAAGGCGTGGGCGAGGGCGAGGGCGGTGAACGAAGCGGCAAAAGCGCCGTGCTTGTGTGCACCACGTTAGAGGCTACTAGGAGAGGAAGGTGGTTGACTCTCGCTTGCCTTCCCAAGTGCCCTTAGCAGTCGGAAGGAGCAAGCTGAAGCACTGCTGCTTGTGCTGCTCTTTGGTTCCCTTGCAGCCCGCTCTGAAAGCATTGGCAGTCGCTTCTAGGCGCCGAGTTGCACACACACAGCACCACGCTAAGTGCCGCGGAGAAGGGAAATCCAGAGTGCAGCGAGGAGCTGGACGTGGCTTACGTGCAGTAAGGAGAAGGTGAACCTAAGCACAGCCTCTTCAATCTGGCCGCCTCTGCTCTGGTAGCAACTTTTGCAAGTCGGCAAAGGGAGACGCGAGTATGTAGAACGGAGGGCAGCTAGACGCCGTGTGTTATGCGCCCTTTCAGGGCTGCTGACAAGGGGCTACTTTAAGAACGCCTTCTTCGTCCTCGCGTCCTTCTCGCTTCGCTCTAGCTGCAAGGAGTACAGCACAGCGAAGGAGTGAGGACGGGCACTGCCCCAGCTTTTGCCCTGGCGTGCAACGGCTGTGTGCTGCTTTTCCAAGCAGCAAGAGCACTGAGAAGTGAAAGCGATTGTGAAGGAGCTCTTTGGCTGCTCGTGTGCTCTTCGCTGCACTGCGCCGCTCGCAAGCGGCTTCGTTCTTCGGCGTCTGCCGTCCGGAGAGAGCTGAACTGCAGCGGTCAGTTTCAGCTCTGCCCAACAGCGTGCTCTCAGTTCTGCGGACAAGCACGCCCTGTTGCCTTGGCTCCGAGTGCAAAGTCCCTAGCGAGCACTCACTCAGTGCAATGCACCCAGAAAGACGCTCTCGCTCGTCTTTCAAGGAGCGATTCCTAACAGCAGAAGCAGCAGAGGCACAAACTGGATGACGAGAAGGGACAATGTAGAACACGTCTCTGTCCTGGCACATTGTCGTGTGCGATACGTCCCTCCGGGTCTTCGGTCCTTGCGAAGCTCTATGTACTGCGAGCGCTGCTACTTGAAGCTGAGACGGACCGCGGAGCTAGCGGCGAATTCGGAGAGCGCTAAGCACGAAGTCAAGAAGCGAGACGTGTCCCTGCAACGCGGTGCTAAGAGCAGCTTCCTCGCGGCGGTGGCGAGCTCCGGCCACGAGACATTCTCGTCCTAGCAACGGATCTCTGTGAAGGGCGTAGGCGAAAAGCTTTCGATTTCCATTCGAACTGCGAGAAAGGCAGACTGTTACACGGAGCTCTGAGAACAAAGGTGCACGCCCTAGGCGGGCTTGGGCAGAAGCAGCGTTCTCGAGCTCTTGGCTGCCCGCACACTGCTGGGTATGTGGCGCCCCTGCGGCGGCTTCTGGCCGCCGGCAAGTGAAAGCGGAGCCAGGCGTGGGCGAGGGCGGTGAACGAAGCGGCTAAGTGCCGTGCTTGTGTGCACCACGTTAGAGGCTACTAGGAGAGGAAGGTGGTTGACTCTCGCTTGCCTTCCCAAGTGCCCTTAGCAGTCGGAAGGAGCAAGCTGAAGCACTGCTGCTTGTGCTGCTCCTTGGTTCCCTTGCAGCCCGCTGTGAAAGCATTGGCAGTCGCTTCTAGGCGCCGAGTTGCACACACACAGCACCACGCTAAGTGCCGCGGAGAAGGGAAATCCAGAGTGCAGCGAGGAGCTGGACGTGGCTTACGTGCAGTAAGGAGAAGGTGAACCTAAGCACAGCCTCTTCAATCTGGCCGCCTCTGCTCTGGTAGCAACTTTTGCAAGTCAGCAAAGGGAGACGCGAGTATGTAGAACGGAGGGCAGCGAGACGCCGTGTGTTATGCGCCCTTTCAGGGCTGCTGACAAGGGGCTACTTTAAGAACGCCTTCTTCGTCCTCGCGTCCTTCTCGCTTCGCTCTAGCTGCAAGGAGTACAGCACAGCGAAGGAGTGAGGACGGGCACTGCCCCAGCTTTCGCCCTGGCGTGCAACGGCTGTGTGCTGCTTTTCCAAGCAGCAAGAGCACTGAGAAGTGAAAGCGATTGTGAAGGAGCTCTTTGGCTGCTCGTGTGCTCTTCGCTGCACTGCGCCGCTCGCAAGCGGCTTCGTTCTTCGGCGTCTGCCGTCCGGAGAGAGCTGAACTGCAGCGGTCAGTTTCAGCTCTGCCCAACAGCGCGCTCTCAGTTCTGCGGACAAGCACGCCCTGTTGCCTTGGCTCCGAGTGCAAAGTCCCTAGCGAGCACTCACTCAGTGCAATGCACCCAGAAAGACGCTCTCGCTCGTCTTTCAAGGAGCGATTCCTAACAGCAGAAGCAGCAGAGGCACAAACTGGATGACGAGAAGGGACAATGTAGAACACGTCTCTGTCCTGGCACATTGTCGTGTGCGATACGTCCCTCCGGGTCTTCGGTCCTTGCGAAGCTCTATGTACTGCGAGCGCAGCTACTTGAAGCTGAGACGGACCGCGGAGCTAGCAGCGAATTCGGAGAGCGCTAAGCACGAAGTCAAGAAGCGAGACGTGTCCCTGCAACGCGGTGCTAAGAGCAGCTTCCTCGCGGCGGGGGCGAGCTCCGGCCACAAGACATTCTCGTCCTAGCAACGGATCTCTGTGAAGGGCGTAGGCGAAAAGCTTTCGATTTCCATTCGAACTGCGAGAAAGGCAGACTGGTACACGGAGCTCTGAGAACAAAGGTGCACGCCCTAGGCGGGCTTGGGCAGAAGCAGCGTTCTCGAGCTCTTGGCTGCCCGCACACTGCTGGGTATGTGGCGCCCCTGCGGCGGCTTCTGGCCGCCGGCAAGTGAAAGCGGAGCCAGGCGTGGGCGAGGGCGGTGAACGAAGCGGCTAAGTGCCGTGCTTGTGTGCACCACGTTAGAGGCTACTAGGAGAGGAAGGTGGTTGACTCTCGCTTGCCTTCCCAAGTGCCCTTAGCAGTCGGAAGGAGCAAGCTGAAGCACTGCTGCTTGTGCTGCTCCTTGGTTCCCTTGCAGCCCGCTCTGAAAGCATTGGCAGTCGCTTCTAGGCGCCGAGTTGCACACACACAGCACCACGCTAAGTGCCGCGGAGAAGGGAAATCCAGAGTGCAGCGAGGAGCTGGACGTGGCTTACGTGCAGTAAGGAGAAGGTGAACCTAAGCACAGCCTCTTCAATCTGGCCGCCTCTGCTCTGGTAGCAACTTTTGCAAGTCGGCAAAGGGAGACGCGAGTATGTAGAACGGAGGGCAGCGAGACGCCGTGTGTTATGCGCCCTTTCAGGGCTGCTGACAAGGGGCTACTTTAAGAACGCCTTCTTCGTCCTCGCGTCCTTCTCGCTTCGCTCTAGCTGCAAGGAGTACAGCACAGCGAAGGAGTGAGGACGGGCACTGCCCCAGCTTTCGCCCTGGCGTGCAACGGCTGTGTGCTGCTTTTCCAAGCAGCAAGAGCACTGAGAAGTGAAAGCGATTGTGAAGGAGCTCTTTGGCTGCTCGTGTGCTCTTCGCTGCACTGCGCCGCTCGCAAGCGGCTTCGTTCTTCGGCGTCTGCCGTCCGGAGAGAGCTGAACTGCAGCGGTCAGTTTCAGCTCTGCCCAACAGCGCGCTCTCAGTTCTGCGGACAAGCACGCCCTGTTGCCTTGGCTCCGAGTGCAAAGTCCCTAGCGAGCACTCACTCAGTGCAATGCACCCAGAAAGACGCTCTCGCTCGTCTTTCAAGGAGCGATTCCTAACAGCAGAAGCAGCAGAGGCACAAACTGGATGACGAGAAGGGACAATGTAGAACACGTCTCTGTCCTGGCACATTGTCGTGTGCGATACGTCCCTCCGGGTCTTCGGTCCTTGCGAAGCTCTATGTACTGCGAGCGCAGCTACTTGAAGCTGAGACGGACCGCGGAGCTAGCAGCGAATTCGGAGAGCGCTAAGCACGAAGTCAAGAAGCGAGACGTGTCCCTGCAACGCGGTGCTAAGAGCAGCTTCCTCGCGGCGGGGGCGAGCTCCGGCCACAAGACATTCTCGTCCTAGCAACGGATCTCTGTGAAGGGCGTAGGCGAAAAGCTTTCGATTTCCATTCGAACTGCGAGAAAGGCAGACTGGTACACGGAGCTCTGAGAACAAAGGTGCACGCCCTAGGCGGGCTTGGGCAGAAGCAGCGTTCTCGAGCTCTTGGCTGCCCGCACACTGCTGGGTATGTGGCGCCCCTGCGGCGGCTTCTGGCCGCCGGCAAGTGAAAGCGGAGCCAGGCGTGGGCGAGGGCGGTGAACGAAGCGGCTAAGTGCCGTGCTTGTGTGCACCACGTTAGAGGCTACTAGGAGAGGAAGGTGGTTGACTCTCGCTTGCCTTCCCAAGTGCCCTTAGCAGTCGGAAGGAGCAAGCTGAAGCACTGCTGCTTGTGCTGCTCCTTGGTTCCCTTGCAGCCCGCTCTGAAAGCATTGGCAGTCGCTTCTAGGCGCCGAGTTGCACACACACAGCACCACGCTAAGTGCCGCGGAGAAGGGAAATCCAGAGTGCAGCGAGGAGCTGGACGTGGCTTACGTGCAGTAAGGAGAAGGTGAACCTAAGCACAGCCTCTTCAATCTGGCCGCCTCTGCTCTGGTAGCAACTTTTGCAAGTCGGCAAAGGGAGACGCGAGTATGTAGAACGGAGGGCAGCGAGACGCCGTGTGTTATGCGCCCTTTCAGGGCTGCTGACAAGGGGCTACTTTAAGAACGCCTTCTTCGTCCTCGCGTCCTTCTCGCTTCGCTCTAGCTGCAAGGAGTACAGCACAGCGAAGGAGTGAGGACGGGCACTGCCCCAGCTTTTGCCCTGGCGTGCAACGGCTGTGTGCTGCTTTTCCAAGCAGCAAGAGCACTGAGAAGTGAAAGCGATTGTGAAGGAGCTCTTTGGCTGCTCGTGTGCTCTTCGCTGCACTGCGCCGCTCGCAAGCGGCTTCGTTCTTCGGCGTCTGCCGTCCGGAGAGAGCTGAACTGCAGCGGTCAGTTTCAGCTCTGCCCAACAGCGCGCTCTCAGTTCTGCGGACAAGCACGCCCTGTTGCCTTGGCTCCGAATGCAAAGTCCCTAGCGAGCACTCACTCAGTGCAATGCACCCAGAAAGACGCTCTCGCTCGTCTTTCAAGGAGCGATTCCTAACAGCAGAAGCAGCAGAGGCACAAACTGGATGACGAGAAGGGACAATGTAGAACACGTCTCTGTCCTGGCACATTGTCGTGTGCGATACGTCCCTCCGGGTCTTCGGTCCTTGCGAAGCTCTATGTACTGCGAGCGCAGCTACTTGCAGCTGAGAAGGACCGCGGAGCTAGCAGCGAATTCGGAGAGCGCTAAGCACGAAGTCAAGAAGCGAGACGTGTCCCTGCAACGCGGTGCTAAGAGCAACTTCCTGGCGGCGGGGGCGAGCCCCGGCCACAAGACATTCTCGTCCTGGCAACGGATCTCTGTGAAGGGCGTAGGCGAAAAGCTTTCGTTTTCCATTCGAACTGCGAGAGAGGCAGACTGTTACACGGAGCTCTGAGAACAAAGGTGCACGCCCTAGGCGGGCTTGGGCAGAAGCAGCGTTCTCGAGCTCTTGGCTGCCGGCACACTGCTGGGTATGTGGCGCCCCTGCGGCGGCTTCTGGCCGCCGACAAGTGAAAGCGGAGCAAGGCGTGGGCGAGGGCGAGGGCGGTGAACGAAGCGGCAAAAGCGCCGTGCTTGTGTGCACCACGTTAGAGGCTACTAGGAGAGGAAGGTGGTTGACTCTCGCTTGCCTTCCCAAGTGCCCTTAGCAGTCGGAAGGAGCAAGCTGAAGCACTGCTGCTTGTGCTGCTCTTTGGTTCCCTTGCAGCCCGCTGTGAAAGCATTGGCAGTCGCTTCTAGGCGCCGAGTTGCACACACACAGCACCACGCTAAGTGCCGCGGAGAAGGGAAATCCAGAGTGCAGCGAGGAGCTGGACGTGGCTTACGTGCAGTAAGGAGAAGGTGAACCTAAGCACAGCCTCTTCAATCTGGCCGCCTCTGCTCTGGTAGCAACTTTTGCAAGTCGGCAAAGGGAGACGCGAGTATGTAGAACGGAGGGCAGCGAGACGCCGTGCGTTATGCGCCCTTTCAGGGCTGCTGACAAGGGGCTACTTTAAGAACGCCTTCTTCGTCCTCGCGTCCTTCTCGCTTCGCTCTAGCTGCAAGGAGTACAGCACAGCGAAGGAGTGAGGACGGGCACTGCCCCAGCTTTTGCCCTGGCGTGCAACGGCTGTGTGCTGCTTTTCCAAGCAGCAAGAGCACTGAGAAGTGAAAGCGATTGTGAAGGAGCTCTTTGGCTGCTCGTGTGCTCTTCGCTGCACTGCGCCGCTCGCAAGCGGCTTCGTTCTTCGGCGTCTGCCGTCCGGAGAGAGCTGAACTGCAGCGGTCAGTTTCAGCTCTGCCCAACAGCGTGCTCTCAGTTCTGCGGACAAGCACGCCCTGTTGCCTTGGCTCCGAGTGCAAAGTCCCTAGCGAGCACTCACTCAGTGCAATGCACCCAGAAAGACGCTCTCGCTCGTCTTTCAAGGAGCGATTCCTAACAGCAGAAGCAGCAGAGGCACAAACTGGATGACGAGAAGGGACAATGTAGAACACGTCTCTGTCCTGGCACATTGTCGTGTGCGATACGTCCCTCCGGGTCTTCGGTCCTTGCGAAGCTCTATGTACTGCGAGCGCAGCTACTTGAAGCTGAGACGGACCGCGGAGCTAGCAGCGAATTCGGAGAGCGCTAAGCACGAAGTCAAGAAGCGAGACGTGTCCCTGCAACGCGGTGCTAAGAGCAGCTTCCTCGCGGCGGGGGCGAGCTCCGGCCACAAGACATTCTCGTCCTAGCAACGGATCTCTGTGAAGGGCGTAGGCGAAAAGCTTTCGTTTTCCATTCGAACTGCGAGAGAGGCAGACTGTTACACGGAGCTCTGAGAACAAAGGTGCACGCCCTAGGCGGGCTTGGGCAGAAGCAGCGTTCTCGAGCTCTTGGCTGCCGGCACACTGCTGGGTATGTGGCGCCCCTGCGGCGGCTTCTGGCCGCCGACAAGTGAAAGCGGAGCAAGGCGTGGGCGAGGGCGAGGGCGGTGAACGAAGCGGCAAAAGCGCCGTGCTTGTGTGCACCACGTTAGAGGCTACTAGGAGAGGAAGGTGGTTGACTCTCGCTTGCCTTCCCAAGTGCCCTTAGCAGTCGGAAGGAGCAAGCTGAAGCACTGCTGCTTGTGCTGCTCTTTGGTTCCCTTGCAGCCCGCTCTGAAAGCATTGGCAGTCGCTTCTAGGCGCCGAGTTGCACACACACAGCACCACGCTAAGTGCCGCGGAGAAGGGAAATCCAGAGTGCAGCGAGGAGCTTGACGTGGCTTACGTGCAGTAAGGAGAAGGTGAACCTAAGCACAGCCTCTTCAATCTGGCCGCCTCTGCTCTGGTAGCAACTTTTGCAAGTCGGCAAAGGGAGCCGCGAGTATGTAGAACGGAGGGCAGCTAGACGCCGTGTGTTATGCGCCCTTTCAGGGCTGCTGACAAGGGGCTACTTTAAGAACGCCTTCTTCGTCCTCGCGTCCTTCTCGCTTCGCTCTAGCTGCAAGGAGTACAGCACAGCGAAGGAGTGAGGACGGGCACTGCCCCAGCTTTTGCCCTGGCGTGCAACGGCTGTGTGCTGCTTTTCCAAGCAGCAAGAGCACTGAGAAGTGAAAGCGATTGTGAAGGAGCTCTTTGGCTGCTCGTGTGCTCTTCGCTGCACTGCGCCGCTCGCAAGCGGCTTCGTTCTTCGGCGTCTGCCGTCCGGAGAGAGCTGAACTGCAGCGGTCAGTTTCAGCTCTGCCCAACAGCGTGCTCTCAGTTCTGCGGACAAGCACGCCCTGTTGCCTTGGCTCCGAGTGCAAAGTCCCTAGCGAGCACTCACTCAGTGCAATGCACCCAGAAAGACGCTCTCGCTCGTCTTTCAAGGAGCGATTCCTAACAGCAGAAGCAGCAGAGGCACAAACTGGATGACGAGAAGGGACAATGTAGAACACGTCTCTGTCCTGGCACATTGTCGTGTGCGATACGTCCCTCCGGGTCTTCGGTCCTTGCGAAGCTCTATGTACTGCGAGCGCTGCTACTTGAAGCTGAGACGGACCGCGGAGCTAGCGGCGAATTCGGAGAGCGCTAAGCACGAAGTCAAGAAGCGAGACGTGTCCCTGCAACGCGGTGCTAAGAGCAGCTTCCTCGCGGCGGGGGCGAGCTCCGGCCACGAGACATTCTCGTCCTAGCAACGGATCTCTGTGAAGGGCGTAGGCGAAAAGCTTTCGATTTCCATTCGAACTGCGAGAAAGGCAGACTGTTACACGGAGCTCTGAGAACAAAGGTGCACGCCCTAGGCGGGCTTGGGCAGAAGCAGCGTTCTCGAGCTCTTGGCTGCCCGCACACTGCTGGGTATGTGGCGCCCCTGCGGCGGCTTCTGGCCGCCGGCAAGTGAAAGCGGAGCCAGGCGTGGGCGAGGGCGGTGAACGAAGCGGCTAAGTGCCGTGCTTGTGTGCACCACGTTAGAGGCTACTAGGAGAGGAAGGTGGTTGACTCTCGCTTGCCTTCCCAAGTGCCCTTAGCAGTCGGAAGGAGCAAGCTGAAGCACTGCTGCTTGTGCTGCTCTTTGGTTCCCTTGCAGCCCGCTCTGAAAGCATTGGCAGTCGCTTCTAGGCGCCGAGTTGCACACACACAGCACCACGCTAAGTGCCGCGGAGAAGGGAAATCCAGAGTGCAGCGAGGAGCTGGACGTGGCTTACGTGCAGTAAGGAGAAGGTGAACCTAAGCACAGCCTCTTCAATCTGGCCGCCTCTGCTCTGGTAGCAACTTTTGCAAGTCAGTAAAGGGAGACGCGAGTATGTAGAACGGAGGGCAGCGAGACGCCGTGTGTTATGCGCCCTTTCAGGGCTGCTGACAAGGGGCTACTTTAAGAACGCCTTCTTCGTCCTCGCGTCCTTCTCGCTTCGCTTTAGCTGCAAGGAGTACAGCACAGCGAAGGAGTGAGGACGGGCACTGCCCCAGCTTTTGCCCTGGCGTGCAACGGCTGTGTGCTGCTTTTCCAAGCAGCAAGAGCACTGAGAAATGAAAGCGATTGTGAAGGAGCTCTTTGGCTGCTCGTGTGCTCTTCGCTGCACTGCGCCGCTCGCAAGCGGCTTCGTTCTTCGGCGTCTGCCGTCCGGAGAGAGCTGAACTGCAGCTGTCAGTTTCAGCTCTGCCCAACAGCGCGCTCTCAGTTCTGCGGACAAGCACGCCCTGTTGCCTTGGCTCCGAGTGCAAAGTCCCTAGCGAGCACTCACTCAGTGCAATGCACCCAGAAAGACGCTCTCGCTCGTCTTTCAAGGAGCGATTCCTAACAGCAGAAGCAGCAGAGGCACAAACTGGATGACGAGAAGGGACAATGTAGAACACGTCTCTGTCCTGGCACATTGTCGTGTGCGATACGTCCCTCCGGGTCTTCGGTCCTTGCGAAGCTCTATGTACTGCGAGCGCAGCTACTTGCAGCTGAGAAGGACCGCGGAGCTAGCAGCGAATTCGGAGAGCGCTAAGCACGAAGTCAAGAAGCGAGACGTGTCCCTGCAACGCGGTGCTAAGAGCAACTTCCTGGCGGCGGGGGCGAGCCCCGGCCACAAGACATTCTCGTCCTGGCAACGGATCTCTGTGAAGGGCGTAGGCGAAAAGCTTTCGTTTTCCATTCGAACTGCGAGAGAGGCAGACTGTTACACGGAGCTCTGAGAACAAAGGTGCACGCCCTAGGCGGGCTTGGGCAGAAGCAGCGTTCTCGAGCTCTTGGCTGCCGGCACACTGCTGGGTATGTGGCGCCCCTGCGGCGGCTTCTGGCCGCCGACAAGTGAAAGCGGAGCAAGGCGTGGGCGAGGGCGAGGGCGGTGAACGAAGCGGCAAAAGCGCCGTGCTTGTGTGCACCACGTTAGAGGCTACTAGGAGAGGAAGGTGGTTGACTCTCGCTTGCCTTCCCAAGTGCCCTTAGCAGTCGGAAGGAGCAAGCTGAAGCACTGCTGCTTGTGCTGCTCTTTGGTTCCCTTGCAGCCCGCTCTGAAAGCATTGGCAGTCGCTTCTAGGCGCCGAGTTGCACACACACAGCACCACGCTAAGTGCCGCGGAGAAGGGAAATCCAGAGTGCAGCGAGGAGCTTGACGTGGCTTACGTGCAGTAAGGAGAAGGTGAACCTAAGCACAGCCTCTTCAATCTGGCCGCCTCTGCTCTGGTAGCAACTTTTGCAAGTCAGCAAAGGGAGACGCGAGTATGTAGAACGGAGGGCAGCGAGACGCCGTGTGTTATGCGCCCTTTCAGGGCTGCTGACAAGGGGCTACTTTAAGAACGCCTTCTTCGTCCTCGCGTCCTTCTCGCTTCGCTCTAGCTGCAAGGAGTACAGCACAGCGAAGGAGTGAGGACGGGCACTGCCCCAGCTTTTGCCCTGGCGTGCAACGGCTGTGTGCTGCTTTTCCAAGCAGCAAGAGCACTGAGAAATGAAAGCGATTGTGAAGGAGCTCTTTGGCTGCTCGTGTGCTCTTCGCTGCACTGCGCCGCTCGCAAGCGGCTTCGTTCTTCGGCGTCTGCCGTCCGGAGAGAGCTGAACTGCAGCGGTCAGTTTCAGCTCTGCCCAACAGCGCGCTCTCAGTTCTGCGGACAAGCACGCCCTGTTGCCTTGGCTCCGAGTGCAAAGTCCCTAGCGAGCACTCACTCAGTGCAATGCACCCAGAAAGACGCTCTCGCTCGTCTTTCAAGGAGCGATTCCTAACAGCAGAAGCAGCAGAGGCACAAACTGGATGACGAGAAGGGACAATGTAGAACACGTCTCTGTCCTGGCACATTGTCGTGTGCGATACGTCCCTCCGGGTCTTCGGTCCTTGCGAAGCTCTATGTACTGCGAGCGCAGCTACTTGAAGCTGAGACGGACCGCGGAGCTAGCAGCGAATTCGGAGAGCGCTAAGCACGAAGTCAAGAAGCGAGACGTGTCCCTGCAACGCGGTGCTAAGAGCAGCTTCCTCGCGGCGGGGGCGAGCTCCGGCCACAAGACATTCTCGTCCTAGCAACGGATCTCTGTGAAGGGCGTAGGCGAAAAGCTTTCGATTTCCATTCGAACTGCGAGAAAGGCAGACTGTTACACGGAGCTCTGAGAACAAAGGTGCACGCCCTAGGCGGGCTTGGGCAGAAGCAGCGTTCTCGAGCGCTTGGCTGCCGGCACACTGCTGGGTATGTGGCGCCCCTGCGGCGGCTTCTGGCCGCCGGCAAGTGAAAGCGGAGCCAGGCGTGGGCGAGGGCGAGGGCGGTGAACGAAGCGGCAAAAGCGCCGTGCTTGTGTGCACCACGTTAGAGGCTACTAGGAGAGGAAGGTGGTTGACTCTCGCTTGCCTTCCCAAGTGCCCTTAGCAGTCGGAAGGAGCAAGCTGAAGCACTGCTGCTTGTGCTGCTCTTTGGTTCCCTTGCAGCCCGCTCTGAAAGCATTGGCGGTCGCTTCTAGGCGCCGAGTTGCACACACACAGCACCACGCTAAGTGCCGCGGAGAAGGGAAATCCAGAGTGCAGCGAGGAGCTGGACGTGGCTTACGTGCAGTAAGGAGAAGGTGAACCTAAGCACAGCCTCTTCAATCGGGCCGCCTCTGCTCTGGTAGCAACTTTGGCAAGTCGGCAAAGGGAGCCGCGAGTATGTAGAACGGAGGGCAGCGAGACGCCGTGTGTTATGCGCCCTTTCAGGGCTGCTGACAAGGGGCTACTTTAAGAAGGCCTTCTACTTCCTCGCTTCCTTCCCGCTTCGCTTTAGCTGCAAGGAGTACAGCACAGCGAAGGCGTGAGGACGGGCACTGCCCCAGCTTTTGCCCTGGCGTGCAACGGCTGTGTGCTGCTTTTCCAAGCAGCAAGAGCACTGAGAAGTGAAAGCGATTGTGAAGGAGCTCTTTGGCTGCTCGTGTGCTCTTCGCTGCACTGCGCCGCTCGCAAGCGGCTTCGTTCTTCGGCGTCTGCCGTCCGGAGAGAGCTGAACTGCAGCGGTCAGTTTCAGCTCTGCCCAACAGCGTGCTCTCAGTTCTGCGGACAAGCACGCCCTGTTGCCTTGGCTCCGAGTGCAAAGTCCCTAGCGAGCACTCACTCAGTGCAATGCACCCAGAAAGACGCTCTCGCTCGTCTTTCAAGGAGCGATTCCTAACAGCAGAAGCAGCAGAGGCACAAACTGGATGACGAGAAGGGACAATGTAGAACACGTCTCTGTCCTGGCACATTGTCGTGTGCGATACGTCCCTCCGGGTCTTCGGTCCTTGCGAAGCTCTATGTACTGCGAGCGCAGCTACTTGAAGCTGAGACGGACCGCGGAGCTAGCGGCGAATTCGGAGAGCGCTAAGCACGAAGTCAAGAAGCGAGACGTGTCCCTGCAACGCGGTGCTAAGAGCAGCTTCCTCGCGGCGGGGGCGAGCTCCGGCCACGAGACATTCTCGTCCTAGCAACGGATCTCTGTGAAGGGCGTAGGCGAAAAGCTTTCGATTTCCATTCGAACTGCGAGAAAGGCAGACTGTTACACGGAGCTCTGAGAACAAAGGTGCACGCCCTAGGCGGGCTTGGGCAGAAGCAGCGTTCTCGAGCTCTTGGCTGCCGGCACACTGCTGGGTATGTGGCGCCCCTGCGGCGGCTTCTGGCCGCCGGCAAGTGAAAGCGGAGCCAGGCGTGGGCGAGGGCGGTGAACGAAGCGGCTAAGTGCCGTGCTTGTGTGCACCACGTTAGAGGCTACTAGGAGAGGAAGGTGGTTGACTCTCGCTTGCCTTCCCAAGTGCCCTTAGCAGTCGGAAGGAGCAAGCTGAAGCACTGCTGCTTGTGCTGCTCCTTGGTTCCCTTGCAGCCCGCTCTGAAAGCATTGGCGGTCGCTTCTAGGCGCCGAGTTGCACACACACAGCACCACGCTAAGTGCCGCGGAGAAGGGAAATCCAGAGTGCAGCGAGGAGCTGGACGTGGCTTACGTGCAGTAAGGAGAAGGTGAACCTAAGCACAGCCTCTTCAATCTGGCCGCCTCTGCTCTGGTAGCAACTTTTGCAAGTCAGCAAAGGGAGCCGCGAGTATGTAGAACGGAGGGCAGCGAGACGCCGTGTGTTATGCGCCCTTTCAGGGCTGCTGACAAGGGGCTACTTTAAGAACGCCTTCTTCGTCCTCGCGTCCTTCTCGCTTCGCTCTAGCTGCAAGGAGTACAGCACAGCGAAGGAGTGAGGACGGGCACTGCCCCAGCTTTCGCCCTGGCGTGCAACGGCTGTGTGCTGCTTTTCCAAGCAGCAAGAGCACTGAGAAGTGAAAGCGATTGTGAAGGAGCTCTTTGGCTGCTCGTGTGCTCTTCGCTGCACTGCGCCGCTCGCAAGCGGCTTCGTTCTTCGGCGTCTGCCGTCCGGAGAGAGCTGAACTGCAGCGGTCAGTTTCAGCTCTGCCCAACAGCGCGCTCTCAGTTCTGCGGACAAGCACGCCCTGTTGCCTTGGCTCCGAATGCAAAGTCCCTAGCGAGCACTCACTCAGTGCAATGCACCCAGAAAGACGCTCTCGCTCGTCTTTCAAGGAGCGATTCCTAACAGCAGAAGCAGCAGAGGCACAAACTGGATGACGAGAAGGGACAATGTAGAACACGTCTCTGTCCTGGCACATTGTCGTGTGCGATACGTCCCTCCGGGTCTTCGGTCCTTGCGAAGCTCTATGTACTGCGAGCGCAGCTACTTGCAGCTGAGAAGGACCGCGGAGCTAGCAGCGAATTCGGAGAGCGCTAAGCACGAAGTCAAGAAGCGAGACGTGTCCCTGCAACGCGGTGCTAAGAGCAACTTCCTGGCGGTGGGGGCGAGCCCCGGCCACAAGACATTCTCGTCCTGGCAACGGATCTCTGTGAAGGGCGTAGGCGAAAAGCTTTCGTTTTCCATTCGAACTGCGAGAGAGGCAGACTGTTACACGGAGCTCTGAGAACAAAGGTGCACGCCCTAGGCGGGCTTGGGCAGAAGCAGCGTTCTCGAGCTCTTGGCTGCCGGCACACTGCTGGGTATGTGGCGCCCCTGCGGCGGCTTCTGGCCGCCGACAAGTGAAAGCGGAGCAAGGCGTGGGCGAGGGCGAGGGCGGTGAACGAAGCGGCAAAAGCGCCGTGCTTGTGTGCACCACGTTAGAGGCTACTAGGAGAGGAAGGTGGTTGACTCTCGCTTGCCTTCCCAAGTGCCCTTAGCAGTCGGAAGGAGCAAGCTGAAGCACTGCTGCTTGTGCTGCTCTTTGGTTCCCTTGCAGCCCGCTGTGAAAGCATTGGCAGTCGCTTCTAGGCGCCGAGTTGCACACACACAGCACCACGCTAAGTGCCGCGGAGAAGGGAAATCCAGAGTGCAGCGAGGAGCTTGACGTGGCTTACGTGCAGTAAGGAGAAGGTGAACCTAAGCACAGCCTCTTCAATCTGGCCGCCTCTGCTCTGGTAGCAACTTTTGCAAGTCGGCAAAGGGAGACGCGAGTATGTAGAACGGAGGGCAGCGAGACGCCGTGCGTTATGCGCCCTTTCAGGGCTGCTGACAAGGGGCTACTTTAAGAACGCCTTCTTCGTCCTCGCGTCCTTCTCGCTTCGCTCTAGCTGCAAGGAGTACAGCACAGCGAAGGAGTGAGGACGGGCACTGCCCCAGCTTTTGCCCTGGCGTGCAACGGCTGTGTGCTGCTTTTCCAAGCAGCAAGAGCACTGAGAAGTGAAAGCGATTGTGAAGGAGCTCTTTGGCTGCTCGTGTGCTCTTCGCTGCACTGCGCCGCTCGCAAGCGGCTTCGTTCTTCGGCGTCTGCCGTCCGGAGAGAGCTGAACTGCAGCGGTCAGTTTCAGCTCTGCCCAACAGCGTGCTCTCAGTTCTGCGGACAAGCACGCCCTGTTGCCTTGGCTCCGAGTGCAAAGTCCCTAGCGAGCACTCACTCAGTGCAATGCACCCAGAAAGACGCTCTCGCTCGTCTTTCAAGGAGCGATTCCTAACAGCAGAAGCAGCAGAGGCACAAACTGGATGACGAGAAGGGACAATGTAGAACACGTCTCTGTCCTGGCACATTGTCGTGTGCGATACGTCCCTCCGGGTCTTCGGTCCTTGCGAAGCTCTATGTACTGCGAGCGCAGCTACTTGAAGCTGAGACGGACCGCGGAGCTAGCAGCGAATTCGGAGAGCGCTAAGCACGAAGTCAAGAAGCGAGACGTGTCCCTGCAACGCGGTGCTAAGAGCAGCTTCCTCGCGGCGGGGGCGAGCTCCGGCCACAAGACATTCTCGTCCTAGCAACGGATCTCTGTGAAGGGCGTAGGCGAAAAGCTTTCGTTTTCCATTCGAACTGCGAGAGAGGCAGACTGTTACACGGAGCTCTGAGAACAAAGGTGCACGCCCTAGGCGGGCTTGGGCAGAAGCAGCGTTCTCGAGCTCTTGGCTGCCGGCACACTGCTGGGTATGTGGCGCCCCTGCGGCGGCTTCTGGCCGCCGACAAGTGAAAGCGGAGCAAGGCGTGGGCGAGGGCGAGGGCGGTGAACGAAGCGGCAAAAGCGCCGTGCTTGTGTGCACCACGTTAGAGGCTACTAGGAGAGGAAGGTGGTTGACTCTCGCTTGCCTTCCCAAGTGCCCTTAGCAGTCGGAAGGAGCAAGCTGAAGCACTGCTGCTTGTGCTGCTCCTTGGTTCCCTTGCAGCCCGCTCTGAAAGCATTGGCAGTCGCTTCTAGGCGCCGAGTTGCACACACACAGCACCACGCTAAGTGCCGCGGAGAAGGGAAATCCAGAGTGCAGCGAGGAGCTGGACGTGGCTTACGTGCAGTAAGGAGAAGGTGAACCTAAGCACAGCCTCTTCAATCTGGCCGCCTCTGCTCTGGTAGCAACTTTTGCAAGTCGGCAAAGGGAGCCGCGAGTATGTAGAACGGAGGGCAGCTAGACGCCGTGTGTTATGCGCCCTTTCAGGGCTGCTGACAAGGGGCTACTTTAAGAACGCCTTCTTCGTCCTCGCGTCCTTCTCGCTTCGCTCTAGCTGCAAGGAGTACAGCACAGCGAAGGAGTGAGGACGGGCACTGCCCCAGCTTTTGCCCTGGCGTGCAACGGCTGTGTGCTGCTTTTCCAAGCAGCAAGAGCACTGAGAAGTGAAAGCGATTGTGAAGGAGCTCTTTGGCTGCTCGTGTGCTCTTCGCTGCACTGCGCCGCTCGCAAGCGGCTTCGTTCTTCGGCGTCTGCCGTCCGGAGAGAGCTGAACTGCAGCGGTCAGTTTCAGCTCTGCCCAACAGCGTGCTCTCAGTTCTGCGGACAAGCACGCCCTGTTGCCTTGGCTCCGAGTGCAAAGTCCCTAGCGAGCACTCACTCAGTGCAATGCACCCAGAAAGACGCTCTCGCTCGTCTTTCAAGGAGCGATTCCTAACAGCAGAAGCAGCAGAGGCACAAACTGGATGACGAGAAGGGACAATGTAGAACACGTCTCTGTCCTGGCACATTGTCGTGTGCGATACGTCCCTCCGGGTCTTCGGTCCTTGCGAAGCTCTATGTACTGCGAGCGCAGCTACTTGAAGCTGAGACGGACCGCGGAGCTAGCGGCGAATTCGGAGAGCGCTAAGCACGAAGTCAAGAAGCGAGACGTGTCCCTGCAACGCGGTGCTAAGAGCAGCTTCCTCGCGGCGGGGGCGAGCTCCGGCCACGAGACATTCTCGTCCTAGCAACGGATCTCTGTGAAGGGCGTAGGCGAAAAGCTTTCGATTTCCATTCGAACTGCGAGAAAGGCAGACTGTTACACGGAGCTCTGAGAACAAAGGTGCACGCCCTAGGCGGGCTTGGGCAGAAGCAGCGTTCTCGAGCTCTTGGCTGCCCGCACACTGCTGGGTATGTGGCGCCCCTGCGGCGGCTTCTGGCCGCCGGCAAGTGAAAGCGGAGCCAGGCGTGGGCGAGGGCGGTGAACGAAGCGGCTAAGTGCCGTGCTTGTGTGCACCACGTTAGAGGCTACTAGGAGAGGAAGGTGGTTGACTCTCGCTTGCCTTCCCAAGTGCCCTTAGCAGTCGGAAGGAGCAAGCTGAAGCACTGCTGCTTGTGCTGCTCCTTGGTTCCCTTGCAGCCCGCTCTGAAAGCATTGGCAGTCGCTTCTAGGCGCCGAGTTGCACACACACAGCACCACGCTAAGTGCCGCGGAGAAGGGAAATCCAGAGTGCAGCGAGGAGCTGGACGTGGCTTACGTGCAGTAAGGAGAAGGTGAACCTAAGCACAGCCTCTTCAATCTGGCCGCCTCTGCTCTGGTAGCAACTTTTGCAAGTCAGTAAAGGGAGACGCGAGTATGTAGAACGGAGGGCAGCGAGACGCCGTGTGTTATGCGCCCTTTCAGGGCTGCTGACAAGGGGCTACTTTAAGAACGCCTTCTTCGTCCTCGCGTCCTTCTCGCTTCGCTCTAGCTGCAAGGAGTACAGCACAGCGAAGGAGTGAGGACGGGCACTGCCCCAGCTTTTGCCCTGGCGTGCAACGGCTGTGTGCTGCTTTTCCAAGCAGCAAGAGCACTGAGAAATGAAAGCGATTGTGAAGGAGCTCTTTGGCTGCTCGTGTGCTCTTCGCTGCACTGCGCCGCTCGCAAGCGGCTTCGTTCTTCGGCGTCTGCCGTCCGGAGAGAGCTGAACTGCAGCGGTCAGTTTCAGCTCTGCCCAACAGCGCGCTCTCAGTTCTGCGGACAAGCACGCCCTGTTGCCTTGGCTCCGAGTGCAAAGTCCCTAGCGAGCACTCACTCAGTGCAATGCACCCAGAAAGACGCTCTCGCTCGTCTTTCAAGGAGCGATTCCTAACAGCAGAAGCAGCAGAGGCACAAACTGGATGACGAGAAGGGACAATGTAGAACACGTCTCTGTCCTGGCACATTGTCGTGTGCGATACGTCCCTCCGGGTCTTCGGTCCTTGCGAAGCTCTATGTACTGCGAGCGCAGCTACTTGAAGCTGAGACGGACCGCGGAGCTAGCAGCGAATTCGGAGAGCGCTAAGCACGAAGTCAAGAAGCGAGACGTGTCCCTGCAACGCGGTGCTAAGAGCAGCTTCCTCGCGGCGGGGGCGAGCTCCGGCCACAAGACATTCTCGTCCTAGCAACGGATCTCTGTGAAGGGCGTAGGCGAAAAGCTTTCGATTTCCATTCGAACTGCGAGAAAGGCAGACTGTTACACGGAGCTCTGAGAACAAAGGTGCACGCCCTAGGCGGGCTTGGGCAGAAGCAGCGTTCTCGAGCGCTTGGCTGCCGGCACACTGCTGGGTATGTGGCGCCCCTGCGGCGGCTTCTGGCCGCCGGCAAGTGAAAGCGGAGCCAGGCGTGGGCAAGGGCGGTGAACGAAGCGGCTAAGTGCCGTGCTTGTGTGCACCACGTTAGAGGCTACTAGGAGAGGAAGGTGGTTGACTCTCGCTTGCCTTCCCAAGTGCCCTTAGCAGTCGGAAGGAGCAAGCTGAAGCACTGCTGCTTGTGCTGCTCCTTGGTTCCCTTGCAGCCCGCTCTGAAAGCATTGGCGGTCACTTCTAGGCGCCGAGTTGCACACACACAGCACCACGCTAAGTGCCGCGGAGAAGGGAAATCCAGAGTGCAGCGAGGAGCTGGACGTGGCTTACGTGCAGTAAGGAGAAGGTGAACCTAAGCACAGCCTCTTCAATCGGGCCGCCTCTGCTCTGGTAGCAACTTTGACAAGTCGGCAAAGGGAGACGCGAGTATGTAGAACGGAGGGCAGCAAGACGCCGTGTGTTATGCGCCCTTTCAGGGCTGCTGACAAGGGGCTACTTTAAGAACGCCTTCTTCGTCCTCGCGTCCTTCTCGCTTCGCTTTAGCTGCAAGGAGTACAGCACAGCGAAGGAGTGAGGACGGGCACTGCCCCAGCTTTTGCCCTGGCGTGCAACGGCTGTGTGCTGCTTTTCCAAGCAGCAAGAGCACTGAGAAGTGAAAGCGATTGTGAAGGAGCTCTTTGGCTGCTCGTGTGCTCTTCGCTGCACTGCGCCGCTCGCAAGCGGCTTCGTTCTTCGGCGTCTGCCGTCCGGAGAGAGCTGAACTGCAGCTGTCAGTTTCAGCTCTGCCCAACAGCGTGCTCTCAGTTCTGCGGACAAGCACGCCCTGTTGCCTTGGCTCCGAGTGCAAAGTCCCTAGCGAGCACTCACTCAGTGCAATGCACCCAGAAAGACGCTCTCGCTCGTCTTTCAAGGAGCGATTCCTAACAGCAGAAGCAGCAGAGGCACAAACTGGATGACGAGAAGGGACAATGTAGAACACGTCTCTGTCCTGGCACATTGTCGTGTGCGATACGTCCCTCCGGGTCTTCGGTCCTTGCGAAGCTCTATGTACTGCGAGCGCAGCTACTTGCAGCTGAGAAGGACCGCGGAGCTAGCAGCGAATTCGGAGAGCGCTAAGCACGAAGTCAAGAAGCGAGACGTGTCCCTGCAACGCGGTGCTAAGAGCAACTTCCTGGCGGCGGGGGCGAGCCCCGGCCACAAGACATTCTCGTCCTGGCAACGGATCTCTGTGAAGGGCGTAGGCGAAAAGCTTTCGTTTTCCATTCGAACTGCGAGAGAGGCAGACTGTTACACGGAGCTCTGAGAACAAAGGTGCACGCCCTAGGCGGGCTTGGGCAGAAGCAGCGTTCTCGAGCTCTTGGCTGCCGGCACACTGCTGGGTATGTGGCGCCCCTGCGGCGGCTTCTGGCCGCCGACAAGTGAAAGCGGAGCAAGGCGTGGGCGAGGGCGAGGGCGGTGAACGAAGCGGCAAAAGCGCCGTGCTTGTGTGCACCACGTTAGAGGCTACTAGGAGAGGAAGGTGGTTGACTCTCGCTTGCCTTCCCAAGTGCCCTTAGCAGTCGGAAGGAGCAAGCTGAAGCACTGCTGCTTGTGCTGCTCTTTGGTTCCCTTGCAGCCCGCTCTGAAAGCATTGGCAGTCGCTTCTAGGCGCCGAGTTGCACACACACAGCACCACGCTAAGTGCCGCGGAGAAGGGAAATCCAGAGTGCAGCGAGGAGCTTGACGTGGCTTACGTGCAGTAAGGAGAAGGTGAACCTAAGCACAGCCTCTTCAATCTGGCCGCCTCTGCTCTGGTAGCAACTTTTGCAAGTCAGCAAAGGGAGACGCGAGTATGTAGAACGGAGGGCAGCGAGACGCCGTGTGTTATGCGCCCTTTCAGGGCTGCTGACAAGGGGCTACTTTAAGAACGCCTTCTTCGTCCTCGCGTCCTTCTCGCTTCGCTCTAGCTGCAAGGAGTACAGCACAGCGAAGGAGTGAGGACGGGCACTGCCCCAGCTTTTGCCCTGGCGTGCAACGGCTGTGTGCTGCTTTTCCAAGCAGCAAGAGCACTGAGAAATGAAAGCGATTGTGAAGGAGCTCTTTGGCTGCTCGTGTGCTCTTCGCTGCACTGCGCCGCTCGCAAGCGGCTTCGTTCTTCGGCGTCTGCCGTCCGGAGAGAGCTGAACTGCAGCGGTCAGTTTCAGCTCTGCCCAACAGCGCGCTCTCAGTTCTGCGGACAAGCACGCCCTGTTGCCTTGGCTCCGAGTGCAAAGTCCCTAGCGAGCACTCACTCAGTGCAATGCACCCAGAAAGACGCTCTCGCTCGTCTTTCAAGGAGCGATTCCTAACAGCAGAAGCAGCAGAGGCACAAACTGGATGACGAGAAGGGACAATGTAGAACACGTCTCTGTCCTGGCACATTGTCGTGTGCGATACGTCCCTCCGGGTCTTCGGTCCTTGCGAAGCTCTATGTACTGCGAGCGCAGCTACTTGAAGCTGAGACGGACCGCGGAGCTAGCAGCGAATTCGGAGAGCGCTAAGCACGAAGTCAAGAAGCGAGACGTGTCCCTGCAACGCGGTGCTAAGAGCAGCTTCCTCGCGGCGGGGGCGAGCTCCGGCCACAAGACATTCTCGTCCTAGCAACGGATCTCTGTGAAGGGCGTAGGCGAAAAGCTTTCGTTTTCCATTCGAACTGCGAGAGAGGCAGACTGTTACACGGAGCTCTGAGAACAAAGGTGCACGCCCTAGGCGGGCTTGGGCAGAAGCAGCGTTCTCGAGCTCTTGGCTGCCGGCACACTGCTGGGTATGTGGCGCCCCTGCGGCGGCTTCTGGCCGCCGACAAGTGAAAGCGGAGCAAGGCGTGGGCGAGGGCGAGGGCGGTGAACGAAGCGGCAAAAGCGCCGTGCTTGTGTGCACCACGTTAGAGGCTACTAGGAGAGGAAGGTGGTTGACTCTCGCTTGCCTTCCCAAGTGCCCTTAGCAGTCGGAAGGAGCAAGCTGAAGCACTGCTGCTTGTGCTGCTCCTTGGTTCCCTTGCAGCCCGCTCTGAAAGCATTGGCGGTCGCTTCTAGGCGCCGAGTTGCACACACACAGCACCACGCTAAGTGCCGCGGAGAAGGGAAATCCAGAGTGCAGCGAGGAGCTGGACGTGGCTTACGTGCAGTAAGGAGAAGGTGAACCTAAGCACAGCCTCTTCAATCGGGCCGCCTCTGCTCTGGTAGCAACTTTTGCAAGTCGGCAAAGGGAGCCGCGAGTATGTAGAACGGAGGGCAGCTAGACGCCGTGTGTTATGCGCCCTTTCAGGGCTGCTGACAAGGGGCTACTTTAAGAACGCCTTCTTCGTCCTCGCGTCCTTCTCGCTTCGCTCTAGCTGCAAGGAGTACAGCACAGCGAAGGAGTGAGGACGGGCACTGCCCCAGCTTTTGCCCTGGCGTGCAACGGCTGTGTGCTGCTTTTCCAAGCAGCAAGAGCACTGAGAAGTGAAAGCGATTGTGAAGGAGCTCTTTGGCTGCTCGTGTGCTCTTCGCTGCACTGCGCCGCTCGCAAGCGGCTTCGTTCTTCGGCGTCTGCCGTCCGGAGAGAGCTGAACTGCAGCGGTCAGTTTCAGCTCTGCCCAACAGCGTGCTCTCAGTTCTGCGGACAAGCACGCCCTGTTGCCTTGGCTCCGAGTGCAAAGTCCCTAGCGAGCACTCACTCAGTGCAATGCACCCAGAAAGACGCTCTCGCTCGTCTTTCAAGGAGCGATTCCTAACAGCAGAAGCAGCAGAGGCACAAACTGGATGACGAGAAGGGACAATGTAGAACACGTCTCTGTCCTGGCACATTGTCGTGTGCGATACGTCCCTCCGGGTCTTCGGTCCTTGCGAAGCTCTATGTACTGCGAGCGCTGCTACTTGAAGCTGAGACGGACCGCGGAGCTAGCGGCGAATTCGGAGAGCGCTAAGCACGAAGTCAAGAAGCGAGACGTGTCCCTGCAACGCGGTGCTAAGAGCAGCTTCCTCGCGGCGGGGGCGAGCTCCGGCCACGAGACATTCTCGTCCTAGCAACGGATCTCTGTGAAGGGCGTAGGCGAAAAGCTTTCGATTTCCATTCGAACTGCGAGAAAGGCAGACTGTTACACGGAGCTCTGAGAACAAAGGTGCACGCCCTAGGCGGGCTTGGGCAGAAGCAGCGTTCTCGAGCTCTTGGCTGCCCGCACACTGCTGGGTATGTGGCGCCCCTGCGGCGGCTTCTGGCCGCCGGCAAGTGAAAGCGGAGCCAGGCGTGGGCGAGGGCGGTGAACGAAGCGGCTAAGTGCCGTGCTTGTGTGCACCACGTTAGAGGCTACTAGGAGAGGAAGGTGGTTGACTCTCGCTTGCCTTCCCAAGTGCCCTTAGCAGTCGGAAGGAGCAAGCTGAAGCACTGCTGCTTGTGCTGCTCCTTGGTTCCCTTGCAGCCCGCTCTGAAAGCATTGGCAGTCGCTTCTAGGCGCCGAGTTGCACACACACAGCACCACGCTAAGTGCCGCGGAGAAGGGAAATCCAGAGTGCAGCGAGGAGCTGGACGTGGCTTACGTGCAGTAAGGAGAAGGTGAACCTAAGCACAGCCTCTTCAATCTGGCCGCCTCTGCTCTGGTAGCAACTTTTGCAAGTCAGTAAAGGGAGACGCGAGTATGTAGAACGGAGGGCAGCGAGACGCCGTGTGTTATGCGCCCTTTCAGGGCTGCTGACAAGGGGCTACTTTAAGAACGCCTTCTTCGTCCTCGCGTCCTTCTCGCTTCGCTCTAGCTGCAAGGAGTACAGCACAGCGAAGGAGTGAGGACGGGCACTGCCCCAGCTTTTGCCCTGGCGTGCAACGGCTGTGTGCTGCTTTTCCAAGCAGCAAGAGCACTGAGAAATGAAAGCGATTGTGAAGGAGCTCTTTGGCTGCTCGTGTGCTCTTCGCTGCACTGCGCCGCTCGCAAGCGGCTTCGTTCTTCGGCGTCTGCCGTCCGGAGAGAGCTGAACTGCAGCGGTCAGTTTCAGCTCTGCCCAACAGCGCGCTCTCAGTTCTGCGGACAAGCACGCCCTGTTGCCTTGGCTCCGAGTGCAAAGTCCCTAGCGAGCACTCACTCAGTGCAATGCACCCAGAAAGACGCTCTCGCTCGTCTTTCAAGGAGCGATTCCTAACAGCAGAAGCAGCAGAGGCACAAACTGGATGACGAGAAGGGACAATGTAGAACACGTCTCTGTCCTGGCACATTGTCGTGTGCGATACGTCCCTCCGGGTCTTCGGTCCTTGCGAAGCTCTATGTACTGCGAGCGCAGCTACTTGAAGCTGAGACGGACCGCGGAGCTAGCAGCGAATTCGGAGAGCGCTAAGCACGAAGTCAAGAAGCGAGACGTGTCCCTGCAACGCGGTGCTAAGAGCAGCTTCCTCGCGGCGGGGGCGAGCTCCGGCCACAAGACATTCTCGTCCTAGCAACGGATCTCTGTGAAGGGCGTAGGCGAAAAGCTTTCGATTTCCATTCGAACTGCGAGAAAGGCAGACTGTTACACGGAGCTCTGAGAACAAAGGTGCACGCCCTAGGCGGGCTTGGGCAGAAGCAGCGTTCTCGAGCGCTTGGCTGCCGGCACACTGCTGGGTATGTGGCGCCCCTGCGGCGGCTTCTGGCCGCCGGCAAGTGAAAGCGGAGCCAGGCGTGGGCAAGGGCGGTGAACGAAGCGGCTAAGTGCCGTGCTTGTGTGCACCACGTTAGAGGCTACTAGGAGAGGAAGGTGGTTGACTCTCGCTTGCCTTCCCAAGTGCCCTTAGCAGTCGGAAGGAGCAAGCTGAAGCACTGCTGCTTGTGCTGCTCCTTGGTTCCCTTGCAGCCCGCTCTGAAAGCATTGGCGGTCACTTCTAGGCGCCGAGTTGCACACACACAGCACCACGCTAAGTGCCGCGGAGAAGGGAAATCCAGAGTGCAGCGAGGAGCTGGACGTGGCTTACGTGCAGTAAGGAGAAGGTGAACCTAAGCACAGCCTCTTCAATCGGGCCGCCTCTGCTCTGGTAGCAACTTTGACAAGTCGGCAAAGGGAGACGCGAGTATGTAGAACGGAGGGCAGCAAGACGCCGTGTGTTATGCGCCCTTTCAGGGCTGCTGACAAGGGGCTACTTTAAGAACGCCTTCTTCGTCCTCGCGTCCTTCTCGCTTCGCTTTAGCTGCAAGGAGTACAGCACAGCGAAGGAGTGAGGACGGGCACTGCCCCAGCTTTTGCCCTGGCGTGCAACGGCTGTGTGCTGCTTTTCCAAGCAGCAAGAGCACTGAGAAGTGAAAGCGATTGTGAAGGAGCTCTTTGGCTGCTCGTGTGCTCTTCGCTGCACTGCGCCGCTCGCAAGCGGCTTCGTTCTTCGGCGTCTGCCGTCCGGAGAGAGCTGAACTGCAGCGGTCAGTTTCAGCTCTGCCCAACAGCGTGCTCTCAGTTCTGCGGACAAGCACGCCCTGTTGCCTTGGCTCCGAGTGCAAAGTCCCTAGCGAGCACTCACTCAGTGCAATGCACCCAGAAAGACGCTCTCGCTCGTCTTTCAAGGAGCGATTCCTAACAGCAGAAGCAGCAGAGGCACAAACTGGATGACAAGAAGGGACAATGTAGAACACGTCTCTGTCCTGGCACATTGTCGTGTGCGATACGTCCCTCCGGGTCTTCGGTCCTTGCGAAGCTCTATGTACTGCGAGCGCAGCTACTTGCAGCTGAGAAGGACCGCGGAGCTAGCAGCGAATTCGGAGAGCGCTAAGCACGAAGTCAAGAAGCGAGACGTGTCCCTGCAACGCGGTTCTAAGAGCAACTTCCTGGCGGCGGGGGCGAGCCCCGGCCACAAGACATTCTCGTCCTGGCAACGGATCTCTGTGAAGGGCGTAGGCGAAAAGCTTTCGTTTTCCATTCGAACTGCGAGAGAGGCAGACTGTTACACGGAGCTCTGAGAACAAAGGTGCACGCCCTAGGCGGGCTTGGGCAGAAGCAGCGTTCTCGAGCTCTTGGCTGCCGGCACACTGCTGGGTATGTGGCGCCCCTGCGGCGGCTTCTGGCCGCCGACAAGTGAAAGCGGAGCCAGGCGTGGGCGAGGGCGAGGGCGGTGAACGAAGCGGCAAAAGCGCCGTGCTTGTGTGCACCACGTTAGAGGCTACTAGGAGAGGAAGGTGGTTGACTCTCGCTTGCCTTCCCAAGTGCCCTTAGCAGTCGGAAGGAGCAAGCTGAAGCACTGCTGCTTGTGCTGCTCTTTGGTTCCCTTGCAGCCCGCTCTGAAAGCATTGGCAGTCGCTTCTAGGCGCCGAGTTGCACACACACAGCACCACGCTAAGTGCCGCGGAGAAGGGAAATCCAGAGTGCAGCGAGGAGCTTGACGTGGCTTACGTGCAGTAAGGAGAAGGTGAACCTAAGCACAGCCTCTTCAATCTGGCCGCCTCTGCTCTGGTAGCAACTTTTGCAAGTCGGCAAAGGGAGACGCGAGTATGTAGAACGGAGGGCAGCGAGACGCCGTGCGTTATGCGCCCTTTCAGGGCTGCTGACAAGGGGCTACTTTAAGAACGCCTTCTTCGTCCTCGCGTCCTTCTCGCTTCGCTTTAGCTGCAAGGAGTACAGCACAGCGAAGGAGTGAGGACGGGCACTGCCCCAGCTTTTGCCCTGGCGTGCAACGGCTGTGTGCTGCTTTTCCAAGCAGCAAGAGCACTGAGAAGTGAAAGCGATTGTGAAGGAGCTCTTTGGCTGCTCGTGTGCTCTTCGCTGCACTGCGCCGCTCGCAAGCGGCTTCGTTCTTCGGCGTCTGCCGTCCGGAGAGAGCTGAACTGCAGCTGTCAGTTTCAGCTCTGCCCAACAGCGTGCTCTCAGTTCTGCGGACAAGCACGCCCTGTTGCCTTGGCTCCGAGTGCAAAGTCCCTAGCGAGCACTCACTCAGTGCAATGCACCCAGAAAGACGCTCTCGCTCGTCTTTCAAGGAGCGATTCCTAACAGCAGAAGCAGCAGAGGCACAAACTGGATGACGAGAAGGGACAATGTAGAACACGTCTCTGTCCTGGCACATTGTCGTGTGCGATACGTCCCTCCGGGTCTTCGGTCCTTGCGAAGCTCTATGTACTGCGAGCGCAGCTACTTGCAGCTGAGAAGGACCGCGGAGCTAGCAGCGAATTCGGAGAGCGCTAAGCACGAAGTCAAGAAGCGAGACGTGTCCCTGCAACGCGGTGCTAAGAGCAACTTCCTGGCGGCGGGGGCGAGCCCCGGCCACAAGACATTCTCGTCCTGGCAACGGATCTCTGTGAAGGGCGTAGGCGAAAAGCTTTCGTTTTCCATTCGAACTGCGAGAGAGGCAGACTGTTACACGGAGCTCTGAGAACAAAGGTGCACGCCCTAGGCGGGCTTGGGCAGAAGCAGCGTTCTCGAGCTCTTGGCTGCCGGCACACTGCTGGGTATGTGGCGCCCCTGCGGCGGCTTCTGGCCGCCGACAAGTGAAAGCGGAGCAAGGCGTGGGCGAGGGCGAGGGCGGTGAACGAAGCGGCAAAAGCGCCGTGCTTGTGTGCACCACGTTAGAGGCTACTAGGAGAGGAAGGTGGTTGACTCTCGCTTGCCTTCCCAAGTGCCCTTAGCAGTCGGAAGGAGCAAGCTGAAGCACTGCTGCTTGTGCTGCTCTTTGGTTCCCTTGCAGCCCGCTCTGAAAGCATTGGCAGTCGCTTCTAGGCGCCGAGTTGCACACACACAGCACCACGCTAAGTGCCGCGGAGAAGGGAAATCCAGAGTGCAGCGAGGAGCTTGACGTGGCTTACGTGCAGTAAGGAGAAGGTGAACCTAAGCACAGCCTCTTCAATCTGGCCGCCTCTGCTCTGGTAGCAACTTTTGCAAGTCAGCAAAGGGAGACGCGAGTATGTAGAACGGAGGGCAGCGAGACGCCGTGTGTTATGCGCCCTTTCAGGGCTGCTGACAAGGGGCTACTTTAAGAACGCCTTCTTCGTCCTCGCGTCCTTCTCGCTTCGCTCTAGCTGCAAGGAGTACAGCACAGCGAAGGAGTGAGGACGGGCACTGCCCCAGCTTTTGCCCTGGCGTGCAACGGCTGTGTGCTGCTTTTCCAAGCAGCAAGAGCACTGAGAAATGAAAGCGATTGTGAAGGAGCTCTTTGGCTGCTCGTGTGCTCTTCGCTGCACTGCGCCGCTCGCAAGCGGCTTCGTTCTTCGGCGTCTGCCGTCCGGAGAGAGCTGAACTGCAGCGGTCAGTTTCAGCTCTGCCCAACAGCGCGCTCTCAGTTCTGCGGACAAGCACGCCCTGTTGCCTTGGCTCCGAGTGCAAAGTCCCTAGCGAGCACTCACTCAGTGCAATGCACCCAGAAAGACGCTCTCGCTCGTCTTTCAAGGAGCGATTCCTAACAGCAGAAGCAGCAGAGGCACAAACTGGATGACGAGAAGGGACAATGTAGAACACGTCTCTGTCCTGGCACATTGTCGTGTGCGATACGTCCCTCCGGGTCTTCGGTCCTTGCGAAGCTCTATGTACTGCGAGCGCAGCTACTTGAAGCTGAGACGGACCGCGGAGCTAGCAGCGAATTCGGAGAGCGCTAAGCACGAAGTCAAGAAGCGAGACGTGTCCCTGCAACGCGGTGCTAAGAGCAGCTTCCTCGCGGCGGGGGCGAGCTCCGGCCACAAGACATTCTCGTCCTAGCAACGGATCTCTGTGAAGGGCGTAGGCGAAAAGCTTTCGATTTCCATTCGAACTGCGAGAAAGGCAGACTGTTACACGGAGCTCTGAGAACAAAGGTGCACGCCCTAGGCGGGCTTGGGCAGAAGCAGCGTTCTCGAGCGCTTGGCTGCCGGCACACTGCTGGGTATGTGGCGCCCCTGCGGCGGCTTCTGGCCGCCGGCAAGTGAAAGCGGAGCCAGGCGTGGGCGAGGGCGAGGGCGGTGAACGAAGCGGCAAAAGCGCCGTGCTTGTGTGCACCACGTTAGAGGCTACTAGGAGAGGAAGGTGGTTGACTCTCGCTTGCCTTCCCAAGTGCCCTTAGCAGTCGGAAGGAGCAAGCTGAAGCACTGCTGCTTGTGCTGCTCTTTGGTTCCCTTGCAGCCCGCTCTGAAAGCATTGGCGGTCGCTTCTAGGCGCCGAGTTGCACACACACAGCACCACGCTAAGTGCCGCGGAGAAGGGAAATCCAGAGTGCAGCGAGGAGCTGGACGTGGCTTACGTGCAGTAAGGAGAAGGTGAACCTAAGCACAGCCTCTTCAATCGGGCCGCCTCTGCTCTGGTAGCAACTTTGGCAAGTCGGCAAAGGGAGCCGCGAGTATGTAGAACGGAGGGCAGCGAGACGCCGTGTGTTATGCGCCCTTTCAGGGCTGCTGACAAGGGGCTACTTTAAGAAGGCCTTCTACTTCCTCGCTTCCTTCCCGCTTCGCTTTAGCTGCAAGGAGTACAGCACAGCGAAGGCGTGAGGACGGGCACTGCCCCAGCTTTTGCCCTGGCGTGCAACGGCTGTGTGCTGCTTTTCCAAGCAGCAAGAGCACTGAGAAGTGAAAGCGATTGTGAAGGAGCTCTTTGGCTGCTCGTGTGCTCTTCGCTGCACTGCGCCGCTCGCAAGCGGCTTCGTTCTTCGGCGTCTGCCGTCCGGAGAGAGCTGAACTGCAGCGGTCAGTTTCAGCTCTGCCCAACAGCGTGCTCTCAGTTCTGCGGACAAGCACGCCCTGTTGCCTTGGCTCCGAGTGCAAAGTCCCTAGCGAGCACTCACTCAGTGCAATGCACCCAGAAAGACGCTCTCGCTCGTCTTTCAAGGAGCGATTCCTAACAGCAGAAGCAGCAGAGGCACAAACTGGATGACGAGAAGGGACAATGTAGAACACGTCTCTGTCCTGGCACATTGTCGTGTGCGATACGTCCCTCCGGGTCTTCGGTCCTTGCGAAGCTCTATGTACTGCGAGCGCAGCTACTTGAAGCTGAGACGGACCGCGGAGCTAGCGGCGAATTCGGAGAGCGCTAAGCACGAAGTCAAGAAGCGAGACGTGTCCCTGCAACGCGGTGCTAAGAGCAGCTTCCTCGCGGCGGGGGCGAGCTCCGGCCACGAGACATTCTCGTCCTAGCAACGGATCTCTGTGAAGGGCGTAGGCGAAAAGCTTTCGATTTCCATTCGAACTGCGAGAAAGGCAGACTGTTACACGGAGCTCTGAGAACAAAGGTGCACGCCCTAGGCGGGCTTGGGCAGAAGCAGCGTTCTCGAGCGCTTGGCTGCCGGCACACTGCTGGGTATGTGGCGCCCCTGCGGCGGCTTCTGGCCGCCGGCAAGTGAAAGCGGAGCCAGGCGTGGGCGAGGGCGGTGAACGAAGCGGCTAAGTGCCGTGCTTGTGTGCACCACGTTAGAGGCTACTAGGAGAGGAAGGTGGTTGACTCTCGCTTGCCTTCCCAAGTGCCCTTAGCAGTCGGAAGGAGCAAGCTGAAGCACTGCTGCTTGTGCTGCTCCTTGGTTCCCTTGCAGCCCGCTCTGAAAGCATTGGCGGTCGCTTCTAGGCGCCGAGTTGCACACACACAGCACCACGCTAAGTGCCGCGGAGAAGGGAAATCCAGAGTGCAGCGAGGAGCTGGACGTGGCTTACGTGCAGTAAGGAGAAGGTGAACCTAAGCACAGCCTCTTCAATCTGGCCGCCTCTGCTCTGGTAGCAACTTTTGCAAGTCAGCAAAGGGAGCCGCGAGTATGTAGAACGGAGGGCAGCGAGACGCCGTGTGTTATGCGCCCTTTCAGGGCTGCTGACAAGGGGCTACTTTAAGAACGCCTTCTTCGTCCTCGCGTCCTTCTCGCTTCGCTCTAGCTGCAAGGAGTACAGCACAGCGAAGGAGTGAGGACGGGCACTGCCCCAGCTTTCGCCCTGGCGTGCAACGGCTGTGTGCTGCTTTTCCAAGCAGCAAGAGCACTGAGAAGTGAAAGCGATTGTGAAGGAGCTCTTTGGCTGCTCGTGTGCTCTTCGCTGCACTGCGCCGCTCGCAAGCGGCTTCGTTCTTCGGCGTCTGCCGTCCGGAGAGAGCTGAACTGCAGCGGTCAGTTTCAGCTCTGCCCAACAGCGCGCTCTCAGTTCTGCGGACAAGCACGCCCTGTTGCCTTGGCTCCGAATGCAAAGTCCCTAGCGAGCACTCACTCAGTGCAATGCACCCAGAAAGACGCTCTCGCTCGTCTTTCAAGGAGCGATTCCTAACAGCAGAAGCAGCAGAGGCACAAACTGGATGACGAGAAGGGACAATGTAGAACACGTCTCTGTCCTGGCACATTGTCGTGTGCGATACGTCCCTCCGGGTCTTCGGTCCTTGCGAAGCTCTATGTACTGCGAGCGCAGCTACTTGCAGCTGAGAAGGACCGCGGAGCTAGCAGCGAATTCGGAGAGCGCTAAGCACGAAGTCAAGAAGCGAGACGTGTCCCTGCAACGCGGTGCTAAGAGCAACTTCCTGGCGGTGGGGGCGAGCCCCGGCCACAAGACATTCTCGTCCTGGCAACGGATCTCTGTGAAGGGCGTAGGCGAAAAGCTTTCGTTTTCCATTCGAACTGCGAGAGAGGCAGACTGTTACACGGAGCTCTGAGAACAAAGGTGCACGCCCTAGGCGGGCTTGGGCAGAAGCAGCGTTCTCGAGCTCTTGGCTGCCGGCACACTGCTGGGTATGTGGCGCCCCTGCGGCGGCTTCTGGCCGCCGACAAGTGAAAGCGGAGCAAGGCGTGGGCGAGGGCGAGGGCGGTGAACGAAGCGGCAAAAGCGCCGTGCTTGTGTGCACCACGTTAGAGGCTACTAGGAGAGGAAGGTGGTTGACTCTCGCTTGCCTTCCCAAGTGCCCTTAGCAGTCGGAAGGAGCAAGCTGAAGCACTGCTGCTTGTGCTGCTCTTTGGTTCCCTTGCAGCCCGCTCTGAAAGCATTGGCGGTCGCTTCTAGGCGCCGAGTTGCACACACACAGCACCACGCTAAGTGCCGCGGAGAAGGGAAATCCAGAGTGCAGCGAGGAGCTTGACGTGGCTTACGTGCAGTAAGGAGAAGGTGAACCTAAGCACAGCCTCTTCAATCTGGCCGCCTCTGCTCTGGTAGCAACTTTTGCAAGTCGGCAAAGGGAGACGCGAGTATGTAGAACGGAGGGCAGCGAGACGCCGTGCGTTATGCGCCCTTTCAGGGCTGCTGACAAGGGGCTACTTTAAGAACGCCTTCTTCGTCCTCGCGTCCTTCTCGCTTCGCTCTAGCTGCAAGGAGTACAGCACAGCGAAGGAGTGAGGACGGGCACTGCCCCAGCTTTTGCCCTGGCGTGCAACGGCTGTGTGCTGCTTTTCCAAGCAGCAAGAGCACTGAGAAGTGAAAGCGATTGTGAAGGAGCTCTTTGGCTGCTCGTGTGCTCTTCGCTGCACTGCGCCGCTCGCAAGCGGCTTCGTTCTTCGGCGTCTGCCGTCCGGAGAGAGCTGAACTGCAGCGGTCAGTTTCAGCTCTGCCCAACAGCGTGCTCTCAGTTCTGCGGACAAGCACGCCCTGTTGCCTTGGCTCCGAGTGCAAAGTCCCTAGCGAGCACTCACTCAGTGCAATGCACCCAGAAAGACGCTCTCGCTCGTCTTTCAAGGAGCGATTCCTAACAGCAGAAGCAGCAGAGGCACAAACTGGATGACGAGAAGGGACAATGTAGAACACGTCTCTGTCCTGGCACATTGTCGTGTGCGATACGTCCCTCCGGGTCTTCGGTCCTTGCGAAGCTCTATGTACTGCGAGCGCAGCTACTTGAAGCTGAGACGGACCGCGGAGCTAGCAGCGAATTCGGAGAGCGCTAAGCACGAAGTCAAGAAGCGAGACGTGTCCCTGCAACGCGGTGCTAAGAGCAGCTTCCTCGCGGCGGGGGCGAGCTCCGGCCACAAGACATTCTCGTCCTAGCAACGGATCTCTGTGAAGGGCGTAGGCGAAAAGCTTTCGTTTTCCATTCGAACTGCGAGAGAGGCAGACTGTTACACGGAGCTCTGAGAACAAAGGTGCACGCCCTAGGCGGGCTTGGGCAGAAGCAGCGTTCTCGAGCTCTTGGCTGCCGGCACACTGCTGGGTATGTGGCGCCCCTGCGGCGGCTTCTGGCCGCCGGCAAGTGAAAGCGGAGCCAGGCGTGGGCAAGGGCGGTGAACGAAGCGGCTAAGTGCCGTGCTTGTGTGCACCACGTTAGAGGCTACTAGGAGAGGAAGGTGGTTGACTCTCGCTTGCCTTCCCAAGTGCCCTTAGCAGTCGGAAGGAGCAAGCTGAAGCACTGCTGCTTGTGCTGCTCCTTGGTTCCCTTGCAGCCCGCTCTGAAAGCATTGGCGGTCACTTCTAGGCGCCGAGTTGCACACACACAGCACCACGCTAAGTGCCGCGGAGAAGGGAAATCCAGAGTGCAGCGAGGAGCTGGACGTGGCTTACGTGCAGTAAGGAGAAGGTGAACCTAAGCACAGCCTCTTCAATCGGGCCGCCTCTGCTCTGGTAGCAACTTTGACAAGTCGGCAAAGGGAGACGCGAGTATGTAGAACGGAGGGCAGCAAGACGCCGTGCGTTATGCGCCCTTTCAGGGCTGCTGACAAGGGGCTACTTTAAGAACGCCTTCTTCGTCCTCGCGTCCTTCTCGCTTCGCTTTAGCTGCAAGGAGTACAGCACAGCGAAGGAGTGAGGACGGGCACTGCCCCAGCTTTTGCCCTGGCGTGCAACGGCTGTGTGCTGCTTTTCCAAGCAGCAAGAGCACTGAGAAGTGAAAGCGATTGTGAAGGAGCTCTTTGGCTGCTCGTGTGCTCTTCGCTGCACTGCGCCGCTCGCAAGCGGCTTCGTTCTTCGGCGTCTGCCGTCCGGAGAGAGCTGAACTGCAGCGGTCAGTTTCAGCTCTGCCCAACAGCGTGCTCTCAGTTCTGCGGACAAGCACGCCCTGTTGCCTTGGCTCCGAGTGCAAAGTCCCTAGCGAGCACTCACTCAGTGCAATGCACCCAGAAAGACGCTCTCGCTCGTCTTTCAAGGAGCGATTCCTAACAGCAGAAGCAGCAGAGGCACAAACTGGATGACGAGAAGGGACAATGTAGAACACGTCTCTGTCCTGGCACATTGTCGTGTGCGATACGTCCCTCCGGGTCTTCGGTCCTTGCGAAGCTCTATGTACTGCGAGCGCAGCTACTTGCAGCTGAGAAGGACCGCGGAGCTAGCAGCGAATTCGGAGAGCGCTAAGCACGAAGTCAAGAAGCGAGACGTGTCCCTGCAACGCGGTGCTAAGAGCAACTTCCTGGCGGCGGGGGCGAGCCCCGGCCACAAGACATTCTCGTCCTGGCAACGGATCTCTGTGAAGGGCGTAGGCGAAAAGCTTTCGTTTTCCATTCGAACTGCGAGAGAGGCAGACTGTTACACGGAGCTCTGAGAACAAAGGTGCACGCCCTAGGCGGGCTTGGGCAGAAGCAGCGTTCTCGAGCTCTTGGCTGCCGGCACACTGCTGGGTATGTGGCGCCCCTGCGGCGGCTTCTGGCCGCCGACAAGTGAAAGCGGAGCAAGGCGTGGGCGAGGGCGAGGGCGGTGAACGAAGCGGCAAAAGCGCCGTGCTTGTGTGCACCACGTTAGAGGCTACTAGGAGAGGAAGGTGGTTGACTCTCGCTTGCCTTCCCAAGTGCCCTTAGCAGTCGGAAGGAGCAAGCTGAAGCACTGCTGCTTGTGCTGCCCTTTGGTTCCCTTGCAGCCCGCTCTGAAAGCATTGGCAGTCGCTTCTAGGCGCCGAGTTGCACACACACAGCACCACGCTAAGTGCCGCGGAGAAGGGAAATCCAGAGTGCAGCGAGGAGCTGGACGTGGCTTACGTGCAGTAAGGAGAAGGTGAACCTAAGCACAGCCTCTTCAATCTGGCCGCCTCTGCTCTGGTAGCAACTTTTGCAAGTCGGCAAAGGGAGACGCGAGTATGTAGAACGGAGGGCAGCTAGACGCCGTGCGTTATGCGCCCTTTCAGGGCTGCTGACAAGGGGCTACTTTAAGAACGCCTTCTTCGTCCTCGCGTCCTTCTCGCTTCGCTCTAGCTGCAAGGAGTACAGCACAGCGAAGGAGTGAGGACGGGCACTGCCCCAGCTTTTGCCCTGGCGTGCAACGGCTGTGTGCTGCTTTTCCAAGCAGCAAGAGCACTGAGAAGTGAAAGCGATTGTGAAGGAGCTCTTTGGCTGCTCGTGTGCTCTTCGCTGCACTGCGCCGCTCGCAAGCGGCTTCGTTCTTCGGCGTCTGCCGTCCGGAGAGAGCTGAACTGCAGCGGTCAGTTTCAGCTCTGCCCAACAGCGTGCTCTCAGTTCTGCGGACAAGCACGCCCTGTTGCCTTGGCTCCGAGTGCAAAGTCCCTAGCGAGCACTCACTCAGTGCAATGCACCCAGAAAGACGCTCTCGCTCGTCTTTCAAGGAGCGATTCCTAACAGCAGAAGCAGCAGAGGCACAAACTGGATGACGAGAAGGGACAATGTAGAACACGTCTCTGTCCTGGCACATTGTCGTGTGCGATACGTCCCTCCGGGTCTTCGGTCCTTGCGAAGCTCTATGTACTGCGAGCGCAGCTACTTGAAGCTGAGACGGACCGCGGAGCTAGCGGCGAATTCGGAGAGCGCTAAGCACGAAGTCAAGAAGCGAGACGTGTCCCTGCAACGCGGTGCTAAGAGCAGCTTCCTCGCGGCGGGGGCGAGCTCCGGCCACAAGACATTCTCGTCCTAGCAACGGATCTCTGTGAAGGGCGTAGGCGAAAAGCTTTCGATTTCCATTCGAACTGCGAGAAAGGCAGACTGTTACACGGAGCTCTGAGAACAAAGGTGCACGCCCTAGGCGGGCTTGGGCAGAAGCAGCGTTCTCGAGCTCTTGGCTGCCCGCACACTGCTGGGTATGTGGCGCCCCTGCGGCGGCTTCTGGCCGCCGGCAAGTGAAAGCGGAGCCAGGCGTGGGCGAGGGCGGTGAACGAAGCGGCTAAGTGCCGTGCTTGTGTGCACCACGTTAGAGGCTACTAGGAGAGGAAGGTGGTTGACTCTCGCTTGCCTTCCCAAGTGCCCTTAGCAGTCGGAAGGAGCAAGCTGAAGCACTGCTGCTTGTGCTGCTCCTTGGTTCCCTTGCAGCCCGCTCTGAAAGCATTGGCAGTCGCTTCTAGGCGCCGAGTTGCACACACACAGCACCACGCTAAGTGCCGCGGAGAAGGGAAATCCAGAGTGCAGCGAGGAGCTGGACGTGGCTTACGTGCAGTAAGGAGAAGGTGAACCTAAGCACAGCCTCTTCAATCGGGCCGCCTCTGCTCTGGTAGCAACTTTTGCAAGTCGGCAAAGGGAGACGCGAGTATGTAGAACGGAGGGCAGCGAGACGCCGTGTGTTATGCGCCCTTTCAGGGCTGCTGACAAGGGGCTACTTTAAGAACGCCTTCTTCGTCCTCGCGTCCTTCTCGCTTCGCTCTAGCTGCAAGGAGTACAGCACAGCGAAGGAGTGAGGACGGGCACTGCCCCAGCTTTCGCCCTGGCGTGCAACGGCTGTGTGCTGCTTTTCCAAGCAGCAAGAGCACTGAGAAGTGAAAGCGATTGTGAAGGAGCTCTTTGGCTGCTCGTGTGCTCTTCGCTGCACTGCGCCGCTCGCAAGCGGCTTCGTTCTTCGGCGTCTGCCGTCCGGAGAGAGCTGAACTGCAGCGGTCAGTTTCAGCTCTGCCCAACAGCGCGCTCTCAGTTCTGCGGACAAGCACGCCCTGTTGCCTTGGCTCCGAATGCAAAGTCCCTAGCGAGCACTCACTCAGTGCAATGCACCCAGAAAGACGCTCTCGCTCGTCTTTCAAGGAGCGATTCCTAACAGCAGAAGCAGCAGAGGCACAAACTGGATGACGAGAAGGGACAATGTAGAACACGTCTCTGTCCTGGCACATTGTCGTGTGCGATACGTCCCTCCGGGTCTTCGGTCCTTGCGAAGCTCTATGTACTGCGAGCGCAGCTACTTGCAGCTGAGAAGGACCGCGGAGCTAGCAGCGAATTCGGAGAGCGCTAAGCACGAAGTCAAGAAGCGAGACGTGTCCCTGCAACGCGGTGCTAAGAGCAACTTCCTGGCGGCGGGGGCGAGCCCCGGCCACAAGACATTCTCGTCCTGGCAACGGATCTCTGTGAAGGGCGTAGGCGAAAAGCTTTCGTTTTCCATTCGAACTGCGAGAGAGGCAGACTGTTACACGGAGCTCTGAGAACAAAGGTGCACGCCCTAGGCGGGCTTGGGCAGAAGCAGCGTTCTCGAGCTCTTGGCTGCCGGCACACTGCTGGGTATGTGGCGCCCCTGCGGCGGCTTCTGGCCGCCGACAAGTGAAAGCGGAGCAAGGCGTGGGCGAGGGCGAGGGCGGTGAACGAAGCGGCAAAAGCGCCGTGCTTGTGTGCACCACGTTAGAGGCTACTAGGAGAGGAAGGTGGTTGACTCTCGCTTGCCTTCCCAAGTGCCCTTAGCAGTCGGAAGGAGCAAGCTGAAGCACTGCTGCTTGTGCTGCTCTTTGGTTCCCTTGCAGCCCGCTGTGAAAGCATTGGCAGTCGCTTCTAGGCGCCGAGTTGCACACACACAGCACCACGCTAAGTGCCGCGGAGAAGGGAAATCCAGAGTGCAGCGAGGAGCTTGACGTGGCTTACGTGCAGTAAGGAGAAGGTGAACCTAAGCACAGCCTCTTCAATCTGGCCGCCTCTGCTCTGGTAGCAACTTTTGCAAGTCGGCAAAGGGAGACGCGAGTATGTAGAACGGAGGGCAGCGAGACGCCGTGCGTTATGCGCCCTTTCAGGGCTGCTGACAAGGGGCTACTTTAAGAACGCCTTCTTCGTCCTCGCGTCCTTCTCGCTTCGCTCTAGCTGCAAGGAGTACAGCACAGCGAAGGAGTGAGGACGGGCACTGCCCCAGCTTTTGCCCTGGCGTGCAACGGCTGTGTGCTGCTTTTCCAAGCAGCAAGAGCACTGAGAAGTGAAAGCGATTGTGAAGGAGCTCTTTGGCTGCTCGTGTGCTCTTCGCTGCACTGCGCCGCTCGCAAGCGGCTTCGTTCTTCGGCGTCTGCCGTCCGGAGAGAGCTGAACTGCAGCGGTCAGTTTCAGCTCTGCCCAACAGCGCGCTCTCAGTTCTGCGGACAAGCACGCCCTGTTGCCTTGGCTCCGAGTGCAAAGTCCCTAGCGAGCACTCACTCAGTGCAATGCACCCAGAAAGACGCTCTCGCTCGTCTTTCAAGGAGCGATTCCTAACAGCAGAAGCAGCAGAGGCACAAACTGGATGACGAGAAGGGACAATGTAGAACACGTCTCTGTCCTGGCACATTGTCGTGTGCGATACGTCCCTCCGGGTCTTCGGTCCTTGCGAAGCTCTATGTACTGCGAGCGCAGCTACTTGAAGCTGAGACGGACCGCGGAGCTAGCAGCGAATTCGGAGAGCGCTAAGCACGAAGTCAAGAAGCGAGACGTGTCCCTGCAACGCGGTGCTAAGAGCAGCTTCCTCGCGGCGGGGGCGAGCTCCGGCCACAAGACATTCTCGTCCTAGCAACGGATCTCTGTGAAGGGCGTAGGCGAAAAGCTTTCGTTTTCCATTCGAACTGCGAGAGAGGCAGACTGTTACACGGAGCTCTGAGAACAAAGGTGCACGCCCTAGGCGGGCTTGGGCAGAAGCAGCGTTCTCGAGCTCTTGGCTGCCGGCACACTGCTGGGTATGTGGCGCCCCTGCGGCGGCTTCTGGCCGCCGGCAAGTGAAAGCGGAGCCAGGCGTGGGCAAGGGCGGTGAACGAAGCGGCTAAGTGCCGTGCTTGTGTGCACCACGTTAGAGGCTACTAGGAGAGGAAGGTGGTTGACTCTCGCTTGCCTTCCCAAGTGCCCTTAGCAGTCGGAAGGAGCAAGCTGAAGCACTGCTGCTTGTGCTGCTCCTTGGTTCCCTTGCAGCCCGCTCTGAAAGCATTGGCGGTCACTTCTAGGCGCCGAGTTGCACACACACAGCACCACGCTAAGTGCCGCGGAGAAGGGAAATCCAGAGTGCAGCGAGGAGCTGGACGTGGCTTACGTGCAGTAAGGAGAAGGTGAACCTAAGCACAGCCTCTTCAATCGGGCCGCCTCTGCTCTGGTAGCAACTTTGACAAGTCGGCAAAGGGAGACGCGAGTATGTAGAACGGAGGGCAGCAAGACGCCGTGTGTTATGCGCCCTTTCAGGGCTGCTGACAAGGGGCTACTTTAAGAACGCCTTCTTCGTCCTCGCGTCCTTCTCGCTTCGCTTTAGCTGCAAGGAGTACAGCACAGCGAAGGAGTGAGGACGGGCACTGCCCCAGCTTTTGCCCTGGCGTGCAACGGCTGTGTGCTGCTTTTCCAAGCAGCAAGAGCACTGAGAAGTGAAAGCGATTGTGAAGGAGCTCTTTGGCTGCTCGTGTGCTCTTCGCTGCACTGCGCCGCTCGCAAGCGGCTTCGTTCTTCGGCGTCTGCCGTCCGGAGAGAGCTGAACTGCAGCGGTCAGTTTCAGCTCTGCCCAACAGCGTGCTCTCAGTTCTGCGGACAAGCACGCCCTGTTGCCTTGGCTCCGAGTGCAAAGTCCCTAGCGAGCACTCACTCAGTGCAATGCACCCAGAAAGACGCTCTCGCTCGTCTTTCAAGGAGCGATTCCTAACAGCAGAAGCAGCAGAGGCACAAACTGGATGACAAGAAGGGACAATGTAGAACACGTCTCTGTCCTGGCACATTGTCGTGTGCGATACGTCCCTCCGGGTCTTCGGTCCTTGCGAAGCTCTATGTACTGCGAGCGCAGCTACTTGCAGCTGAGAAGGACCGCGGAGCTAGCAGCGAATTCGGAGAGCGCTAAGCACGAAGTCAAGAAGCGAGACGTGTCCCTGCAACGCGGTGCTAAGAGCAACTTCCTGGCGGCGGGGGCGAGCCCCGGCCACAAGACATTCTCGTCCTGGCAACGGATCTCTGTGAAGGGCGTAGGCGAAAAGCTTTCGTTTTCCATTCGAACTGCGAGAGAGGCAGACTGTTACACGGAGCTCTGAGAACAAAGGTGCACGCCCTAGGCGGGCTTGGGCAGAAGCAGCGTTCTCGAGCTCTTGGCTGCCGGCACACTGCTGGGTATGTGGCGCCCCTGCGGCGGCTTCTGGCCGCCGACAAGTGAAAGCGGAGCAAGGCGTGGGCGAGGGCGAGGGCGGTGAACGAAGCGGCAAAAGCGCCGTGCTTGTGTGCACCACGTTAGAGGCTACTAGGAGAGGAAGGTGGTTGACTCTCGCTTGCCTTCCCAAGTGCCCTTAGCAGTCGGAAGGAGCAAGCTGAAGCACTGCTGCTTGTGCTGCTCTTTGGTTCCCTTGCAGCCCGCTCTGAAAGCATTGGCAGTCGCTTCTAGGCGCCGAGTTGCACACACACAGCACCACGCTAAGTGCCGCGGAGAAGGGAAATCCAGAGTGCAGCGAGGAGCTGGACGTGGCTTACGTGCAGTAAGGAGAAGGTGAACCTAAGCACAGCCTCTTCAATCTGGCCGCCTCTGCTCTGGTAGCAACTTTTGCAAGTCGGCAAAGGGAGACGCGAGTATGTAGAACGGAGGGCAGCTAGACGCCGTGTGTTATGCGCCCTTTCAGGGCTGCTGACAAGGGGCTACTTTAAGAACGCCTTCTTCGTCCTCGCGTCCTTCTCGCTTCGCTCTAGCTGCAAGGAGTACAGCACAGCGAAGGAGTGAGGACGGGCACTGCCCCAGCTTTTGCCCTGGCGTGCAACGGCTGTGTGCTGCTTTTCCAAGCAGCAAGAGCACTGAGAAGTGAAAGCGATTGTGAAGGAGCTCTTTGGCTGCTCGTGTGCTCTTCGCTGCACTGCGCCGCTCGCAAGCGGCTTCGTTCTTCGGCGTCTGCCGTCCGGAGAGAGCTGAACTGCAGCGGTCAGTTTCAGCTCTGCCCAACAGCGTGCTCTCAGTTCTGCGGACAAGCACGCCCTGTTGCCTTGGCTCCGAGTGCAAAGTCCCTAGCGAGCACTCACTCAGTGCAATGCACCCAGAAAGACGCTCTCGCTCGTCTTTCAAGGAGCGATTCCTAACAGCAGAAGCAGCAGAGGCACAAACTGGATGACGAGAAGGGACAATGTAGAACACGTCTCTGTCCTGGCACATTGTCGTGTGCGATACGTCCCTCCGGGTCTTCGGTCCTTGCGAAGCTCTATGTACTGCGAGCGCAGCTACTTGCAGCTGAGAAGGACCGCGGAGCTAGCAGCGAATTCGGAGAGCGCTAAGCACGAAGTCAAGAAGCGAGACGTGTCCCTGCAACGCGGTGCTAAGAGCAACTTCCTGGCGGCGGGGGCGAGCCCCGGCCACAAGACATTCTCGTCCTGGCAACGGATCTCTGTGAAGGGCGTAGGCGAAAAGCTTTCGTTTTCCATTCGAACTGCGAGAGAGGCAGACTGTTACACGGAGCTCTGAGAACAAAGGTGCACGCCCTAGGCGGGCTTGGGCAGAAGCAGCGTTCTCGAGCTCTTGGCTGCCGGCACACTGCTGGGTATGTGGCGCCCCTGCGGCGGCTTCTGGCCGCCGACAAGTGAAAGCGGAGCAAGGCGTGGGCGAGGGCGAGGGCGGTGAACGAAGCGGCAAAAGCGCCGTGCTTGTGTGCACCACGTTAGAGGCTACTAGGAGAGGAAGGTGGTTGACTCTCGCTTGCCTTCCCAAGTGCCCTTAGCAGTCGGAAGGAGCAAGCTGAAGCACTGCTGCTTGTGCTGCCCTTTGGTTCCCTTGCAGCCCGCTCTGAAAGCATTGGCAGTCGCTTCTAGGCGCCGAGTTGCACACACACAGCACCACGCTAAGTGCCGCGGAGAAGGGAAATCCAGAGTGCAGCGAGGAGCTGGACGTGGCTTACGTGCAGTAAGGAGAAGGTGAACCTAAGCACAGCCTCTTCAATCTGGCCGCCTCTGCTCTGGTAGCAACTTTTGCAAGTCGGCAAAGGGAGACGCGAGTATGTAGAACGGAGGGCAGCTAGACGCCGTGCGTTATGCGCCCTTTCAGGGCTGCTGACAAGGGGCTACTTTAAGAACGCCTTCTTCGTCCTCGCGTCCTTCTCGCTTCGCTCTAGCTGCAAGGAGTACAGCACAGCGAAGGAGTGAGGACGGGCACTGCCCCAGCTTTTGCCCTGGCGTGCAACGGCTGTGTGCTGCTTTTCCAAGCAGCAAGAGCACTGAGAAGTGAAAGCGATTGTGAAGGAGCTCTTTGGCTGCTCGTGTGCTCTTCGCTGCACTGCGCCGCTCGCAAGCGGCTTCGTTCTTCGGCGTCTGCCGTCCGGAGAGAGCTGAACTGCAGCGGTCAGTTTCAGCTCTGCCCAACAGCGTGCTCTCAGTTCTGCGGACAAGCACGCCCTGTTGCCTTGGCTCCGAGTGCAAAGTCCCTAGCGAGCACTCACTCAGTGCAATGCACCCAGAAAGACGCTCTCGCTCGTCTTTCAAGGAGCGATTCCTAACAGCAGAAGCAGCAGAGGCACAAACTGGATGACGAGAAGGGACAATGTAGAACACGTCTCTGTCCTGGCACATTGTCGTGTGCGATACGTCCCTCCGGGTCTTCGGTCCTTGCGAAGCTCTATGTACTGCGAGCGCAGCTACTTGAAGCTGAGACGGACCGCGGAGCTAGCGGCGAATTCGGAGAGCGCTAAGCACGAAGTCAAGAAGCGAGACGTGTCCCTGCAACGCGGTGCTAAGAGCAGCTTCCTCGCGGCGGGGGCGAGCTCCGGCCACAAGACATTCTCGTCCTAGCAACGGATCTCTGTGAAGGGCGTAGGCGAAAAGCTTTCGATTTCCATTCGAACTGCGAGAAAGGCAGACTGTTACACGGAGCTCTGAGAACAAAGGTGCACGCCCTAGGCGGGCTTGGGCAGAAGCAGCGTTCTCGAGCTCTTGGCTGCCCGCACACTGCTGGGTATGTGGCGCCCCTGCGGCGGCTTCTGGCCGCCGGCAAGTGAAAGCGGAGCCAGGCGTGGGCGAGGGCGGTGAACGAAGCGGCTAAGTGCCGTGCTTGTGTGCACCACGTTAGAGGCTACTAGGAGAGGAAGGTGGTTGACTCTCGCTTGCCTTCCCAAGTGCCCTTAGCAGTCGGAAGGAGCAAGCTGAAGCACTGCTGCTTGTGCTGCTCCTTGGTTCCCTTGCAGCCCGCTCTGAAAGCATTGGCAGTCGCTTCTAGGCGCCGAGTTGCACACACACAGCACCACGCTAAGTGCCGCGGAGAAGGGAAATCCAGAGTGCAGCGAGGAGCTGGACGTGGCTTACGTGCAGTAAGGAGAAGGTGAACCTAAGCACAGCCTCTTCAATCGGGCCGCCTCTGCTCTGGTAGCAACTTTTGCAAGTCGGCAAAGGGAGACGCGAGTATGTAGAACGGAGGGCAGCGAGACGCCGTGTGTTATGCGCCCTTTCAGGGCTGCTGACAAGGGGCTACTTTAAGAACGCCTTCTTCGTCCTCGCGTCCTTCTCGCTTCGCTCTAGCTGCAAGGAGTACAGCACAGCGAAGGAGTGAGGACGGGCACTGCCCCAGCTTTCGCCCTGGCGTGCAACGGCTGTGTGCTGCTTTTCCAAGCAGCAAGAGCACTGAGAAGTGAAAGCGATTGTGAAGGAGCTCTTTGGCTGCTCGTGTGCTCTTCGCTGCACTGCGCCGCTCGCAAGCGGCTTCGTTCTTCGGCGTCTGCCGTCCGGAGAGAGCTGAACTGCAGCGGTCAGTTTCAGCTCTGCCCAACAGCGCGCTCTCAGTTCTGCGGACAAGCACGCCCTGTTGCCTTGGCTCCGAATGCAAAGTCCCTAGCGAGCACTCACTCAGTGCAATGCACCCAGAAAGACGCTCTCGCTCGTCTTTCAAGGAGCGATTCCTAACAGCAGAAGCAGCAGAGGCACAAACTGGATGACGAGAAGGGACAATGTAGAACACGTCTCTGTCCTGGCACATTGTCGTGTGCGATACGTCCCTCCGGGTCTTCGGTCCTTGCGAAGCTCTATGTACTGCGAGCGCAGCTACTTGCAGCTGAGAAGGACCGCGGAGCTAGCAGCGAATTCGGAGAGCGCTAAGCACGAAGTCAAGAAGCGAGACGTGTCCCTGCAACGCGGTGCTAAGAGCAACTTCCTGGCGGCGGGGGCGAGCCCCGGCCACAAGACATTCTCGTCCTGGCAACGGATCTCTGTGAAGGGCGTAGGCGAAAAGCTTTCGTTTTCCATTCGAACTGCGAGAGAGGCAGACTGTTACACGGAGCTCTGAGAACAAAGGTGCACGCCCTAGGCGGGCTTGGGCAGAAGCAGCGTTCTCGAGCTCTTGGCTGCCGGCACACTGCTGGGTATGTGGCGCCCCTGCGGCGGCTTCTGGCCGCCGACAAGTGAAAGCGGAGCAAGGCGTGGGCGAGGGCGAGGGCGGTGAACGAAGCGGCAAAAGCGCCGTGCTTGTGTGCACCACGTTAGAGGCTACTAGGAGAGGAAGGTGGTTGACTCTCGCTTGCCTTCCCAAGTGCCCTTAGCAGTCGGAAGGAGCAAGCTGAAGCACTGCTGCTTGTGCTGCTCTTTGGTTCCCTTGCAGCCCGCTGTGAAAGCATTGGCAGTCGCTTCTAGGCGCCGAGTTGCACACACACAGCACCACGCTAAGTGCCGCGGAGAAGGGAAATCCAGAGTGCAGCGAGGAGCTTGACGTGGCTTACGTGCAGTAAGGAGAAGGTGAACCTAAGCACAGCCTCTTCAATCTGGCCGCCTCTGCTCTGGTAGCAACTTTTGCAAGTCGGCAAAGGGAGACGCGAGTATGTAGAACGGAGGGCAGCGAGACGCCGTGCGTTATGCGCCCTTTCAGGGCTGCTGACAAGGGGCTACTTTAAGAACGCCTTCTTCGTCCTCGCGTCCTTCTCGCTTCGCTCTAGCTGCAAGGAGTACAGCACAGCGAAGGAGTGAGGACGGGCACTGCCCCAGCTTTTGCCCTGGCGTGCAACGGCTGTGTGCTGCTTTTCCAAGCAGCAAGAGCACTGAGAAGTGAAAGCGATTGTGAAGGAGCTCTTTGGCTGCTCGTGTGCTCTTCGCTGCACTGCGCCGCTCGCAAGCGGCTTCGTTCTTCGGCGTCTGCCGTCCGGAGAGAGCTGAACTGCAGCGGTCAGTTTCAGCTCTGCCCAACAGCGCGCTCTCAGTTCTGCGGACAAGCACGCCCTGTTGCCTTGGCTCCGAGTGCAAAGTCCCTAGCGAGCACTCACTCAGTGCAATGCACCCAGAAAGACGCTCTCGCTCGTCTTTCAAGGAGCGATTCCTAACAGCAGAAGCAGCAGAGGCACAAACTGGATGACGAGAAGGGACAATGTAGAACACGTCTCTGTCCTGGCACATTGTCGTGTGCGATACGTCCCTCCGGGTCTTCGGTCCTTGCGAAGCTCTATGTACTGCGAGCGCAGCTACTTGAAGCTGAGACGGACCGCGGAGCTAGCAGCGAATTCGGAGAGCGCTAAGCACGAAGTCAAGAAGCGAGACGTGTCCCTGCAACGCGGTGCTAAGAGCAGCTTCCTCGCGGCGGGGGCGAGCTCCGGCCACAAGACATTCTCGTCCTAGCAACGGATCTCTGTGAAGGGCGTAGGCGAAAAGCTTTCGTTTTCCATTCGAACTGCGAGAGAGGCAGACTGTTACACGGAGCTCTGAGAACAAAGGTGCACGCCCTAGGCGGGCTTGGGCAGAAGCAGCGTTCTCGAGCTCTTGGCTGCCGGCACACTGCTGGGTATGTGGCGCCCCTGCGGCGGCTTCTGGCCGCCGGCAAGTGAAAGCGGAGCCAGGCGTGGGCAAGGGCGGTGAACGAAGCGGCTAAGTGCCGTGCTTGTGTGCACCACGTTAGAGGCTACTAGGAGAGGAAGGTGGTTGACTCTCGCTTGCCTTCCCAAGTGCCCTTAGCAGTCGGAAGGAGCAAGCTGAAGCACTGCTGCTTGTGCTGCTCCTTGGTTCCCTTGCAGCCCGCTCTGAAAGCATTGGCGGTCACTTCTAGGCGCCGAGTTGCACACACACAGCACCACGCTAAGTGCCGCGGAGAAGGGAAATCCAGAGTGCAGCGAGGAGCTGGACGTGGCTTACGTGCAGTAAGGAGAAGGTGAACCTAAGCACAGCCTCTTCAATCGGGCCGCCTCTGCTCTGGTAGCAACTTTGACAAGTCGGCAAAGGGAGACGCGAGTATGTAGAACGGAGGGCAGCAAGACGCCGTGTGTTATGCGCCCTTTCAGGGCTGCTGACAAGGGGCTACTTTAAGAACGCCTTCTTCGTCCTCGCGTCCTTCTCGCTTCGCTTTAGCTGCAAGGAGTACAGCACAGCGAAGGAGTGAGGACGGGCACTGCCCCAGCTTTTGCCCTGGCGTGCAACGGCTGTGTGCTGCTTTTCCAAGCAGCAAGAGCACTGAGAAGTGAAAGCGATTGTGAAGGAGCTCTTTGGCTGCTCGTGTGCTCTTCGCTGCACTGCGCCGCTCGCAAGCGGCTTCGTTCTTCGGCGTCTGCCGTCCGGAGAGAGCTGAACTGCAGCGGTCAGTTTCAGCTCTGCCCAACAGCGTGCTCTCAGTTCTGCGGACAAGCACGCCCTGTTGCCTTGGCTCCGAGTGCAAAGTCCCTAGCGAGCACTCACTCAGTGCAATGCACCCAGAAAGACGCTCTCGCTCGTCTTTCAAGGAGCGATTCCTAACAGCAGAAGCAGCAGAGGCACAAACTGGATGACAAGAAGGGACAATGTAGAACACGTCTCTGTCCTGGCACATTGTCGTGTGCGATACGTCCCTCCGGGTCTTCGGTCCTTGCGAAGCTCTATGTACTGCGAGCGCAGCTACTTGCAGCTGAGAAGGACCGCGGAGCTAGCAGCGAATTCGGAGAGCGCTAAGCACGAAGTCAAGAAGCGAGACGTGTCCCTGCAACGCGGTGCTAAGAGCAACTTCCTGGCGGCGGGGGCGAGCCCCGGCCACAAGACATTCTCGTCCTGGCAACGGATCTCTGTGAAGGGCGTAGGCGAAAAGCTTTCGTTTTCCATTCGAACTGCGAGAGAGGCAGACTGTTACACGGAGCTCTGAGAACAAAGGTGCACGCCCTAGGCGGGCTTGGGCAGAAGCAGCGTTCTCGAGCTCTTGGCTGCCGGCACACTGCTGGGTATGTGGCGCCCCTGCGGCGGCTTCTGGCCGCCGACAAGTGAAAGCGGAGCAAGGCGTGGGCGAGGGCGAGGGCGGTGAACGAAGCGGCAAAAGCGCCGTGCTTGTGTGCACCACGTTAGAGGCTACTAGGAGAGGAAGGTGGTTGACTCTCGCTTGCCTTCCCAAGTGCCCTTAGCAGTCGGAAGGAGCAAGCTGAAGCACTGCTGCTTGTGCTGCTCTTTGGTTCCCTTGCAGCCCGCTCTGAAAGCATTGGCAGTCGCTTCTAGGCGCCGAGTTGCACACACACAGCACCACGCTAAGTGCCGCGGAGAAGGGAAATCCAGAGTGCAGCGAGGAGCTGGACGTGGCTTACGTGCAGTAAGGAGAAGGTGAACCTAAGCACAGCCTCTTCAATCTGGCCGCCTCTGCTCTGGTAGCAACTTTTGCAAGTCGGCAAAGGGAGACGCGAGTATGTAGAACGGAGGGCAGCTAGACGCCGTGTGTTATGCGCCCTTTCAGGGCTGCTGACAAGGGGCTACTTTAAGAACGCCTTCTTCGTCCTCGCGTCCTTCTCGCTTCGCTCTAGCTGCAAGGAGTACAGCACAGCGAAGGAGTGAGGACGGGCACTGCCCCAGCTTTTGCCCTGGCGTGCAACGGCTGTGTGCTGCTTTTCCAAGCAGCAAGAGCACTGAGAAGTGAAAGCGATTGTGAAGGAGCTCTTTGGCTGCTCGTGTGCTCTTCGCTGCACTGCGCCGCTCGCAAGCGGCTTCGTTCTTCGGCGTCTGCCGTCCGGAGAGAGCTGAACTGCAGCGGTCAGTTTCAGCTCTGCCCAACAGCGTGCTCTCAGTTCTGCGGACAAGCACGCCCTGTTGCCTTGGCTCCGAGTGCAAAGTCCCTAGCGAGCACTCACTCAGTGCAATGCACCCAGAAAGACGCTCTCGCTCGTCTTTCAAGGAGCGATTCCTAACAGCAGAAGCAGCAGAGGCACAAACTGGATGACGAGAAGGGACAATGTAGAACACGTCTCTGTCCTGGCACATTGTCGTGTGCGATACGTCCCTCCGGGTCTTCGGTCCTTGCGAAGCTCTATGTACTGCGAGCGCAGCTACTTGAAGCTGAGACGGACCGCGGAGCTAGCGGCGAATTCGGAGAGCGCTAAGCACGAAGTCAAGAAGCGAGACGTGTCCCTGCAACGCGGTGCTAAGAGCAGCTTCCTCGCGGCGGGGGCGAGCTCCGGCCACGAGACATTCTCGTCCTAGCAACGGATCTCTGTGAAGGGCGTAGGCGAAAAGCTTTCGATTTCCATTCGAACTGCGAGAAAGGCAGACTGGTACACGGAGCTCTGAGAACAAAGGTGCACGCCCTAGGCGGGCTTGGGCAGAAGCAGCGTTCTCGAGCTCTTGGCTGCCGGCACACTGCTGGGTATGTGGCGCCCCTGCGGCGGCTTCTGGCCGCCGACAAGTGAAAGCGGAGCAAGGCGTGGGCGAGGGCGAGGGCGGTGAACGAAGCGGCAAAAGCGCCGTGCTTGTGTGCACCACGTTAGAGGCTACTAGGAGAGGAAGGTGGTTGACTCTCGCTTGCCTTCCCAAGTGCCCTTAGCAGTCGGAAGGAGCAAGCTGAAGCACTGCTGCTTGTGCTGCTCTTTGGTTCCCTTGCAGCCCGCTCTGAAAGCATTGGCAGTCGCTTCTAGGCGCCGAGTTGCACACACACAGCACCACGCTAAGTGCCGCGGAGAAGGGAAATCCAGAGTGCAGCGAGGAGCTTGACGTGGCTTACGTGCAGTAAGGAGAAGGTGAACCTAAGCACAGCCTCTTCAATCTGGCCGCCTCTGCTCTGGTAGCAACTTTTGCAAGTCGGCAAAGGGAGACGCGAGTATGTAGAACGGAGGGCAGCGAGACGCCGTGTGTTATGCGCCCTTTCAGGGCTGCTGACAAGGGGCTACTTTAAGAACGCCTTCTTCGTCCTCGCGTCCTTCTCGCTTCGCTCTAGCTGCAAGGAGTACAGCACAGCGAAGGAGTGAGGACGGGCACTGCCCCAGCTTTTGCCCTGGCGTGCAACGGCTGTGTGCTGCTTTTCCAAGCAGCAAGAGCACTGAGAAATGAAAGCGATTGTGAAGGAGCTCTTTGGCTGCTCGTGTGCTCTTCGCTGCACTGCGCCGCTCGCAAGCGGCTTCGTTCTTCGGCGTCTGCCGTCCGGAGAGAGCTGAACTGCAGCGGTCAGTTTCAGCTCTGCCCAACAGCGCGCTCTCAGTTCTGCGGACAAGCACGCCCTGTTGCCTTGGCTCCGAGTGCAAAGTCCCTAGCGAGCACTCACTCAGTGCAATGCACCCAGAAAGACGCTCTCGCTCGTCTTTCAAGGAGCGATTCCTAACAGCAGAAGCAGCAGAGGCACAAACTGGATGACGAGAAGGGACAATGTAGAACACGTCTCTGTCCTGGCACATTGTCGTGTGCGATACGTCCCTCCGGGTCTTCGGTCCTTGCGAAGCTCTATGTACTGCGAGCGCAGCTACTTGAAGCTGAGACGGACCGCGGAGCTAGCAGCGAATTCGGAGAGCGCTAAGCACGAAGTCAAGAAGCGAGACGTGTCCCTGCAACGCGGTGCTAAGAGCAGCTTCCTCGCGGCGGGGGCGAGCTCCGGCCACAAGACATTCTCGTCCTAGCAACGGATCTCTGTGAAGGGCGTAGGCGAAAAGCTTTCGATTTCCATTCGAACTGCGAGAAAGGCAGACTGTTACACGGAGCTCTGAGAACAAAGGTGCACGCCCTAGGCGGGCTTGGGCAGAAGCAGCGTTCTCGAGCGCTTGGCTGCCGGCACACTGCTGGGTATGTGGCGCCCCTGCGGCGGCTTCTGGCCGCCGGCAAGTGAAAGCGGAGCCAGGCGTGGGCGAGGGCGAGGGCGGTGAACGAAGCGGCAAAAGCGCCGTGCTTGTGTGCACCACGTTAGAGGCTACTAGGAGAGGAAGGTGGTTGACTCTCGCTTGCCTTCCCAAGTGCCCTTAGCAGTCGGAAGGAGCAAGCTGAAGCACTGCTGCTTGTGCTGCTCTTTGGTTCCCTTGCAGCCCGCTCTGAAAGCATTGGCAGTCGCTTCTAGGCGCCGAGTTGCACACACACAGCACCACGCTAAGTGCCGCGGAGAAGGGAAATCCAGAGTGCAGCGAGGAGCTTGACGTGGCTTACGTGCAGTAAGGAGAAGGTGAACCTAAGCACAGCCTCTTCAATCTGGCCGCCTCTGCTCTGGTAGCAACTTTTGCAAGTCGGCAAAGGGAGACGCGAGTATGTAGAACGGAGGGCAGCGAGACGCCGTGCGTTATGCGCCCTTTCAGGGCTGCTGACAAGGGGCTACTTTAAGAACGCCTTCTTCGTCCTCGCGTCCTTCTCGCTTCGCTCTAGCTGCAAGGAGTACAGCACAGCGAAGGAGTGAGGACGGGCACTGCCCCAGCTTTTGCCCTGGCGTGCAACGGCTGTGTGCTGCTTTTCCAAGCAGCAAGAGCACTGAGAAGTGAAAGCGATTGTGAAGGAGCTCTTTGGCTGCTCGTGTGCTCTTCGCTGCACTGCGCCGCTCGCAAGCGGCTTCGTTCTTCGGCGTCTGCCGTCCGGAGAGAGCTGAACTGCAGCTGTCAGTTTCAGCTCTGCCCAACAGCGTGCTCTCAGTTCTGCGGACAAGCACGCCCTGTTGCCTTGGCTCCGAGTGCAAAGTCCCTAGCGAGCACTCACTCAGTGCAATGCACCCAGAAAGACGCTCTCGCTCGTCTTTCAAGGAGCGATTCCTAACAGCAGAAGCAGCAGAGGCACAAACTGGATGACGAGAAGGGACAATGTAGAACACGTCTCTGTCCTGGCACATTGTCGTGTGCGATACGTCCCTCCGGGTCTTCGGTCCTTGCGAAGCTCTATGTACTGCGAGCGCAGCTACTTGCAGCTGAGAAGGACCGCGGAGCTAGCAGCGAATTCGGAGAGCGCTAAGCACGAAGTCAAGAAGCGAGACGTGTCCCTGCAACGCGGTGCTAAGAGCAACTTCCTGGCGGCGGGGGCGAGCCCCGGCCACAAGACATTCTCGTCCTGGCAACGGATCTCTGTGAAGGGCGTAGGCGAAAAGCTTTCGTTTTCCATTCGAACTGCGAGAGAGGCAGACTGTTACACGGAGCTCTGAGAACAAAGGTGCACGCCCTAGGCGGGCTTGGGCAGAAGCAGCGTTCTCGAGCTCTTGGCTGCCGGCACACTGCTGGGTATGTGGCGCCCCTGCGGCGGCTTCTGGCCGCCGACAAGTGAAAGCGGAGCAAGGCGTGGGCGAGGGCGAGGGCGGTGAACGAAGCGGCAAAAGCGCCGTGCTTGTGTGCACCACGTTAGAGGCTACTAGGAGAGGAAGGTGGTTGACTCTCGCTTGCCTTCCCAAGTGCCCTTAGCAGTCGGAAGGAGCAAGCTGAAGCACTGCTGCTTGTGCTGCTCTTTGGTTCCCTTGCAGCCCGCTCTGAAAGCATTGGCAGTCGCTTCTAGGCGCCGAGTTGCACACACACAGCACCACGCTAAGTGCCGCGGAGAAGGGAAATCCAGAGTGCAGCGAGGAGCTTGACGTGGCTTACGTGCAGTAAGGAGAAGGTGAACCTAAGCACAGCCTCTTCAATCTGGCCGCCTCTGCTCTGGTAGCAACTTTTGCAAGTCAGCAAAGGGAGACGCGAGTATGTAGAACGGAGGGCAGCGAGACGCCGTGTGTTATGCGCCCTTTCAGGGCTGCTGACAAGGGGCTACTTTAAGAACGCCTTCTTCGTCCTCGCGTCCTTCTCGCTTCGCTCTAGCTGCAAGGAGTACAGCACAGCGAAGGAGTGAGGACGGGCACTGCCCCAGCTTTTGCCCTGGCGTGCAACGGCTGTGTGCTGCTTTTCCAAGCAGCAAGAGCACTGAGAAATGAAAGCGATTGTGAAGGAGCTCTTTGGCTGCTCGTGTGCTCTTCGCTGCACTGCGCCGCTCGCAAGCGGCTTCGTTCTTCGGCGTCTGCCGTCCGGAGAGAGCTGAACTGCAGCGGTCAGTTTCAGCTCTGCCCAACAGCGCGCTCTCAGTTCTGCGGACAAGCACGCCCTGTTGCCTTGGCTCCGAGTGCAAAGTCCCTAGCGAGCACTCACTCAGTGCAATGCACCCAGAAAGACGCTCTCGCTCGTCTTTCAAGGAGCGATTCCTAACAGCAGAAGCAGCAGAGGCACAAACTGGATGACGAGAAGGGACAATGTAGAACACGTCTCTGTCCTGGCACATTGTCGTGTGCGATACGTCCCTCCGGGTCTTCGGTCCTTGCGAAGCTCTATGTACTGCGAGCGCAGCTACTTGAAGCTGAGACGGACCGCGGAGCTAGCAGCGAATTCGGAGAGCGCTAAGCACGAAGTCAAGAAGCGAGACGTGTCCCTGCAACGCGGTGCTAAGAGCAGCTTCCTCGCGGCGGGGGCGAGCTCCGGCCACAAGACATTCTCGTCCTAGCAACGGATCTCTGTGAAGGGCGTAGGCGAAAAGCTTTCGATTTCCATTCGAACTGCGAGAAAGGCAGACTGTTACACGGAGCTCTGAGAACAAAGGTGCACGCCCTAGGCGGGCTTGGGCAGAAGCAGCGTTCTCGAGCGCTTGGCTGCCGGCACACTGCTGGGTATGTGGCGCCCCTGCGGCGGCTTCTGGCCGCCGGCAAGTGAAAGCGGAGCCAGGCGTGGGCGAGGGCGAGGGCGGTGAACGAAGCGGCAAAAGCGCCGTGCTTGTGTGCACCACGTTAGAGGCTACTAGGAGAGGAAGGTGGTTGACTCTCGCTTGCCTTCCCAAGTGCCCTTAGCAGTCGGAAGGAGCAAGCTGAAGCACTGCTGCTTGTGCTGCTCTTTGGTTCCCTTGCAGCCCGCTCTGAAAGCATTGGCGGTCGCTTCTAGGCGCCGAGTTGCACACACACAGCACCACGCTAAGTGCCGCGGAGAAGGGAAATCCAGAGTGCAGCGAGGAGCTGGACGTGGCTTACGTGCAGTAAGGAGAAGGTGAACCTAAGCACAGCCTCTTCAATCGGGCCGCCTCTGCTCTGGTAGCAACTTTGGCAAGTCGGCAAAGGGAGCCGCGAGTATGTAGAACGGAGGGCAGCGAGACGCCGTGTGTTATGCGCCCTTTCAGGGCTGCTGACAAGGGGCTACTTTAAGAAGGCCTTCTACTTCCTCGCTTCCTTCCCGCTTCGCTTTAGCTGCAAGGAGTACAGCACAGCGAAGGCGTGAGGACGGGCACTGCCCCAGCTTTTGCCCTGGCGTGCAACGGCTGTGTGCTGCTTTTCCAAGCAGCAAGAGCACTGAGAAGTGAAAGCGATTGTGAAGGAGCTCTTTGGCTGCTCGTGTGCTCTTCGCTGCACTGCGCCGCTCGCAAGCGGCTTCGTTCTTCGGCGTCTGCCGTCCGGAGAGAGCTGAACTGCAGCGGTCAGTTTCAGCTCTGCCCAACAGCGTGCTCTCAGTTCTGCGGACAAGCACGCCCTGTTGCCTTGGCTCCGAGTGCAAAGTCCCTAGCGAGCACTCACTCAGTGCAATGCACCCAGAAAGACGCTCTCGCTCGTCTTTCAAGGAGCGATTCCTAACAGCAGAAGCAGCAGAGGCACAAACTGGATGACGAGAAGGGACAATGTAGAACACGTCTCTGTCCTGGCACATTGTCGTGTGCGATACGTCCCTCCGGGTCTTCGGTCCTTGCGAAGCTCTATGTACTGCGAGCGCAGCTACTTGAAGCTGAGACGGACCGCGGAGCTAGCGGCGAATTCGGAGAGCGCTAAGCACGAAGTCAAGAAGCGAGACGTGTCCCTGCAACGCGGTGCTAAGAGCAGCTTCCTCGCGGCGGGGGCGA